>NC_056727.1:767668437-768003437 GCF_019279795.1 Protopterus annectens
TCAGTTCTAGAGAATGGTGAGAAGTGACCCATTGGAAATATGTGCGGGAAATGAAGCATGGTGTAGCGGTTGGTTGTCTACTGGCAAACTTTTGGTTGGCAAGGGTAAACGGGATTATAATTATTCCATAAAACACAGAAAACATGGATAATTGGGGGGGGGACTTAGGTTGTTTAAAAGTATATGTAGAAACTCAATTGTTGTACCTTGTCATGTATTATAAGGTTTGAACGTACTGTCCTGTTTAGAAAATGAGTTTACTGAATGTATGCATTGTTTCTGTGTAAAGGAAACAAAAACAAAAATACTTAGAAAAAAATATTTCCAGTATGATATACAAACACAGCTTTGATAAACTTCTCAGACTCCATTCTAAGCAAAACCAGGCGATGATCACCATATAGGTGTAATATTCATACTTATTTAATAAGCATTTCATAGAGTCAAAAAGGATGATCTAAAATAACACCTAATCAAAAGTAATGTTGCTACATGTCTGTCTTCTTTCCAGATCAGGGACTACCTTAACAACCAAAGGATTCATTGTGAATAATTAAAAAGGGATTTGTTTGTTTCTAGACTATTCCTCCATTTGCATGCTAGAGCCATTTCTATGACACTACATGATGTGTTGATTGGGATACATAGACAATGCTATATCACTGCATTCTAAATCATTGTGTTAATGAAATTAGTAAGCAAAATAAGATAGGTCTGATGAACTGGACAGCTGACTAAAACAAGTTAACTTAAATCTAAACAATATATCAAAAATAAATTTCTTCAAAATGATCATACTGAGTTACCTTCTTTAAGCAGCAAAATGGGGCAAGAATCTGCGGAGGTTTCTTTTTTATCTTGACCCTACATGACAATGAAGAATAGCTCAGTGAACACAAAGCTTGCTAAGTTACAACTCATCAATTTTACTAACTCAGCAGCAGTGTTTTTCATTAATTTAGTGGGACAGCAAGGGTGCTTTTGTTTCTGTAAGAGTTTACACCCTTAACTATGTTTTTTTTCTGTTTACCCATGGTTGCATGAATCTGTACATATATATGGGTCGGGTCTATGTCATATAATCAAACTTCCAAAATTTCGAACACCATATATTCGAACTTGGAAGTTCAAAATATGACAACATCAAAACATCAGAACAGCAAATTTTTTTCCAGGAAAAAAATTTGCTGTTCCAAAAAACACACACACAACACAAACACACCAAAACCCTAATAAACCTACACTACACCTTACATATATAACTATATATGCATTAACCTTCACCCAAACCCTAACCCTAAGGTCTGTCACTATCGCACACTTACCTTACCTGCGCCCTAACCCTAAAGTCTGTCACTGTCACACACTTAGCTTACCCGCACCCTAACCGTAAAGTCCGTTACTTTTGCACACTTACCTTACCCGCACCCTAACCCCAACGTCCGTCACACTTGCACACTTACCTTAACCCAATCCGTAACTTTTGCATCACAGCAGATAAAATGTTGAAGCCACGGAAACAGCCAACCAAATTCTTTCCCTGGGAAAGAATTCGAATTTCCGTGGCTTCAACATTTCTATTTTTCGAACTTCCCCGTTCGAACTTCCAGTATTCAACATTCTAAACAGTCGATTAAATAACATGGACCCTATGGGTCTATGTCATTTCACTGAATATTCATTTCATTGAAACTTAAATACCCAACCTATTTCACCGAAAACTCATTTCACTGAAATCTCATTTCACAGAAAACCTTCTGCAGAAGAAATATACCCTAAAAACATGTGCCTGCACCCCTCATATGGGGACCTTTGCCCCCCCTACCTTACTTAAATATACTAACACCATTGTCCCACAATCACTTTGGAAAGAAAAAACACAAACACAGAGAGTCAGTGCTGGAGAGCTAAAATAGACATCTACATATATGGGGGTACAAAATGATGCTGACTCCTGCAGTTCACACATACTGTGCTCAACTCACTTCCCTAATAACTCCTATGGTAAGAAATGACACCATTGCATACTTTTTATATACCTTTGCACTTTTCTATGAAATGAGTTTTCAGCTAATGAATTTTCACTGAAAAGGGTTTGTTTATTTGAGTTTTAATGAAATAGTCAGTAAAATGGTAGGGACCTGTACATATATATATATATATGTGTGTGTGTATATATATATATGTGTGTGTGTGTGTGTGTGTGTGTGTGTGTGTGTATATATATATATATATATATATATACACACACATATATATATATATATATATATATATATATATATATATATATATATATATATATATTTGTGTGTGCACCAGTGCTATTCCTTTTGTATTTACACACTTGTGTTCCTTTATTCACCATAGCTTATGCACATCATTATTATGTATGATTAAGTGCATATGGATTTGCACTTGCAAAAACATTGATTTTGGTCTTATAGCAATGGGTTGACTACTCAGTTACTTGAGATCAAATAGTTGGACCCTCAGCGAATAAGAAATCAGAGTCTTATAGGAGAACTCCACCTGTCTTTCATCTTCTAGAATCTATTGTGCAGTATTAAGTGGACATTCAAATCTATCAGTGTAAGATGTCCATGAAAGGCATTTGTGTGGGACTGTCCATGCTGTTAACATCATTATATGTATATATATTCTATTGACCAGTAGGAAATTTGTGGTTGAAATGGGTCTCCTGCAGCAGAATAGTAACCTGTTTAACAGATTAATAAATAAAGCAAAGAGTTGATACAATCATTTACACAACAGTGATGACAAGCCATTAAAACCAAGTCAAATTCTTATTACATTGGCACGCAGAGACATTATCAGAGGAAAGACATTAGGAGACATTTAAGTAATACATTTATACAGCTCATACAGTTAGTAACTTGTACATACAGCAAAGCTGGTTTTATTCATTTCATATTTGAATTATAATTGTATTTTTATAAAGTAATCACAGAACTATAGAACCATGAATAAACATAATTGGGAACATCAACAGAAAAAGAAGTGGGCCTACTTAGGAAGAGAGAGAATGATAGCAGGAGGGGTGTGATTTCTGACAGTATTAGCTAGAGAGGTAGACGAATTAGAAGAAGCGGATATTTATGCAATTCCATTTAACAGAATGCAGAGTAACAGGAGTGGGTGTGCCCCAGCCATAATCCATAATTATTTTAGTTTCAAAGCCTTTTGCACTTGAAAATACCTAATTCATAAAGTAACTTTTGAAAAAAAAATAACACTTTTACACTTTTTACAAGTTACTGTCATTGGATTTCCACTTAAGAAAAAACCTGTGGCCACATTCATGACATAACCCATTTGGATGACAGCAGAGTGGCTTTCACTAAGGAGTTACAAATCCATTATCAGCGGGAAGATAAATGGGAATTATGCAGGCATAGCCTTATAGCTGAGGAAAGCTAGTATAATGCAGCTGGCATTGAACACCATGACTAGATGTATGGAGACTGAAGCTTAATGAAACCTAAAAGCTGTAGCTGAATAGACCCCTGGGAGCATATGTAGTCATTTCTGTCAGGTAAGAATTGTATCTGAGAGGGTACAAAGTGAACAGTGTTCTTGAAAGCCAGGACACCTGCAGTGAGTTCATTATTTCAGCAAGTGCTCTGCACAGGAATGAACATTGTTTTAAGGTAGCGTGGCAGTGTCTGTATTTTAATTAAAATAGCCTGGGTTTTAATGAAAAAGAATAGATGGTCTCAGTCATGTAAATATTTCTAAGTGCACAGCAAATTAAAGTAATCTTTCTGACACCTAGCAATTGAATGTCATTGAAATGCACAGTTTTACATCTTTTCCTTCTTTTTTTTTTTTTTTTTCATCAGAAGTGGAGGAAGATGGGACCCCGCATTGAGCATATGGCCTCTCGTTTTTGCCTGGACAGTGATATGCTAGGGGATACAATTGAAGGCAACAAGGAACTTTACATTAACCCTTGTGAAATCATGGCTCTCAGTCAACGATGGGAAATACAGCTGTTGTGAGAACCTTTCAGAACACGTCCATGGAAACAAAGAACTAGATGGTGGTATATGTGCACAAACTGTGGAGCAGTACTTCACTGAAATGCCGGTCTACAGTAGAATACCAAAAATGTGAAAATACAACAACATAATTATGATGCATTGCTTTTGTTTGTTAATATGCTCAGGGAAAGCCAGCAGCAGAGTTTAATGCTACAAATTAAGGCATTACTAAAATGAACTTGTTCTGATGTTATTTTACTCACGTTAGAAGCAGCATATTGTTGCAATAAGAAAAAAAATGTACTTTATCTGAGTTTTTTACCTGAAGCAGTTTTATGCAACTTCATGCACCAATAGCTGATGGCTGTTATAGTTCCTAGAAATATTTTGAAAAACAGTTTTTACTTTGCACATTTTCATATTTCACATTTCTATGTACATTCAAACAGAATGACATTTGTTCTTTCTGTAGTTTTAGTTTTTCATTTTTTTCACTTTGAATTTTTAACTGCAGTGACTATCAGTACTGTCTAGTAAAGTAGACGTTTGACAGTGCTTATTTGTTTAGGATTTTGATGCAACAACCTGAGTGTTTCCATCAGGAAATCTCTTTTCCAGATTGCGTGATTTTGCTTGTAACATAAATTTATAAGAACAGGAGACAAATAGGCATGGTTAGGAGCAGTTGTGAGAATATATGCAATTTTCTTCAATTTTTACCATTCTTTAGGCAGTGTGATATGCATAGTTTATCCCTGACAGATATGCATAAGCCACAATACAGACAGCAAAGGTAAAAGCACCTTGTAAAAGAATAAAATACTGCAGAATTGAACACAGGCTCAGTAACCCAGCTTTGTTCTTTTGCATGTAAATGCTTTGTTAAAATATGCTTTTGTAAGACTACATTGCAAAAGAAAATTCTGTGTAAAATTGCACCTTAAATGAGCAAAAAGATGTGTTGAATCACTTTTCCATTCATACTTTGTCATATGTAGTTAAAAATAGAATAGATAAATAACTACACATCCTTGCATTGTGAAACTGCATTGACATATGCCTAGTTATTTAGCACCTGAGCAAAACTATGCTGTTGTTTCTCTAATTCTGTACTGTCAAAAAGCACATATGATAATAGCATTTCTCAGGGAATGCAGTTTCATTTTGCTCAGATTCTTTTTTATCTTGTAATTTTCCTACCTCTATGTTGTAGCTACTTTTCTGTCATATGTCCTAATGTGTGCAGTGAGGTTAAAGAGGCAGCATTTCTGTGCAGACAGCTATGTAATATAACATGAAAAGTGTGAGGCTGCAAGTCTGTGCAAATAACTAAGGTAATATGAAAAGTGGTACAATGGGTATATGATGGACACAGATTTTCCAAGGTATATTGGAACCCATAAACAGCAAGAAATAATGTCTGCTGATACAAGCATTAAAAACAGCTGCAAAAGCTCTTCATATGTATGACACTCACAGCACCTTCATGTCTTGTCGCGAGTACAACTTCCTGTTTTTTTTTTTCACAAAATACCATCTTTCACCTGAGATCATAGGAATTGCTGTTCTTCTCACCACAATCCCTGTTATTCTCAAAATTTTGGCATATTAAAAAATGCTGTGACTGATGATGTGGAAGATACCTCACCTGTAAGGAGGCATTTTCCCATTAACCAGAAGATAGTTTGATTGCTCTATATGTTAAATCATTCATAGAACAATTAAAGCAACAGCTGTGCAGTTTTAGCTTGCATTACCATCACTTATAATATTATACCATCACTTTCACCCAAGACTGGGACAGGCAGTCATGAGGAGAAGGTTAACACTTGCACCACACCTCCAGCCTCACATAGACATACTAAACCAGCACTGGCAAAAAATACACATAAATACACTAAATCATATTCGGAGGCTCTAAATAAAAACCTGCAAAAGCATCACAGACCTCCAAAGCAGACACCCAAAAAACCTGCACCTCCCGTCACAAACCAGACAACACATAAAACACAAAATCAGTGTGCCGCACAATCACAGCCCTTAAGGCGAAATAACATGCCTAACACACTAGTAACAGGTGACTCTATATTCAGGCACACTGACGTTCCACTCATTACGCTGGACAAGGAGAAGGCTGCTGTTAGCTGCCTGTCGGGAGCCAGAATCCGCCACATAACACAAGCACTCAGGTCACTCCAGAACAAGTACAAATATGACTCTGTCATTGTTCATGTTGGTGTGAATGACCTGAGACGTACCTCCCTGGACTACATGAAAAGAGACATGGAAGAGCTCTCTGATCATGTAGCCCAGGCGGGTATGACCCTGACCCTGAGTAGCATCCTGCCCTCACCAAGAAGGATACCGCAGCATAAAGAAAAAATGATCAATTTCAACAATTGGCTAAGCTTCTGGTGTCATTCAAAGGGGATCCAGTGTCTGTCAGCCTGGGACAACATGCTTGACAGGCCTCATTGCTTCACAAGAGATGGCTTGCACCTGTCACCCCTAGGCTTTCGAATACTGGCCAAGGCTCTTGCTGCTCCCATAGTGCCTTTTTTAGGCAAGGCTCAAAAGTCAAACCCACCTCCGTAAATAGCACAAATAAAAAAATGAGGGCTATGCTACTCAACTCCAGGAGTTTAAATCTCAAAATGCACACACTTGAAGCACTCCTCAGTATGGAGAATGCCGACATCTGTATAGTAACTGAAACCTGGTTCATGGCTCCACAGAGCACCCCAGCACTACTGGGCTACAACTCATACCACACATTTAGGCCACAGAACATGGAACGAAACACAAAAGGAGGGGGTGTATCCATATTCATCAAGGATACCTACACCTCCAGGTTAGTGGCGCAGCATGATACCTCCAAGATCATTCATGTGCAAGTAATATCAGGCAAATCTGCAATGAAAATTGTGGCCTGCTACAGATAACCCTCTATGACCCAGGACCACCACTCCACCTTTCTGGAGACACTGGAAAACATGAACGTCCTACCGAACACCCTGATATTGGGTGATTTCAATTCCCCTACTGTTAACTGGGAAAACTACTCAAGTACAAACTCCCAGGTCCAGTGCTTCCTGGAATTTATCAACTCAAATGCCGTGGATCAGCTGGTAAACTCCCCTACCAGAGGTGAAAACATATTGGACCTGGTCATCACCAACATGGGCAGCAGGTGATCCACAGTGGAGGTCAACCCGTCACTGGTTAGATCAGACCATAAACTAATCACTCTGGATGACCACACCACACCACCACCTCCAACCAAGGAAACCACAGTCAAAAACTTTTTTATAGCAAACTTCACCTTACTCAAGGCAGAGGTGGTAAGTTTCACAGCCCCCATCCCAAAGAATAACTGTGTCCAAGATGCAGGAACCTTTACAAATGCACTCTATGAGCACCTACAAGGATGCATGATCATGCCATCCCTAGCAAAACCAAGACTCACTCCCCTAAGAGAAGGAAACCAGTCTGGTGGACCCCTGACATAAACAGGCTGTACAATAGAAGGAGGAAACTAGTTCAGAAAAAAAGCAAATTCCAAGAAGGAAAGACATCCCTGATCAGTATCAGTAAGAAACTAAGGTCCCTCATAAAATCCTCCAAGACTAACTTCGAAAGAAAAATAGCCAAGGATTTGAAAGATAATCACAAAGCCTTCTTTAGCTATGTCAGGAACTTAAGTGGCAACTGACAGATATGCTCTGAGCTAGTGCAAAATAGCACAAAATATAGTGAACCCACTGATATTGCCAACATCCTGGAAGATTGATTCAGTGCAAACATCACCCCCTCTCACCCCCAAAAGGGCCCTCAACAATACCGGAAAAGTGTAGTGTCCCAGAAATCACAGACGCACAGGTGAAAACAGCCCTTTCAAAAGCCAAAAGCACAGTGTCAATGGGGCCAGATGGTGTCCCAGGCTGCATCTTGCACGAACTACAAAACAAACTTACCCCCCATCTAAACACACTGTTCAACCTCATCCTCTCCACAGGCTACGTGCCCATAGAATGGCACACAGCAACAGTTATTCCACTCCACAAAGGAGGGGCCACAACTGACCCTGGTAACTATCGCCCCATAAGCCTGACTAGCCTGGTCTGCAAGGCTATGGAGCGCATCATCATAGAACTCATTAACAAGACATTGGAAACCTCCAAACACTTGACTCAACCCAGTTCAGCTTTGTTAAGGGCAGATCATGCCTACTAAACCTGGTTGACCTCTTCAAGACAGTCATCAAGGCCATAGATGAGGGGAAGGTAGTTCATACAGCCTACCTTGACCTCGCCAAGGCTTTTGACACCATTCCCCACTCAGGAATTATAGAAAAACTCACCAGCCTGAACATAAACCCCTACGTCAGGAGATGGGTTGCCAACTGGCTTATAGACAGAACTCACATGGTAAGAATAGCAGGCCGACTCTAAACCAGTTACAAGTGGTGTCCCACAAGGCTCAGTCCTGGGAACCCTACTGTTCAGCATATACTTCTCAGAATTACAGGCAAACACAGGAGGTGTATGGCTAACCAAGTTCGCCGATGACTGCAAACTGGGAGCCATAATTGACTCTCCAGCTGACATGGACATTCTCCAAAAGGGCCTTACTGAGATGGACACCTGGTGTCAAAGTTATGGTCTCAAGCTAAATGCCAAAAAATGTATAGTCATCCCATTTGGGAAAAACAAAAAACCCATGAATTACCACATAGGTGGCAGCCCACTTAATACAGAAGAGGTAATAAGAGATCTGGGGACCCAGGTAGATAGTAATCTCTCCTTTGACAATCATATTGCCAAAGTAGTTAGGAAATCCTTCTATGTAGCCCATCTAATTACTAAAGGGTTCGCATCTAGAAACAAAGAGGTTATAGTGCCCCTCTACTCGTCACTCATCAGACACATCATAGAGTACAATGCCCCATTTGGGATGTACCTCACAAGACACTTCCAACAGCTGGAAAGACCACAAAAGTACCTCACCAAGATTACTGGCCTCAAACATATGTCCTATGCAGCCCAACTGGAAAAACTCTAGCTGTACTCAGTGGCATATCGCTTACTCAGAGGTGATCTCTGCCTGACTTACATAGCCATGTCCAATTCAGAAAGAAATCCAAGTCACTGCGAGCCACTCGCTCTAGTGAGCTAAACCTTGCCACAACAATAAATAGAATATCCTGGAGGAATAGATTCCTGTCACAGAGACTCCCCATGCTTTGGAACATAATTCCTAACTACATTAGGCAGAGCCCCTCACTAACACTCTTCAAGAGAAACCTTGACAAGTGGATGGGTAACAGAAAATATACCCCTGGGATCACTTCATTGGCTCTTCTTGACAGAGGCTCAGTTAATTAATCAATGGGGTGGCAAAAGCTGACACACTCTGGCTAGGCTTATAAATGCCCTCGGGCAGATAGCCTAGTACCTACCTATGAACCTATACATTTTGTAAATCATGGCTGTTTTGTATGCAGTCATCATTTGCCAAGTGGCTAATGTCATGACCACTGTGAAAATACCTGTCTCCCTTCTCTACGTCTGGCAACCCTTGGCTTAAGCTTTCACCCATGTTGGCCATTATACTAGTGAGTTATGCCAATATTGTAGATTAACCTGAAGCAATTTTTGGATTTGGCACTAAGCATCTCTTTAAGCAGACCATTACTCAACGTAAACCACACTTCACAATCTTCTCTTCCATCATTCATTAATAACCTTCACTGCCTTCATTCTGATTTGTGAGCAGCTGTGCAGTGTAGTACTAAAATGCAACATGTGATCTTGGTGGAAAGAATGTCATGTTCAGTAGAATAATAAATGTCAAATGGTCTTTTTTGTAGGGTAAATGCACACCTAAATAAGTTTGCAAAGCATTGTTTAAAACTTTATTTTGTGTTTCATTGTTGATGTATTTTCTGAGGATTTGTATCACATCTTTATTTTATTTATCTGATTACTGAATAAACTTGCTAAGCACAAGTTCCTCTTTTCAGACTATGTCTTGTACTACCTGATTAAGTGAATTCTCTGAATGGTATAGCAGGCAGATACAGAGTGAGGGAGCCAAACCCAATACCACAAGATTAGCTACTCATGACCATATGTGTCCCTTGTTGTGCCAACCTATCAAGCTATCCATTTTTTTAGGTTTGGTACATACATTCTGGAACATTCCTTTTAATCAGATGTGAATGCTGTTTATACATATTGTGAGGTAAATTGTTGCTACTCATGAGAAACTGGTAGACTTAAAATTAGTAACTTTGTCGTGCATATCTTTAATATATATATATATATATATATATATATATATATATATATATATATATATATATATATATATATATATATATATATATATATATACACACACACACACACACACACACACACACACACACACACAACTGGGTGCAGTACTGCATTTCAAAGAATGTTGGTCACAATCCACCAAGCCTCATATCTGATTTTGTCATTTTCATTAATTCCTCAACAGGTAGGTTTGGATCCGATCCTCAGATCTAACTTGGCTACTTCTTCCAGATCGTAGAGTACTTGAACTGTCGAGCTTCTCCATTTACCAGTAATACCCCAGCCACCTAACATACCTCACATCTCATTTACCGCTATTGTGATCAGACATAGATTGTGAGCTCTCCAGCTTTGGGTATAACTTTTTTAGTTAATTTCCACTCTTACTAAGTTTAAATTTCTTTAACTTTAGCTAGCTTTCTTCAACTACCCTTTTTACCTTTTAGAAATTACTCTTTCCTTCCTTTAGCCTGTTTTACATATGTTAGTCTTCTTTTCTTGTACTCTTTGAATACTGCTAATAACCTAGCTGGTAGTTATTTCCCTTTGCTTCTTGTACTTTGATAGTACTTCTTAACGTCATTGGTAATTCTTTCCTAGTTTCTTTTCCTTCCTTCTCTAAGTAAAAAAAAAAATCATCTCTATCTTTTCCTTCTATTTACTTGATCTTAATGTTTCAATATGTCCTACAAGCTGTCTGGCTTCAAAAAATGTGTGGCGTGCAGGCATAATATCCCCAATTCAGATGCCCACACAGACCCCAGGATTCAATAAACTCCATGCAGGAATGGTGCTATTCCTGCATGGAGTGAACTGTGTCTGTTTCCGTGTAGCTTTAACATCAGCGTACCTTGCATATTCATGAAGGCTTGCTACTGCTAAGGCTAAGGGGACATGAACACTACTGATTGCAGGGGGTGTGTTTAAGTAGTGCATGCACATCTAACATGCCTCTTGCACTCTCAAAGTGTCCGCGGACACTGAAAGCAAATAAAATAGTAAAACAGTGTCCACGGACACTGAAATAGATAGGGGATCAAGAAATAAATGCAGGGGGTGTGTGGCAGGTACTGTAACACACCCCCTGCATTGTCAAAATGCTACATGGCACTTTCCAAATGCTTTCAGTGTCTGTGGACACTGAAAGCAGGAAGTTTAGATAGGAAACAATGCAGGGGTGTGACAGGCACTGTCACACACTCCCTGCATTGTCAAAGTGCCTTTCCAAGTGCTTTCAGTGTCCGTGGACACTGAAAGCAGCTATGAAGATAGGAAGCAATGCAGGGTGTGGGTGACAGGTACTGTCAGACACCTCCTGCATTGAAAAAGTGCCGTATGACCATACCCCTCAACTGTACAGGTTTTTGCAGAATGTCCACGTCTGCCTCACATACCCTCAACCTCTTAGAGCAAGAAATATGGACAAAGCCATAAATAATGGGGGGACAAATGGCCAAAAATAGGGACACTTTTTAAATACTGCCCTTACAAACTTGGAAAGTTGATAGAGTAACAGGTTGTGCTTTAGCATGGATTTTCTGAAGGGTATGAAGTCTGAAACTCAAATGTCTATCATTATCCTCTAACTTAAACCCTGAGTGATCTGACAATGATTTGCTAGAAAACCACAATCATATGAGAAGTGAACCATAAATATGAGACAAATATCTGGACATTCTGCAAAAATCTGTACAGTAGAGAGGTATGCTGCATCATATTTTTGGTGTGGTCACCCAAATATCTGTCCCTACCTGACAAATTATAGAGGATGTGAGTCATTAAATAATGACAAACATTTGAGTTTAAGACTCCACATCTGTCTGAAAAGTCATGCTAATACAAAACCTATTATTCTAACAACTTTCTAAGTTTGTAAGAGCAATATTTAAAATCTGCCCCTATGTGTCCCCTTACAAATTACTGTGACTGACAAGGAGTAGTGATACATGTAAATAAAGTGGTTTATTAATTTATTTTTTTTTCATTCTAAGGTGTGTTTAAGCCTAGCTGAGCTTTTGCATGTTAGGGCCCTCTGCTCAGCATTGCTTAAACATCTCATAGCAGCTAAATAAAAATGTATAGCTCAAATTTCAATCATGAGATAGTGTTGTGGTTAGAGTCCTGGTTTTGCATTCAGACGTTCACAGTTCGAGTACCAAAAGAAGTGCTTTATTTTTACATGGGAAAGCATTGTTAATTTTTTTTTTATTTTAAATTATGTAGTAATTGATATTTGTTACCCAGGGTAGTGTTGCAGGTCCAAGATGGAAGTGTGAGTGCATATTGTGTGAGAGTGTGAAGTGGAAGGTTGGCATAATGGTTAAGGTTTTTACCTTACAGTTACAAGGTACATGGTTTGATTCTCACATGGGGTAATTGGCTAGGCTTGAAATGGCACAGAAGGGCTGTTAGCCTAGTACTAATCTATGAACCTATATAACATGTGAAATCACCCATGTATACACAAGTGCCCCATACAGTATAGTCATACCCCAAGGTAATGTAATGAAAGCACATAGGGGGGTGTCATGTAAAGTAAATAATATACACTTAATAATATGTTATTAATGATGATTTAATCTATAATCCTGATATTTTAAAATGAAAACTGAGCAGTGCTAAGTAGTACTCAGTTATACTTAGCCGGTTTAAACATTACTTAAATGTGAATGCTAAACAGCATTTAGCTCAGCTAAGTGGATTTACACACTCAGCATTTATCCTTCTAAGCACTGTTCAACACAGCTTAGCAGATTTGCAGACCACTTAGCTGAGTTTAGCATTTTCAAAATGGACCAATGACATCAAAGGGTGGGACTATGGCATTATTTAAACTGCACAGGCAGAAATAAAGCCAGAACCTGTTGTAGTTGATCTGTGCAGGCACTATGTCAGGTGTTGGTGAAGGAGCACACTCTCGGGTGCAGCACTGGGGCATTCAGGAGGCCAGGGTCATGGCTGGACACCTTGTTGAAAACCATGATGAGAGACTGCTGCAGGACCAGTATCAGGGCTCACAATACAAAGTGGAGGCCTGGGATCATTTCACACATGATCTCACCAGTGCTACTAGCATCCCCGAACTGGTGAGCAGGTGCAGCACCATTATGCCGACCTAAAGTGGAGGAAGGGGTGCTCTTGGCCCAGTGGATCCAAGATGCATGGGCACAGAATGCTCCAGTAGTGTGTAAGTATCAGTATCAAGTAGTTTGTACCAAAGTCTATCCTGAGTATGTGAAAGACAGATATGCATAATGTTTGTTTTTCTCCCCTACAGCTGCAGCAGAGAGGGCTAGCAACACTGAAGCCCATGCTGACAGACTGTTAAGGCTGCACAGACAGGCTGGTGAGTACAAATCTATCTTGCAGTATATAGTGCAAATATCTAAGAAGAAGTACATTGATTGCTGCCAGTAGGTATACTGTTACTGTGTTAACTGAATAAATAAAGTTTGTCTGACTAATATTGATCTACAGGATATATAGTACTAAAGTACTGTGGCATGTCACTGTAATAAAGATCAGTACCAAAAACTGATGTGTTTACTCCGGTATGTTGTAGAAATAGAATGTATACAGATTCTCCACAGCAAATATGGGTTTGACAGCATGCATTAACTAAGAACCAGCTGTTAAGAAAAACTGTAGATTGTGGAGATGTAAAACAAGACATAAATGAAATATGAAATATATACTGCACTAAGCTCTGAACCCTGAATAGTAATCTGTAATATATCACAGTGTTTTCCATGCAGCATTGCTGTGTGTTAACCTTTGCTGTCCAGATTGTATTATTTTAAAGGATTAATGCACTGTCTGTCATGCATGCATCACAGGATTACAAGGTCAGACTGTCTAACCAAGAGAGTATTAGGCAGAAACCAGTCAAACATGAAACAGCAGTTCCCCAGTAACTCAATGTGATGAGAAATAGCTTAGTTGTTAATTTTGTATACCCAGACACAGTTCAAATCCAGGGAGTGGTAGTAAGATGTGTGCATATTTACAGACAAGGAATCAAGAATAAATGCAGAAACAGTCAGGTAGTGTTACCAGATATTTTCTCCACATGTTTTATAGGTAAAGAAATGTAGGTAGTAGCTGTATGAAGGGAATACTAATACACTGTGTACAACTGTTCCACTGTCCAACCCCATGCCTGCAAATGACAGCAGTATAGGTACATAGAACATGCACTCTTCCCGATACATGTCTCTCAAGTGTCATGCTTTCATGGCTAGTAGTCACTGCTGCCAATAACCCTGGGCACAGATAGGAAACCAGGTGAAAAATGCCAGTAGCACACTCACATAACATGAGTGCAGGGTACCAATTCTGTGCCAGATATGTAACCCTGACATGTACGAGTCCCCTCTAGTCATATACCCAGAGTTATCACAGTTTGCCCCATACCATTCGAGGTTGACAGTTTAACAAGTATGTTTGTGCTACAGACGCTATGTGCCATAGGTAGATGTAAAGTGAGGGCAGACCCAAAGAGTATTGAGCAGTACTGTTGTGAAAAATAGAAGTCTAAACAGTTATTAATGGACTTTTTGTGTCTCCCCCCACCCCTTATCTGCATTGATAATTATCATTCATATACTACGGGTATGTTGTTCTCAAAACCTAATGTTGGGACTTGTGCTCTATTATTGTTCATATATTTGATTGGTTGCATCTTAACATACCTTGTTCAAATACCATAGTTGGTGGCCTGTTGCCGTCAGTGTTACTGGCATGCTGTTACAATGCATAGTGTTGTTCCCTTTATGCATGTGTTCTGTTTGCTATGCAACTGTTTCAAATCTGATGTATGGGGTTAATTGAAACACCCGCACATGCTATTATAACTAATGTTGAAATGTTTTGTTCATGACTAAGCAATATATATTGTAAAACCTCAACACCATAGCACATTTGAGAAGGCAGATCCTGACAGATCCACCTGTCCCATTTTATCTGGCCATGGCACCAGGCCCCAGCATGTCTGAGACCCAACCTGGAACTGCCTCCTCCGCTGGTCCTGCACCACCTTCAGGTGGAACCAGCTCAGGGGACAGGGCCTGTCCCGCCTGGGCACAAGCACGAAGAGGAGACAATCACCTGCCTCCAGTTCCAGGGTATGATGCGCAGCGTCATCAGCATGGAGTTGGATGCACGGCTGTGCCAGATGGAGGGCCACCTAGCACACCTCAAGGGGCAGGATTTAGATTCCTAGCCACCCTTCCCCATCAAACGTGTTTGCCCCCCCATGTGTCATATACCATCCCTGTCTGCTTCTTTTATGTCCTGTCTGTCTGCAGCTGCAATGTATCCTACTCATCCTACCTCCCCAAACATATCTACAGCCCTTCACCAACTTCCCACTCTCACCTTAATAAAAAAGGCATCTGTCCTGTAAAAAAATCATTGCCCCATACATAGCTCTACATTTTGCTCCCATGTACAGTGAAATTAATCAATCTACCCACAAAGTATTCTACAAATGTCTGTCACCAATACCCCTCCCTGTGGGGTGTGAGGCTGCAAATTTCAAATACTACACATTATTCATAGCTGTTGCTACAGAAGAAATGTAGAGTTATGGTCCTTTCTTACACCTGTCCTGCACATCCCTAGCTGGTTGTACTAATGTTTTACCCCCTGCTTATCCCCATTTCACCACTTTCCTATCACCCTTTTTTCTTTTATTTAATTAAAATTAGCACAGGTGTAAGTGGGAGTAAACAGTGCTAAGCGAAGTTAAGATGACTTAACCGTCTGTTAGCATTGCTTAGTTTTGCGCAAAACCGCTTACAACTGCTTAAAACTGCTTTAATCACTCTTTCTCCATCAGCCCTTGTTCTGCCCAGGAACAAAATAATCAGCCTGCCAAGTCTTGAACACAGGATCATGTGCACTGCAATCACAGCAATGTGCCACTACACCATCTGAGTGGTGGGAGCCTGAAATGCTTTTACAAACATATCATGCATTATGGTCATTTAACATGAACGAAAAAAGTCATTACTACCAAGTCTTGAACCAAGGACTTTGTGCACTACAATAACAGAAATGTACCTCTACACCATCCAAGAGGTAGGAATTTTTAATGTTTTTACAAACATATCATGCACTACAGTCATTTAACATAAGGGAAAAATACATATCCGTAGCACTCGTATATACATATATATGTTTATATATATATATATATATATATATATATATATATATATATATATATATATGTGTGTATATATATATATATATATATATATATATATGTGTATATATATATATATATATATATATATATATATATATATATAAATATATATATATATATATATATATATATATATATATAAATTACCAACCTCTTACTGCAAGATATCTGCAAAAATCCTAACAAAGTGGGGGGATAAAGGGCAAACAATAGTGACATTTTTGAAATATGGCTGTTATATGCGTAGAAATCTGCTAGAGTAGCATGGTTTGATTTAACATATATTTTCTGATAGATTCCAGGTCTGAAACCCAAATGACTGTCCTCATTTACTGGTGTAAATGCTCACATCATCTCATTGATTTGTCAGAAACCCACAACTGTTATGGAGAACAGACCAAACATATGAGCCACACATCTGGACATTGTCTAGACATTTGGACAGTGGAGAGATATGACTGTAGTCTTATAACAGAAGAGACAAAACATTGAGAGCTGCCAACAATTTCACTCAGCACCTTCTGAACCACAGTAAGACCAACACGACATTACCCCAAATCAGCTCTGGGGAATTACCCATGTATTTGCAAATATATCATGCACTATAGGGATATAACTGTAGGGAAAAGCAGACATTGGTGAGAAATTGTCCACCCACAACCATTTGCACCACAGTCGCAGCAACATACCAGTACCCCAAATGAACGCTAGAGTATAACGACTGTTTGAACGAACATATCCTAATTGCCATTCACACACTGCATGGACATATACTGCACCAAATCACAGCCTACTGGGAATCCTGAGGTATTACATGACATTTTTCAGTCTGCCACTACAAACATATACACCTGATAGACCACCAGCAACTGCAGCAGCATGCACAGTCAGATAGAAAAGGAAGTATGACACCTACATCTGCTACTCTGCCTACTCTGCCCACCAAACATTTACACACAACACTGTTGCACAATCTTGACAGTCTATTAACAATGGCCAGACACACATATCTCTCAACTGCACAGATTTCCATAGAGTGTCCAGGGAGTGGGACCATATTTATGGCCACTGTCGCATACCACTTCTAGGAGTCTGCTAAGACACTGGGATGATATCAGGAGTGAAGTCGCTAAATAATGATATACCATACCTCTGAATCTTTTACTGCAAGACATCAGGACAAAGCCTGACATACCTGGGGGACAGGGGTCCAAAAAGAGGAACATATTTCACATAATGGTGTTACAAACTGAAACAGTTTCTGGTGTTACAGGGTTTGTTGTAACATAACATCCCTGAAAGATATGATGTCTGACACAAATGAATGTCAACATTTACTGACCACAATCCTCACATTATCCTACTGATTTCTCAAAAACAGAGATTGTCTGAGGAACAGACAAAACATAGGCAAACTTCTGAGTCTGTGCACATCTGGACAGTTGAGATTTATATCAGAGACATACTGTCCGCCATCAATTCACACAGAAAATGCATGTCCAGACAAACCCTGTTAATCTAGCAATCTTCTATGTGTATAACAGCAATATCTACAATCTGTACCCAATTCTGAACTTTGCCCCCATGTTTTTGGGCTGTCTCCATATTTCTTGTTCTCAGAGGTATTGCCACCTACTGTCTGGGAAGCTGTACCCCCACATCTCCATAATGTTCTACTCACAGGCAAGGAAAAGGGGAAAAGCCCATATTAAGAACTTAATTATAGCACTGTGTTGCTATGGCATTGGCTAATGTAAAGATGACACAACTGCTCTGGATGCAAGTAACAAGTGGGAGAAACCAACTGGTGCATAGGCCATCAGCTGCTCATGAGCATTACCTACAAAAGGAAAGCTGCTGCCTATGCAACACAGGTCTGAACCCATCTACACAAAGACAGACTGTGCTACACAAACCTGAACATTTGCATTAATCTGAGAAAAATCTTCAGCACTATAACAGGTATGTCAGTCACTTAAGCTTGTAATGGAATGCAGAATGTGGGATGTAATAATGTGAAATATGATGCTAAACACTAGGTCGCAAGAAGACCTGCTGGACTCACATGCTGCTGTCTGGCACCTATGGCCATTCCTGCTGGCCCTGTCTGCAGTGACATAGGTCACAGCTCTGCCCCCTGAGTCACCCCAGTAAAGGTCAGCTCATGTATGACTGCTTCTGGAGTGTCTGTTGTCCAGTAAAGACTGTGATGCTGCTAGGCCAGCTGCCTGGGATGTTGTAAATATTCATATGTCACCTGTGAATGCTACTATGATACATATGATTGTCTTACAAATGTAAGAAACGTACATAGGGTATGTGCATAGTAAATAGGCGCAGAAGTGTGTGTTGAACTGTAAGTTATATACTGAGCCCATACCTGTCAACTGTCCATAGCTTTGCAGACTGACCACATGTTTGCCTCATATTTGTAGGTAATGCCTCATACAGTTGTGTATTGTCTGTCAAATAACTGGCAACCTGTTAAAGACTGAAGTCATAACATAATAGCATACATTTGAATGCCAGATGTCATATCCTGTGGAGTAGTCCTGTGAATGTGAAACTGTCTTTGCTATCAACTAAGTGTGTTATAGCTAGATGGAGACAGTGTCACTATTTTCTAGCCTTTGTCCACCAGTGATGTGTGCCTTTGTGCAGATGTCTTGCTCTAACAGGAGCTAGGTCTCTTAGCATGAAACACATTTCAATGCAAGAGTACCTTGCCCTGTAGGATGCTGACATTTGTGCAGTCACTGACACCTGCTTTGCAGCTGTGGAGAGCACACTAACCTTCCCAGCTTACTCATCCCATCACATGTTTAGACCCCAAATGGAGGGCTGCAAAACCACAGGAGGGGGAGTTTTAAACATTATCATACACATACACACCTCCAGGCTGGCCAAACAGTATGACGTATGGGGGACATCCCAAGTGCAGTTAACTGTTGACAAAACACCTACTCAAATCATAGCTAGCTACAGACCTCCAACCATGACTCTGGACACCCACCACACCTATCTGGACTTGCTGGAATCTGTCAAGATTCAACCGTCTACCCTGCTCCTTGGTGAATTTAACTACCCAACCATAGTGTGCATGGCCTATGTTACATGAACATGACCACACAGAGATTCCTTAGCTTTGTCAATGGCAATGCAGTGGATCAGCTGGTCAACACTCCTACGACAGCTGGAAATATCCTGTACCTGGTCCTACCCAACATGAGTAACCACTGTAGCACTCCTACAGTGTTATACTCCTTGGTATGATCTGACCACATAGCCATCACTGTTCAGGTCACCATCTCCCCTGCCCCGGATCAAACAAAATAAACTCTTTACAGCCACCATCCCATCACTTGGAACCAGCAGTAGTGTCCAAGCTCACACTACAATACTTTGTGATCACCTACATAGCTGTATGGACTCAGCAATACCTGACAGGACAACATCATCTTCCTCAAGGTAGTGTAATCATCTGTGGTCGACAGCAGTAATATACAAATACCATAATAGGTGGAAATAATTGCTGGACAGGGCCAAGAAGGAGCAGGTGCCTAATTGAAAGCAATGACATCTTAGTCTGAACAAGCAAATAAGGTCACAGGTGAATTACCCTAATGCTGTCTTTGAGTGCAAATTGGACACATCCACCAAGGCCAATCACTAGGCCTTCCACACATATGTCTGCAATCCCAGAGGCAACACCCAAATATGCTCTCTAGTGGTGGTCACTAACACCACATGCACATAAAGCATAGATATAGTCAACCTGCTACAGACAGGTGAAGTGAAAACATCACCACCCTGTCCCCCTATTGGTACACATGTGCATGCACAGCACCTGCCCCCCACCCCTCATCATCCAGAAGCAGGTCTGTAATGCCCTCTCAAAGTCAACACACAGAAGTCTCCGTAGGTCTGATACCATCCCTGGCAGCATCCTACATGAGCTCAGGCATGAACTCTCAGCTCCATTACACACTGTAGTCAACCAAAGCCTGAGCACTAGTGTCATCCCATCTGCACAGAGGACAGCCACCATCATCCCTATACACAAAGGCAGAGCAATTCACTGACCCAGCCAATCATATGCACATCAGCTTAACCAGGCTGATCTGCAAGGGCATGGAAGGCAATATCAAGGACATTATGAACAGGGACATCGGCAACCCGAAAAGGCTTCTGCCCACACAGTGTGGTATTGTCAATGGGAGTTCAGGCCTGTTAAACCTGGTCAACTTCTCTGAAGTGGTCACCAAACACAAGGACGAGGGGAATGTGGTGAACAATGCCTACCTTCACATAGCCCAGTTCTCTTGCAATAATTCCCAGGTGGCCAGGATACATATGCCTACACAGCTAGGCATCATCCTGTATGCTATCAGATGGGTAGCTAACTGGCTCAATCATAGTACCCACTTGGTCAAAGTAGTAGAAGCCACCTCTAGTAGTAGACTCCTCCAGAGTGGTGTACCCCAATGATCAGTCTGGGAGTCTCTACTGTTGAAGATATATGTTTCTGAGGTACAAGACAAACGCATTGGTTTGTGGCTGACCAGGTTTACTGATGCTTGCAAGCTGGCCATTGTTTTACATTCCCCTACAGATGTCAGCACCCTCAAAGAGGCCCTCACCCAATTTCATGACTGGTGCAAGAAGCATTGCCTCAGACTGAATGCCAGTAGATGCATCATTTTCCCTGCTGTGTTAGATGTCATCCACACTAATTATGACAGTAATAATCTACTGAGCATGCAGTCAGGAATGAGTTGACTTTTGCACCAAGGTTGGTAGCAACCTGACAGTTTCCCACCGTGTGGGCACTATTGTATGGAAATCTATCTACATGGCCCAGCTCACAAATACGTCTATTTCATCCAGGAATCAGGAGGCCACAACATCCCTGTACTCCACCCTTATTAGATGCATTACCAGGTACAATGGCTGCTTTGGCATGTACCTTGCCAAGCAAATGCAGCAGTTGCAGAGATCACAGAGGTTACTGGCTAGGCAAATCCAGGGTCTGCAACACCTATCCTATACAGATAGGCTGAAAGCCCTGTCCCTGTACTCATTCTCATATAGATTGATTATAGGAGACCTGTGTCTGGCATACGAGGCCATTTCCAAACCAGCCTTGATGGCATTTCTGCATATCTGTAAGACAAACCCCACTCACGCAACATGCACACAAGGCCCTACCTGGTCTGTGACATGTATAGTACTTGTTGGCAGGATAGTGAAGTGTCCCACACATTACACTATCTGTAAAATACACTCCCTCCCAATGTCTAGCAGAGTATGTGTATACCCCTCTTGAAGAAGAAGCTGGATGACTGCATGAGAAACATATAATACACCCCTGGGATCCCACCTGTGTCCCAGCTGGACAAAGGAAACAGGTGCTGACTTTGAAGGGACATGGACAAAAGTGTGGGCTAGGCTTATGAGGGCATCAGGGTCAATAGCCTGGTATCATCTTATGAGGCTATACACCTAGTACTTTACATGTTTCCTGTATGTATTGTAGACTGTCCTACAATGTTGTCTGAATTGAATCTCTTTAAGTCTGAGGGTTTGAATCTCACAGTGGATAATTGGCTAGGCTTAAAATGTCTCACAGGGGCAGTTAGCCTAGTACTAAAATCTATAGCTCATATGGTGCAGTGGTATGTTGCTCTGACTGTCATGTACAGGGTCCTGTGTTTGAGACCTGGGCTGGTAATTTGGTTGCTGGGCAGAACAGGGGCTGATGGAGACAGAGTGATTAAAGCGGTTTTAAGGGGTTGGGTGGGTGGCCTAATGGTTAAGGTGTTTGCTTTACAAACACAAGGTGCAGGGTTTGAGTCTCACAAGAGATAACTGGCTAGGCTTAAAATGGCTCACAAGAGCAGTTAGCTTAGTACTAATCTATGAACCTATGAACCTATGAACTGTGTAGGTACTGCATTGATAGTGTATACTCTTGTTCCTACATCAGTTATCATGACATATCATTACACCTTGTCATTGTGTGTGGTCTGTATAGCAGTAAGTCAGCTCTTACAGTACTTGCATATGTACTTGGTGACACTGTATAACTCACTCCAATAGCCCTGGTCATGGTCACAATTACCATTCTGCTAATAGGCCCATCACATAGTAGAATTTGTCACCCTTTGTTATGGGCCTTACAGTAGCTGTGAAAGAGATGGATTGTGGCAGGCAGAACTACCATAAGGTCTGGCCTGAAGGACCTATAGGTGACAAAGCTGTGCCAGACTTTCCCAGCAGTTTGTGTGTGTGTGTGCGTGTGTGTGTGTGTGTGTGTGTGTGTGTGTGTGTGCGTGTGTGTGTGTATATATATATATATATATATATATATATATATATATATATATATATATGTATGTATGTATCAGCAAACATAATACTGCAGGCTATTACATTACATATATCTTCCTCTCACAGGTAAACATGGGGGTTGGTGTCTCTCCCCCTCACAACCTGATGTCAGTGTCTCAGTGGATTGTTGGGGCCTGACTCTATGCCATTGTTTGGTATCCCACTTTCACCCACCATGTCCCCACACACAGTCAGTATGCCCACACATACCCAGTCCCCAGCAGCCACAGATAATGGACAGTTGGAGGCTGGTGGCATGGAACAGGCTAGTGTGTTGAATATGGCAGGTGTGAGTGTAGACACCAGCCATAACCAGAGAGCAGGTGAGGTCACGCACAGGCAGATGGCAAGAGTGCTTAACGGAGGACTGCTGCCCATCAAGCCCCTGTCACAAGTGCCACAGCAGGTGTCACCAGATGCATATTATGGTCTGTCATTGAGGCACCAGCATGTACTGACTGCAACACCAGATTCTCAGGGTATGAATGCAGTGCTTCCTGCCATGTGTGACAACCTCCACGGCATTTGGGATGCCATGTCATTTTTATGATGTTATGTATAGACGGTGGGGTGAGACATTGTCACTGCTCAACCATGCAATGTCTGTGCTTGAGCATATGGTGGGAGTAGGGCATTGGTCAGATGGACGTAGGTCAGCAATATGATCAGCTGAGAGCTCAAGTGGCTGTCAGAGAAGTATGCATTTATGTATATGTCTAATGCTTATTAGAAGCTAAAAGAATTAACACGTTTTCATTCTATTTTATATACAGCTTAATTCTATGTGAAATTATAAGATGCTTTTTGAAACTGCAGTATGCTTTCTGAAAACTTGCAAGATTCCCCCTGACCTAGTAATTGCTAGCACAGCAAAATTCATGTTTATGCCTTTTGGAAATGTATTGAGAAGCAGGTGATTATCTGCTAGATCAGGAAGTAATAAATGAAACAATACTATATTCTATAATGTTATGATTTTGAACAATCAGCTCTGTTCGTGTTATGAGAACATGCACAGCTACGGAAAAGAAGAGATACATAAGACAAAGGACTGTTTGAAGAATCTGTACTTGCTTTGTGCTCAAATTAGCTGTAGTACCTTGAATAGAAACATAACATAGTGGGAAACTGTATCTAACCATTGGTCGCCAAGGCCATGTTGTTTTTCTTAGGAAGTTTTTCATAAAATTGATAGTGCAAGCAGAAAATTATGGATAAACAACTGCTATGTACAATGATGTTAACAGTTGTGATCTGTTACGTCAGCTTGGTAGGCAATGTCTTGTTAGAAAGTGTATAAAGATGAACTTACTTCCTGATTTTGTCTCCTTGCTGCAAGATTAAAGTGCCTTAACCTGAACCTACCGTGTATTGATCATTTTTAAAGTTTATTTTTCCTTTGACAGTGGCCATGCACATTCATAGTCCCATAGTGGCAGTACCAACAGCACTACCGAAGGGAGGCTGTTGTCCACACCACACTGTAGCAGACCATAGATACATTGTCTGGGCCAGTCCTGTCAGGAACTCAGATCCAGCAGACAGCAGTCACTATCGGAGAGTAGTACTGCATCTGCCCTGGGCCTGGTGGTGCCAGTGACACTCCTGGAAGAACCAGTTCCAGTGTCCCTGCCCAGTACAGACTCTAGTGTCACATACTGTATTCTGTTTGTGTTCCAGGTGTCTGTGTGTGGGCCTGCTGACAGTAGCAATGATGAGTAAGGCAGAGTGGGAACACAGTGACCTTTTCATAGCCAATGTACAGCTGTATATGTACATGTTTAGCAGCTGTGTTTACATGCAACAGTGTGTGAGGGGCAATTGGGGCAGACAGTTTGCCTTTGCATACATACACTTGACACAGCCACCTAGCCTTCATACGTGTCACCTGGGTGTTCTGTAGGACCACAGGCTCACACATACTGAGGAGGCTACATGAGTACTGGCACTAGGTCCTTCACAAGTTCAGCCATTACTTTAACTGCAACAGATTCAGCTATCAGCACCTGTTGTCCCTGCCATTTCTGTCCCATCCACTCAACCATCATGCAGTTGATGAGGGTATGCCTAGTACTGTGTATGACAGGTTTGGGGTATGTATTCCTGACACAGGTCAGCCTGTGTTAGTCTAACCTGACAATCACCAGCATATGTGTATGCTATCTCATATGTATGTATGGCCTCTCATGCTGGTAGTGCACACAGAGTCATAGTCCTGTACATGGGGCAGCTGATGAAGGGCTGAGCACAGCCCCTACCTGCACAGTCTTATGAACGATAGTGCTAGATACATGCAAATAACACAGTGGTACTGTAGTGTGGCAGTGTCTGCCACTACTTTTCAAGTGGGTGACAATTGCAGGGGCTGTTAGGGTTGCCAGTGGTAGGTTCAGAGGTCTTTAACATGTTAGACCCATCACACACACATACACACACACACACACACACACACACACACACACACACACACACACACACACACACACACACACACACACACACTCACACACACACACATACACACCACTGCATGGGGACATGCATTGAAACATACATGCACATAGAGGTGACACTTCTCAGAGTAGATGACCTACCCATCTATTAGTGTACAATACACAGTGATGCGACCATTGCATGCACCACAGTGACTTGGTGTTAAAAACTGTGTAACTGAGCTTGTACGGTGGCTGACATCTGTATTGACTGACACTTGGTTGGTAATGGGGGTGTTCACAGGGTAGAAGTGGCCCACAAAATGGTATAGCCATCACATATGAGGGTGCACAAGCGGAAGGAGGCCCACACAGCCTATCTGGACCTTGCCAAGGCCTTCGACACCATCTTCCACTCTGGAATCATAGATAAACGCACTAAGCTGGGCATTAATCCCTACGTCACTTGATAGGTTGCCAAATGGCTTACTGACAGAACCCACATTGTAAAAGTAGCTGACTCAGAATCCAGCTCCAGACAGGTGACAAGTGCAGTACCTCAAGGTTCAGTCCTGGGACCGCTCTTGTTTGGCATCTACACCAACACCAAGGGATTCTGGCTAACAATGTTCATAGACGACTGCAAACTGGGAGCCATTATTGTATTCCCCAAATAATGTGGATTTTCTACAAAAGGGCCTTACAGAAACAGATGCTTGGTGCCAGAGCCATGGGCTCAAGCTCAATGCCAAGAAATGTATAGTTATCCCCTTTGGGAAAAAACATGTACCCATGAATTACCACATAGGTGGCAGTACACTAAACACCAAAAGTGTGATAAGAGACTTAGGGACACAGGTGGACAGTGGTCTCACCTTCGATAACCACATCACCACAACAGTCAGGAAATTCGTCTATGTGGTACACCTCATCACTAAGGGCTTTTCATCCAGAGAAAAGGAGGTCCTTGTCCCACTGTACTCATCCCTCATTAGACCCATTATAGAATACAACGTCCCATTTGGTATGTACCTCTCAAGACATCTGCAGCAAATGGAAAGGCCACAGAAATACCTCACTAAAAGACTCACAGACCTAAAGCAGATGCTATATGCTGACCATCTAAACAAACTCCAGCTATACTCTGTCGCATATCGTCTACTCAGAGGTGATCTCTGCTTAACATACAAGGCCATGTCAAACCCAGAGCTGTTGGACATGCTACACTTAAAGAAATCTCAATCCCTCAGAGCCACATGCTCCAGGGATCTAAACCTTGTCATCACAATGAACGAAGCTGCTGAAGGGATAGGTTCCTGAACCAGAGACTCCCTGGACTCTGGAATAGACTGCCCATACATGTCAAGCAGAGTGCCTCTTTTGCCCTCTTCAAAAGGAACTTTGATGATTGGATGGGAGATATGAAATTCACCTTGGGGATCATGTCAGTCACCCTGCTAGACAGGGGTCCAGTGAAGTAAATATTGTGGGAAGAAATATCCAGGGAATTGTTATGGCTAGGCTTGTATAGGCCCTAGGGCCGATAGCCTAGTACTAACCTATGAACCTATACACACACACTAAAGACAGCCACAGTAGCTGTGCATATAGAAGCACATACACAGTTGCCAATAGACATATTAGTAACCCTACATATCCACTTGTATGTACTATAGTGCTGCGTACACATGACATGCTCCACATAGATTATATGCCTGGGGCATAACACACAACCTCTTATAACAGGTAATCTTATGACTGCCTTCATGGATGGTGGGATAACTCACCAGACATAGTGACTGGCCTTGTCTACTGCTCCTACACACCTGCACAAGTTATAGAGTGAAAGACTTTGTATCAGCATGATGTGTCAATCATGTAAGATGACTGATGCTGCCATGAGTGTCACTATGGTAACTATGACATATTTGGCAATGATATCACAGGAATGCTCATTGTTAGGACCACATATAGGTTGCAAACGTGGATATTCCATGTACATCTGTACAGATGATGGGTATGGACTGTACAGTGTTACATGGTGCATGTGAGGCAGATGCCTTTAACAGGCTCTTTAAAGTAATGTCATGGGTAGGGGGTCAACAGGCCTTAAAATGGTATAACCTACACACACAATAGCCACAGGGGATATGCTTCACGCACACTACTATAGTTGTCAGTATTGAAATTAGACCCCCTACCTAATTATTTCCACTATGATATTGCACAGTTATTGCACATGCCACAGAACATAGAGGGCTGATAAGTGTATACAAGTATATCTAAGGTGAATGACATCAGCAGGCCTTGTAAAGTAGGGCAATGTGATGTGTACTGGGTGGTACACACCTGAAAATGTTATAACCCACACCCGCAGAGGATATGATTCACACCCAAATGCACAGGGATGATGTGATTCTCACACACACACACACACACACACACACACACACACACACACACACACACACACACACACACACACACACACACACACACAGTATCAAGTTTGGAATCCATGTCTATCTAGTTATGTGTACTACAGTGTTACACAGTTATCACATGCACCACAGAGATTATAGGAGTTAACAGTGTTGCAAGGTATGTCTAAGGTGAATTACATCAAGAGGCCTTGTAAAGTATGGCAATGGGAAATGTACTGGGTGGGAAAGGCATCAAAATACACTACCTTACAAACATACACACTTACAAACACCTTCACACACACACATATTTGCCACAACTTAGTGTAGAACCCCTGCCTATCTCATCATCTGTACTATACTGTTATTTAATTAAACATGCCACAGAGGTTATATGCCTGAATATTGCCCAAAGTTACTTCTAAGGGCAATGACATCAGCAGGACTGCTAACGTAGGGCACTGGAAAGTGTTGTGGGTGGGAAAGTCCTCAAAATACTTAGTCCTACAAACATATACACTTACAAACTCTTGTACATACACTTATACACGCACACACATTTGCAAGATCTGAGCATAGAACCCCTGCTTATCTTGTTATTTGTACTATATTTTAATGCAGTTACTGCACACACCACAGAGCTTATATGGCTAATGCTTCTCCAAAGGTAGTTCTGAGGGTAATGACATCAGCAAGACTGCTAAATTAGGGCACTAGGAAGTGTAGTGGTTGGGAATGGTCTGAAACTGTTTCACCTACAAAGAAGCACACACATACACACACACAAACACACACACACACACACACACACACACACACACACACACACACACACACACACACACACACACACACACTTACATTTGCCTGGACTGGGATTAGAACCCCTATCTATCTAATTATTTATACTATAGTGTTAAGCAGTTATCACATGTGCTACAGAGCTTATAGGGCTGATAAGTTCCCAAAGGTACTTCTAAGGTGAATGACATCAGCAGGACTGCTAAAGTAGGGCACTGGGAAGTGTTGTGGGTGGGAAAGTCCTCAAAATAATTCATCTTACAAACATTTGCCAGAATTGAGACTAGAACCCTGCCTATCTAGTTATTTGTACTATAATGTTACGCAGTTATTGCATGCGCTATAGAGCTTATAGGGCTGACAAGAGCCCAAAGGTATTTCTAAGGTGAATGACATCTGCAGGACTGCTAAAGTAGGGCACTAGGAAATGTACTGGGTGGGAAAGTCCTCAAAATGCTTCATCCTGCAAACATTAACACACTTACACACACACACACACACACACACACACACACACTTGCCAGAAATGGGAATAGAAACTATATGGCTCTAGTTATTTGTACTATACTATTATATAGTTATTGCACATGCCACAGAGCTTACAGGGCTTGGGCTGTGCAAAGGTACTTCTAAGGGGAATGACATCAGCAGGACTGCTAAAGCAGGACACTGGGATGTGTATTGGGTGAGAATGGCCTAAAACTGTTTCACCTACCAACACACACAGACACAGACACACTTACATTTGCTAGGACTGAGATTACAACCCCTACCTATCTAGTTACTTGTACTATAGTGTTAAGCAGTTATTGCATGTGCTACAGAGCTTATAGTGCTGACAGGTGTCCAATGTTACTTCTAAGCTTAATGACAGCAGCAGATCTTGTGAGGTAGGGAAATGGGAAGTGTACTGAGTGGGAACGGCCTCCTAATACTTAAACCTGCAGACACTCACACACACACACACACACACACACACACACACACACACACACACACACACACACACACACACACACACACACACACACACACACACACACAAAGGCAGGTGATGTGATGTGATATTATAACCCCAACCTCAGTACTATTACACAATGGAGCTCACCTTCATGCTGGCACATTTGACTGGTTACGACCAGTATGCCACTGTCCGCAGCAGGACATCACTCTATGGCATTCAGGGTATCCCTGTGTATGACTCACTCTCTGTGTGTCCTGTGTCCCCCTGTGTGTCTCTCTCTATCACTGTCTGTCTGTCTCTACCCCATGTCTATGTGTGTGTATGCTTGACATATTATTATATGTTGCCCATATATATATATATATATATATATATATATATATATATATATATATATACCTGTGTATCACATGCAACATATGCAGATATATCACATATGGGCCACCTACAGCTAGCTGAGGGTAATCATGTCTGATGGGTGTTTGTAGGAACAGTTAAGGTGGACATAGCTGCCTGTATGCAATGACATATATGCACAATACAGTTATATAGTCTGATGTGGGTTCCGACACGGCCTGTGATTCTCTAAGTGTAGGAGCATGCCCAGTATGACCTTCTGTAGTGAGTGTGGGACTCCATTCCAGAAATAGTCGTACTCTGGTCCGGGGTTTTGTGTGCTACAGTCGTAGCTCTCAGAAGTAAACAGGACTTTGCTATTGGTAATGGGTTTATTTTAGCAGACATTTTCTGACATATCTGAAGTCTGACACTGGAATGTATTGTGTCATTACCTAGTGACAGACATCCTCAGATCATCACAGTGCTTTACAAGAGGAATACAAGATGTCTGATGCACAGACCAATATTATGAGCCCAACTGTATACATTCTGCCCAAAAAGGCCAGTTGAGAGGTGTGGCTACAGCCAGCTTACTGATGAAGCTGTGTAAACAGTCCAGCAACTTGGTGATATACTGGCTGGGGATCTCCTGCTTGTGTGGTATTCATCTTACCTGAAAAGTCATATCCTGATGCATACTTCTCAACTGTACAGTTTTTGGCAGATTGTCCAGGTGTCCAGAAGTTGCATCAAGTCTACATAAACTTGTGTTTTTATGGAAAGTTAGTTGCATATAATTGAAGACTGACATTACAAAATAATGGCAGACATTAGTGTTTCAGACTTCATAACCTTCAGACAATTCCTGCTAATGCAAAATCTGTTATTCTGCCAACTTTCTCAGTATGTAAGGGCAATATTTACAACACGTGCCTATCATTGGGCCTTTGTCCCACTTTTATTTATGACCTTTTCCAGATGTTTAGCTGTCAGAGGTTGAGAGGTATGGGTGTGAGTACAGAGTGCATTCTACTGTGCAGAAATGTCCATTATATGTGTAATATATTCCATATAGCCCTGTGACTTCCACATAAGTCAGTGGCAGAGCAGTACAGAGTAATGTGCTGAACCACTGACAGTTGTGTATAGGTTGATAGGTTGCTATGATGTTAGTAGGGTATTGGCCTTGAAGCCCTTATAACCCATGCAGATGAGAGTGTAGCCCATGTTATGACATGTCAGTACACAGAGCCCCTGTCCAGCAGGGACACGTGGAATCGCAGGACTGTGTTTTGTGTTTCCCATGCACTTATACAGGGAGGACATCACTAGGGGCATTGACGCACTTGGCTTTCTGTTGACAGGGAGTGTATTCCACAGATGGGGGAGTGTGTGGTACACGTATCTGTCACACTGACAAGCCATACTGATATCACAGCCCAGATTGATGTTGCGCCTACAGGTTGATGGAGTGGATCTTGAGTTCCAGATGTGTAACAGTCCCATCCAGGCAGGGTCTGGATTGCTTTGTATACGAGACAGGGGTCACCTCAGCAGAGTCTGTGTGGAACGAGGTAGAGGAACAGTGCTGTTAGCCTATCTGTGTAGAGTAGGTGTTTGGGGTTTGGGGTAAGGCCTTAGTGTTTGCAAGACCCTGGTGTGTGGAGTCTACATGGCCTGTGGTGTGTAGGTTTGTGGAGCTCTCATGTGTTTTTGCCTCTGAGGTGTCCATTGGTTGGGTTTTTCTTTTGTTGCAGACCTCCACTTATGTGGGTGATGTTTACTGACTGCGTACACTGCATGGCACCTATATTACTGCAGAATTTGTTCTGGTTTGCACATTCTCCATTTCTCTGGCCAGTGGTTCCCCTTCCCCTTATGTGTGTCTCTTTATCCTTCTGTTGTCCAGTCCCAGGCTTTGGCCAGAGTGGATGCTGTTATGTATTTGTAATTCTGATGTGAGCGGGACAAATGCTGTGACATCACACACAAGGTTGTGGATTTCACACCTCTGAGTGTGCCTATTTAGCAGGTTGTCCATCATTGCATCACTCCATTTGCTCTGGTCCTAAAGATGGTTTGTGTTGCTATATGTTATTATGAGGCTACATGTGGGACTAGCTGTCACACCGTCACAGACTGACATCTGGAAAGGCCCAAATATGACAGTCAGACAAAGGTCAACACATGGGGATAGGGTGTTAATAATGGCCCACACATGGGGATAGGGTGTTAATAATGTTCTGCCAAACATAGACAGTTGGGAGACCGGTTTGGTAATTGCTTGTTTGCTCTTTTGGGTATGATGTCTGCTTCCCCACTGTCTGCCATTGCTGTTTTGACATGACCCTTTCTTGTTTTTCAAATAGTTGCAAGGCAAATGCAATGTTAGGATGAGCAGAACAGATATGCAAGGCATACTTGTGCTCCTTCTGTGACAACTTGTGTCATTCCAGGGGTGGCTGTTGGCCAGTGACATGTTGTCAGTGCTGACATGGAAAGGTGGCAGCCTTTTATAAACTGGCAGTACACTGACCTTCAGGTACCTGCGGTCCTACTAGGCATCATACATCTCAACTTCTGAGACCAAGACATCTGGACAAAGCCATAAGTCATTGGGGACAAAGGCCTAAATATAGAGACCATTTTTATGTATTGGCCTTACAAACCTAGAAAGGTGATTCAAAATTGGGTTTTGCATTAGCATGTATTTTTCTATAGGGTATGAAGTCTGACACTACAATCTGTCATTGTTTTCTGACCTTAGTCTTACGTGATTTGCAAAAGAATTGCCAGACAACCACTATTTCATGATATACAGGCCACAAATATGATGCAAACCTCTTGACATTCTGCAATAGGTCTGTACAGTTGAGAGGTATGGTACACTCTGTGTAGGTTACTCCAAGCTGTGTACTGTCCATATGTGTAGCACCCTGTCCATGACCTGTCCAGCTTTCCTGCAATAACAGATATATTGACGTCTGGACAGAGTGTACAACTCCTACCATAGGTGTAGCTGACATGCAGAATAGTTGGCACTGCAGTTCTTGGAACATGGCCCTGTCAACAACTGTACTGTACTTAGGCCACTATGACACAACAGCCGGGTGTAAGTGCTGGCCACATCCTGACTGTATTAACCACCATATAAATAGCTCATTACCCTTGCATATTGTGGACATGCAACAAGTTATCGTGTAGATTGGGACAGCCCTGGCAATGTGTACTCTGCTGCTATTTCCCTACAAACTTACACGTTACTGCATTTCTATGGGAATATGGGTGTGGGGGGCACTCCTGCCAACTGTATACATTTGCACAGACTGTGCTGATATCTACTTTACATTTTGGTTCCATTTCGTATAGTATTGTGCCATTCTTGGAGACTAGAGGCATATTACTAAAGACCACAGGTCAGATTGTAATGGCATACATTTGAGTTTCAGACTTCTTACTCATTCGGAACCTTACTGTAACTGCAAGACCTGCTGTACGATCACTGTGTAAGTCTGTAGGGGAGTATTTCATCATTTTCACCATTTGTGGGCCTTTGTCAGACATTTCTTTATGGTTTTCTATTGCTGACTTGCTGGGTGAGGCTTAGGGGTGAGTATGGGACCACCACACTGACATCCATGCCTGTGACTTATGTTAGTTGGCCCCCCACATATACTGCAGTGGGATTTGTCACCTTAGGTACTACTGCATAGTGTGGGGAAGTCAGTATTGGGCAAACATTTCCTGGTGTCCTGCATAGCTGTCAGTTGTCTGCTGCTATGCTAGTAGGCCACCCCATTCCCTTGCATGCATGCAGTGATACCATAGATAAGCTACCAGAACATACTACTCCATTTATTTATTGTTAAGAAGACTGACTTACCTTGTGCCTGTGTCAGTTGTGAGGACAGTGCTTGAGGAATGCCTATGTTGGTTCCATGCACTATACTGCCTATACATGGCAAGGTACAGGTAGTGTGATGTGATCCATTTTACTGTGTGTGCGAGTCAGAAAGAGGAGACAGTTTTTAGGCCCCTACAGTGTCAGTGTGTGTGTGTGCTATGCGTTGCCTCATTACCAAGGCCAGGGCATACTGGGCATGCCGCCGTCTGCCTACTGAAGCTGGATCAGGGGGTTCCTCTTCCACATTCATTTGTGCCTGTGGGGACCTTTGCAATGGTGGGGGGCTGTGTGGCTCTTCCCCATGCTGTTCCTGCCACAGCTGTTTCCGCAGGATCATATTGTGTAGCATGGCACATACTATGAACATGTGTGCACATGTGGCTGGAGAGTACTGCAGGGCTCCACCAGATATGTCAAGGCAGCGGAACTGTGGCTTGAGCATCCCAGACACATGCTCTATAATGATCCTGGTTTGTGCTTGTGCCTCATTATGGCATTCTTGGGTTTATGTGTGTGCATTTCTGATGGGTGTCATCATCGATGACTGCAGTGCATAGCCAGCATCCCCCACCAGATGGCCATATGGGATGTCCCCCCTAGCAAATCCCTGGTACAGTTGTGAAGAATGCCAGAAGTGGGAGTTGTGATAGCTTCTAGGGCTGCCAGCATACACATTAATGGTAATGCCCTGGGCATTGCACATGACCTGGCAGTTGATGGAGTGAAAGTCCTTGCAGTTTATGTAGACCCTACCCTGTTCATCGGTTGGTGCTTTGATGTGGATGTGCATGCTGTCTATGGTACCCAGTACCTCTGAGTAGTCAGCTACATGGTGGAAGAGGCACATATTGCTGGTCCTCTCCTCAGGGGTGCTGGAGAAGTAAATGTGCTCACTGGCATGTGGTAGCATGGCATTCAGGAACTGGTGGAGTACCCTGAAAGCAGATGCCTGTAAGACCCCCATGATGTCCCCAGTAGGTCTTTGGAAAGAACCTGTAGCTAGTATTCTTAAGGCTACACATATCTTGATATCCCCTGGGATGGGTTCCCCTCTGTTTGATCTGGGTCTGAGATGAGGCCGACACAGCTTGATGCATTGCTGAAGTATGTCCCTCTCCACCCTGTAGCTCTGTACTATCTCCAACTCATGTAGCCCCTGGTAGGTTACCCTGGGTCTGAACACTCTTCTCCTCCTCCTCAGTCTGGGGCAGTTGTCAGCATTCTCCTCACTGCCCTCAGCCACTAGCACATACTGATGTATCAAAGTGACAGCAGCCCCTAACATTTTGTTGGTTAAAATTCCCCTGAGTGTGTACACCAATGGTGCAGAGTTTTTGGGAAAAAGCAGATTGAAAGGTGTTTGCATAGTTTATACTGTTGTGCTGTAGATGTTGTCTGTATGATTGGCTGACTATGATACATTCCACCTGCCAGCTATACTATTTGTACTTGATTGCTTTTATTCTGCTATTTCCATTTTTTTTGTTGTTTTTTTTCCTTCCAATTTCCACTCCTTTAAAACCCTGAGGTGCACCACACAAACCTGCTGCCCAAATGTAAACAGTTCTGCTATTTCCATTTTTGTTTGTTAGTTTAAGACCCAGTGTGCACCACGCAAACCCGTTTTGCTAAAGTAAACACTTTTAAGCAGAGATGGTCCTCCCCTGGAGGCGAACACGCTCCTCATTTCATGGAATAAGTAAATACAGCCTCAGACACACACCCTTGGTTAGCTGTGCTTAGCTAAGCTCAAATGGAAGCCATGGAGCTCCAGTGTGCTTACACCAAGCATGACACACCCTTTTCATGTCAGCTGCTTCTCCTGCTTGCACTGCAGCATTATAGAACCTACACGGTTAGCTGCAGGCGGACATGGTCTCCCATTTTGCTATTCAATAAATTTTGCTCATTTGCATACCCAACTGCCTTAGTCCCTTGTTACACCACTACACAAGAGCCTTTCTCCTTAGCAACCAGTGTTACCTATTATTGTTTTGGTTCTGCATGCTACCCACTATAATGGCAAAATGCAGATTTCACTTAAAATTGTCTTTTCACATTTTTTTTAAATTTTCTGCATGATCTCGTTTGTACACCACTGTGCTATGCTTAAACGGCCAAAAATAAACCTTTTATTTTTATAATTTTGCAACTGTTTTCCAGGCCAATGGCCATATTTTTGGCCATTGGCATGCCTAATAGTCATAATACATGGTTTACTTTGAGCTGTCATGCCCCTGTTTTGATTTTTGCAGAAATGTACATGGTTAGTAATCAAATACATTTCTGCAATGGATGGCATGCCTGATAGTCATAATACATGCTTTACTTTGAGCTGTCATGCCCCTGTTTTGATTTTTGCAGAGATGTACATGGTTAGTAATCAAATACATTTCTGGAATGGACACTGCTCTGACATGGATGCCTGCCTGCTTACTGAATCTCTAATTCACCTAATTTACATGGCTTTCACCCGTAAATGAGGTAATTAGCATTATTCAGTGGTGTCTGTGCCAGAATAGTGCTAGCAGGCTCACGAACACCCCCAGCCTTGTTTACTGAATTGCTCGGTGACGATATTCTCTGCAGAAGCTGCTACACTATTCTGGCATGGTAAAATTGCTTTACTGAATTCTGGGAAGAGTATGTATATGCAAGGGTTTCATTTCCCATATACTAATAGAAAGAACAAGTTGATACTTAGTGGTCTAATTCTCTCTAAATTTTCCTCTATGACTGCTGGGGCTCAAACCCCTAAGAAACAAGATAAAAAGGGCAATTCTGTTGCCATGGATTCTTGGAAGCGATCCCCCAGATTACCCTTCAACTTCTACATCATTTCAGTTTATCTGTGGAGCCACCAGCTAAACTTTTGAGAAAATCAGATCAGACTGTTCCAGATCCAAAAGTAAGTTCTGAAAGCCCCCCCAGATCCTTTCTCCAAATCTAATTTTGGAGCCTATCACATCCAGACTTTCTTCACCATTCTAGAGCATTCTCCTAGATGACATGTGTGGCCTTCTTCTAATGCTTCCTTTCTTCTGTCTTCCTGAAGCCTATCCAAAACAGATGTGGTTAGGATGATGAAGAAGTTCTAGAGGACACAATTAATTCTTGGCTCTGTCCTGATTGGGTCCAGAGAGACTGTATAGAACCACACCACCTATCATATCTCCTCTAAATTTTCCTTCCATTTCAGAGCCGTCGATCTGAAAGCCTTTGGGTTGCTTTCCTTGGATCCAAAGATTTTGGTGTCTCTGATGGTTTCTCTGAGTTGTTCGGCCCCAAGTACTCCAGAGCCAGACAACTCTCAGAGCGGAAGCATAGGAGCTGGCTCTGGGGTGTTGGAGATGACTCTGGAATTGTTGGAACTGTCTCTTCCGCTCAGAGCATTGGCATTAGATAGCTTGGCTCCAGCTGCCTCTTTGGGTGGTTTGCCTGTGGGACAGTGGGAGCTGGTGATGCAGGAGCCTGGTTTGTCAGATCTGCCAGTTTCTGCTTCCCCCAGGAACTTCTCCTCCTAGGTGGTGGAGAGACCATTCTCTATGCTTAGAGTTCAGACAACCCTGTACTCTTTGGATCAGACTTCCCTGACTTATTCACTTTTGCATCTAGAGCCTTTTGCCATTCCACTGGGACAGCCATCCCAAACCAGTCTCCAGGCTACCCAGCAGGGTATTGTTATCTCTTCCAATACTGCCCCAGAACATCCCATCGAGGAGGTTCCTCAGAAGAAAATGTGCAAAAGGAGGCACTTAGACTCTCCACAAGAGTCTGTCATTGAAGACACTGATTTTGATAGGGGAAGGGTCCCCAAGATCAACATCTGATAATGTATTCTTTGGAGACATCTTGGAGCTCCTCAAACAAAGGGGTGGTTGGTTCCCCGATAATCCTTCCCAAGAGGAATCAGTGTTTCTGAAGGCTTTTGGATCGAGCTTGTCTACCTCCTGGGTGACTTTGCCTACTTGTACACCTATAGATTTAGTCTCTTGGTGGGTGTAGAAGGAAACAGACACAGCTGAGCCTATATCTGAGACTAGACAAGATCCTTGTGCCACCCAAAGACTGTTCACACTGGAGTAAAGGAGTACCTGTTGATGCCATGGTTGCTGCTGCAACCAGAAGAAAGGAACTAGTGGAACAGAGCTCCTTTGTCCATCCCACTAACAGGAAGTGTAGGGCACTGGACAGACTTGGGAAGCATGTCTATGCTACAGCAACCTTCGATCTTAGGTCACTGAATTATTTAGCACATTTTACCAGACTTCAGAGAGAGTTCATCAAGGAGCTTACCAAATCTCTGTCTCTGGGTCTATATCTCCTGTGGAAATGAATACCATGAATACCATGCCCTTGTAGTTGGCTGCCCTTCAATCTATTTCCAATGTGTCTATGAAGCTGATCTCTCATGCTGCTGAAGGTACCTCATGGGCAGCAGATTCAGGCATTTCCATTAGGAGGCATGCCTGGATGTGCTTGTGTGATTTGTCAGAACCCTTCAAGTCTTCTTTTGTCAATACACACTTTGATGAAACTGCATTATTTGGCCTCCAAGTGAAAGACACACTTTCTAGGTGTAAACAGGAAGGGAAAACCCTGTCTGCTGTGAGTTTTTGTTTTTCTACCCCTCAATGATCTTTTTCTAAAAATCAAGGAGGTAGTAGAAATATGTGGTTCAAGAAATCCCAAGGTCCCTTTCAGGATACATGTGGAGAGAGTTCCCCCAGGGGCAGAGGTGGTCCTCATAATCAGGGATCTAGAGATCCCTTCTCAGACAGATCCTATCAGTGCTCCTGAATGGAGGCCTGACTGCCTGTCTCTGGATGCATTCAGAGGTTGTCTATCTTAGCACTTGATAGCCTGCATAGATATCACAAAAGATTCATGGGTGCAGAAGATAATATCCAGAGGTTATATCATACCATTTTCCCATCCAGCTCTATCAGTTTTGAAGAAAATCCGATGTTCCACCCAGTCAGAGGGAAGCAGCAGCATTAGAAATAAAAAAGCTGCTAGAAAAAGAGAGTCATCCAAGAGGCCCACCCAGACCAGAGAGAGCCCAGAACTTATTCATGAACCTTTTTAGTGCCAAAAAAGACAGGGGACTTGAGACCAGTTTTGGATATCAGCAAATTAAATCAATTGGTTCAGTATACAAAGTTCCAGGTGGTCATGGTTCAGTCCATTCTGCCATTTCTGCACAAGGACGCCTGGATCTACTCAACAGAGCTACAAGATGCATACTATAATATCAAATGAACAGGGGATCTAGAAGATATCTATGCTTCAGGATGCTGCCCTTTCATCTCACCACAGCCCCCAAGGTGTTCACCAAGTGCATGGCTTTAGTAGCAGCTCACCTGAGACTGCTGGGATTCTGAGTGTTTCCATACCTGGAAGACTGGCTCCTGACTGCTCCAACCAGGCATCAACTAATTCCAGCAAGGACTGTTTACTCCAACTGTGCTCTTGTCTGGGGATATCTGTCATTTACAACAAATCTCAGCTCACTGCAACACAAGCTTTGGAATTCATCTGTACTCATTGCAATACAGCCACTCAAATAGCTTCTCTCCCTCTTGCTCGGATTCAAACTATTCAATTCCAGGTCAAAAAGATTGTTCAGAATTCTTCTCTTCCAGCATGTATGAAACTCCAAACCATGGGATCCATGTCAGCAGCGATCATTCTTGTACCTCTGGCCAGGTCCCATATGAGAATCTTCCAATGGATATTCACCACTCGATGGTCTGTTCTCCAATACCTATTATCCGGGCTAGTCAAAAAAAAACTCAAGCTTGCAAGAATAACCTTCTCTGGTGGATCCATTCCAGTCAAACACAAGAAGGCTGTCCCTTTTTTCTCCCTCAACCCAAGGCCAGAGACACCTCTCAGATCAGGTGGGGAGAACACTTCTTGGGATGTACAGTCTGAGGCACATGGTCGCCTGAAGAGGCCAACACACATATCGATGTTCTGGAGATGAGAGCTGTCCTCCTAGTGTTGCAGGCATTTCAAGACACTGTCCCAGCTGGGACTATCACAGTTCATATGGATAATATGTTGGTAGTATGGTACATCAACAAACAAGGGGGAACCAGATCTTATAATCTTTGTTGAGAAGCTATGAGAGTATGGCAAATGATAATCTTCTCCATTTGCTTTCTGATAGCAATACACATCCCAGGGATGTCCAGTGTGATTGCAGACAAGTTATGCAGGTCCAAGATGATGCCACATGAGTGGTCTCTCAATATCAATGTGGCGGAGATGATTTTACGTCGATGGGGCCAACCATGCTGCATCCTTTTTGCATCTGTCCCCAACAACAAATGCAGCAGGTTCTTCGCTCTGATTCCCCCCACTAGGAGAGTCACTGAGAGATGCTCTACTTCATGCTTGGTTCTCTGGTCTGTTCTATACTTACCCCAATTATCCCTCATTCACAAATTTGTTTGAAAAGCCTCTTGACTGAAGAGCACTGTAATCCTCATTGGCCCTTACTGGCCTCATCAGATCTGGTTTCCTTTCCTTTGGCCTCAACTTGTACATCTGCCTTGAATTCTGGATCCATCTCTAGACCTCCTGTTTCACGCGACAGACATGACTTACCTGGACATTTCAGGCCTCTAGTTAACTGCATGTGGTCTCCAGTACTGTTGATTGCTCAACGCTCAGGATCTCATTTCCTGTCTTTCATATTCTTTTATCTTCCCATAAAGCTTTCACTAGAAATATTTACAGAAGTAAATGGAAAAGATTTGTTTTGGGGCACATAGAAAAAATGTAGACCCTTTTTTAGCACTGATTTCAATGGTTCTTGTCCTGGATTCACTAATCTTCCATGCAGGACTAGCTTAGTCCTGCACGGAAGTGCCCATTTAGGAGCAGGATGGCAGCGCACCATGCATATTAATGAAGGCACGCTGCCTGAGCTCCTAGGCTTAAATGGAGCATGTACGAGTGCAGGAAGCATGTCTGAGAGCAGAGGTCTCAGAATAAACATACCCCTGCAATGTAGAACAGCAGAATGTGGTAAGAAATGAGCGAGACCACTCATAGTTGTCCACATATCCCCAACAGTCCACCATGTGTACAACAGCAACAGTACATATCAATAAAATGAAGAAACTCTTTGATTTTTTTTTTTTTAAATCTGATTAAAGCTAACCATAGGTGCCTGGGTGTGCCCATCGCTTAGCTACAGTGAAAGCAGCTTAAAAGGCTGAAGAGGATAACAAGGAAGATATATGCAAATTAAGCAGCACAGCAATAGTGTAGTGGGCAGAGTATTCGTCTAATTAGCAGGCATTCCCAGTTCAAGTCCCACAGCAACACTGTTCACCAGGTGGTGCTTTGATGCATATGTGCATGCAGCCTATAGCACCCACTACCCCAGGGTATTCTGCTATTTGGTGAAAGAGATGCATATTTCTGGTCAACATCTCACGGGTGTTGAGAAAATATATGTGCTCACTGGCATGTGCTGACATGGCATCCAGGAACTGGTGGAATACTGTGGATGCTGATGCCTGTGAGATCACAATGATATCCCCAGTTGTGCATTGGGAGGTACCTGTGGCTAGTATACCTATGCCTACACATACCTTGGTATCCACTGGGATGGGTTTCCCTTGGTCATTGTGGTGTGACAGGTGTGGCCGGCACAGCTCAACACATTGCTGTAGGAGGTCTCTGCCCACCCTATCTTCCACTATCTTCAGCTCATGTAGCACCTTGTAGATTACCCTGGGTTTGTATACTCTTCTCCATCTCCTCACTGTGGGTTGTTCAGCAGCATTCACATCCTCACCACCATCATCCTCTTGCACATGTTGTTCTATGTTGCCTGATGCAGCCCTTCTCATTTTGTAGGTTTGTTAGTTAAAATTTCTCCACTATTATACACCGGTGGTGTAGAGTGTGGGAAAAACAAGAGGGGAAGGTGTTTGCATAGTTTATAGCAGTGTTCTGTGCTGGGCTGGTCTGCTGCCTGTGTAATTGGTTGATTCTGATACATTTCACCTGCCAGCTAAGCTAGTTTTCCTTGATTATCTTCCTACTGCTGTTTTCCCTTCCCACTGCCTTCCTGTTTAAGCCCGTGTGCGCATCGCACAGAGTGCTAAAATGTGCACACCGATGCTATTTCCTTGTTTAACCTCTTTTTTCTTCCTGTACAACCCAGTGCACACCATGCACGCCCGCTTAGGCTTTGTAAAGAATGCAAGGCAGGTTTAGACACACCCCCTAGCTTAGCTGTGGTTAGCTAGGAGCAACCCCGAGCCACAGGGCTCCAATCTGCTTACAATATGCCTGACACACACCCCCATGATGTCACCTACCTCTTTGGCTTGCACCCAGCTATTCACACTCTTACACTGTTGGGACCTGCCTCACATCCTGGGGAAAACTGGGATTCACTATCCTTCCTCTCATTTGCATAGGATTGCCTACTAATGCATAGTTACATGTCTCATACTGAGCCTCCCCCCTTAGCAACCACTACTCACTGGCCATGTTGTCTTCTGCCTTACATTGACTTGCATGGCAGAATACTGATTTTAGTTAGAATGCTTAATTTATGTTCGTTATTTTCCCCCTGATCCCGTTTGCACGCCGCTGCCCTATGCTTAAACAGCCGGGATCAGCTAATAGAAATTACAAGTTTATTTTTTTTATTTTTGTACTGTTTACAATGCCAATGGCCTTATACTTGGCCATTGGCATGCTTACTACATGATATGCAGCCTTTATTGTGGGCTGTCATAGCTCCATTTTGGATTTTGCAGATATGTACTTGGTTACTGAGTGCATTTTTGCTGATTGTACTAGTCCTGCACAGACAGCCGCAAGCTTCCTGGATCACAAATTCACCTAATTTGCATGTATTTCTCCTGCAAATGGGTGATTTGCATACAAGGGCTTCGTCCGTGCAAGATTAGTGCAGGAGCACTCATGCATGCCCTTGCAGGCTGTTCCTGGATGGCACAGCAGACATATTGTCTGCTTAGGCTCCTACACTGATCTTGCACGCTGTGCAAGCTTTTGAGACTCCGGGGGCTTATCTGTAAATGTCAATAGCATAAAAAACAAAACAGAAAGCTTGCTGAATTAAATTAGTTGAAAAGAAATAGGAAGTTGATACTATTTTGCTAAAAACAGTGGACATTTTCTGAATTTGAATTAAATAAATTTGAAATTTTGTGAAAGGAAAATATTTTGGTCTTTCAGGAAAGAAGTGGGTTGTTTTTGTTAAGGAAAATTTGGAGATGAATTACTAAGATGTTGCTATAGTAGTGCAAGGGATATTACTGATACCTGATATTAAGTATGGTAATAATATTTCCAGATTTTGTTCTGTGTCACTAATAAGAATTCCCTCAGGGCTAATGTACTTAATAAGTTTGAAAAATATGTTATGTTAAACTTCATAGCAATAGGTGGGAGGGCAGACATTAACTATTTTCTTTTATAATTTAAGTAAGGTACAAGAAGAAATTTTGTTGAATTATTATCAGAACTAGGTTTCATCAGAAATGTGAAATATCATCATATAGTGGAACTGTCTACTTGTGTCTTTTGTCGAGAATGATTTATGAAAATACTAACCCTCGGCTTCTCGATGCCCTGCACGGCGTGCATGATTAGTGCAGGAGCCCTAGCAGGCAATATGTTTGCCATGCTATCCAGGAACAGCCTGCAGGGGCATGCATGAGAGCTCCTGCACTAATCATGTGCTGGCTAAGCCCTGGTATGCAAATCACCTCATTTGTAGGTGAAATTCATGCAAATGAAGTGATTTTGCAATCCAGGAAGCTTACAATAGTCCGTGGAAGACAAGTGCTATCTGCAGAAATGTACTCGGTTAGTAACCAAGTACATTTCTGCAAAATCCGAAACGGAGCTATGACAGCTCCAAATAAAGGTTGCATATCATTGAGGAAGTATGCCAATGGTCAAGTCTAAGGCCATTGGCATTGCAAACAATAAAACAATAAAAAAAACAACTTTTAATTTTTCTTTTTCCGAACTTGGCTGTTTAAGCATAGGGCAGGGGTACGCAAACGGGATTGGGGAAAATAATAAAATAAACCTAAAATAAGCATTCTAACTAAAATCACTATTCTCTCATGCAAGTCAATGGCAGGCAGAATACAACCTGGCCAGTGAGTAATGGTTTCCAAGAGGGGAGGCTCAGTGTGAGACATGTAACTATGCATTAGCAGGCAATCCTATGCAAATGAGAGGAAGGATAGTGAATCCCAGTTTTTCCCAGCATGTGAGGTAGGTCCCAACAGTGTAAGAGTATGAATAGCTGGTGCAAGACTAAGATATAAGTGACATCATGGTGGTGTGTGTCAGGCATACTGTAAGTGGATTGTAGCCCTGTGGCTCGGGATTGCTCCTAGCCTAGCATAGCTAAGCTAGGGGGTGTGTCTAAACCTGCCTAGCACACTTCACAAAGCCTAAGCGGGTGTGCGTGCCACACACTGGGTTCTAAAGAAAAAAAAAGAAGTAAACCAGGAAGTAGCACCTCCATGCACATCTGAGCACTGTGTTTGTGTGATGTGCTTCTGGGCTTAAACAGGAAGGCAATGGAAAGGGAAAACTGCAGTAGGAAGGTAATCAAGGAGAAGTAGCTTAGCTGGCAGGTGAAATGTATCAGAATCAGCCAATTACACAGGCAGCAGACCAGCCCAGCCCAGAACAATACTATAAACTAAGCAAACACCTTCCCCTCTGGTTTTTCCCGCACTCTACACCACTGGTGTATACAAGCAGTGAAATCTTAACAAACAAACCTACAAAATGAGAAGGGCTGCAGCAGGCAACATAGAACAGCATGTGCAAGAGGCTGAGGGTGGTGAGGATGTGAATGCTGCTGAACAACCCACAGTGAGGAGACGGAGAAGAGTGTACAGACCCAGGGTAACCTACCAGGGGTTAGATGAGCTGGAGATAGTGGAGCGCTATAGGGTGGACAGAGACCTCCTACAGCAAATTGTTGAGCTGTGCCAGCCACACCAAACTGACCGAGGGGAACCCATCCCAGTGGATACAAAGGTATGTGTAGGCCTAGGTATACTATTCACAGGTACCTCCCAAAGCACAACTGGGGATATCATGGTGATCTCACAGGCATCAGCATCCAGAGTATTCCACCAGTTCCTAGATGCCATGTCAGCAGATGCCAGTGAGCACGTATATTTTGTCAACACACATGAGGTGTTGACCAGCAATATGCATCTCTTCCACCAAATAGCAGAATACCCTGGGGTTGTGGGTGCTATAGACTGCATGCACATACACATCAAAGCACCACCTGGTGAGCAGGGTAGGGCCTACATCAACCACAGGGGCATCCCCTCCATCAACTGCCAGGTTGTATGTGATGCCCAGGGCATTATAATGAATGTGTGTGCTGGCTGCCCTGGAAGCTATGATGATTCATACATATGGCGTCTGACGCAGCTGTACCAGAGATTTGCCAATGTGGACATCCCCTACAGTCACCTATTGGGGGATGCTGGGTACACACTGGCTCCGTGGCTGATGACACCCATCAGAAATGCACACACACCTGAACAACAATGCCATAATGAGGCACACGCACAGGCCAGACATATAATAGAGCATGTGTTTGGGATGCTCAGGTCACGGTTCCGGTGTCTGGATTTTATTAATTTCACCAATCCAGTGGAGCCTTGCACTGCTTGCTTAAACAGAGTTCGCAAAAAAAAAAAAAGTGTTTTTTTATTGTATTCACCAGCTACATGTACTCACATTGTTATGGTATGTGCTATGCTATACAATATGATCCTGCGGAAACAGCTGCAGCAGGAACAGCATAGGGCAGGGCCACACAGCTCCCCACCAGTGCCAAGGCCTGCACAGGTACAGAGTGACTCAGAGGAGGAACAGCCTGAGTCTGCCCCAGTAGGCAGAAGGAGACATGCCCAGTATGCCCTGGCCTTGGCAAAGAGGTAACTCGCACATACAGTAAAAGGGATGCCAAACATGACACTACCTGTGCTCAACCATGTAAAGGGATTGTAGTATGTGCATCCAACCTAGGCAGCCCTCCAGCACTATCCGCAAGTCTGGCACACCCTCAAGGTAATTCAATCAACCTACCAATTGCCAAATGGAGTAGAATGTGTTGTTACCTGTAGCTATGGTATGGCTGTTAGCATGCAAGGGAATTGGGTGGCCGAATGTTATGGCAGCAGACAGTAGACACCAATAGTGGCACCATAATATCTGTAACACATACTGGAGTCACCATAGTAGCCAGTACTACACAGGGTGACAAAATCTACTGCAGGAAATGGGCTGAGTGACATGTGTGTCCATAGGACCCACACATGCAAGTCAGGAAGGTCACATACCCAACAACAGTCTCAGCCAGCAGGACAGGTGTAGACAAACCCAAACAGAGCCTGTGCCATGGCCCCAGAATGATGGCTATGGTTAACCCCCCCCCAGGCCTACACAGACAGACCACAGCAGGGCAGGCAGTGGGATGTTAGTTCTGAAGGGTAGGAAGTCAGACAATAATATGTAGGGCAACCAAAGCCACGATCTGTAGTACACTGGTATGCCTCTAGTCAGCATGATAGTAATGGAGTACCTGACATACTAATACAGTCATAGCAAATGTGTATAAGTGTCACGTGTGCCCCCCACATCCTGCATAGTAATGTAATAACAGTCAGGTGTGCCCCCCCCCACAACCCTGTGTAGAAATGTAGAAATAGTCAGGTGTGCCCCTCCATCCTACATAGTAATGTAATAACAGTCAGGTGTGCCCCCACCAATCCTGTGTAGAAATGTAGAAGCAGTCAGATGTCCCCCCACTATGCAGAAATGTAGTAACAGTCAAAGCCAAATAATTGATGGATACCCTGCAGAGATAGCATGCTACCTGTTGGTGTACAACACAAAGGTCAGCACTGCAGCACAAACTACCTGGACACGATCCACACATTCAATACAGATGGCCATAATGGGCATGCACACACTTAGAGAAATGATGGCAATGTCAGTCAACAACATACTGAAAGGTCATACTGGCCATGCTCACACACTTAAACACATGAAGGCCATGACTGCAAATACCAGTGGACCAGATATATCTGGCAGTTGCAGTTGTTAGTGCAGACACTCATTAGTATGCACTACTCATGCCTTGCATACACAGTGGATAGGAATAAAGACATATATGTCAGGACAACACACTATAATAAGCAAAAGGTAGATGTACACAGATGTGTGGAAGAGGGTGACTGTGACAAGGAGCCATCCAGGCCTGTCCCACCCAGCACACCACCAGAGGGCCCCAAACACATGAGGTGCAGATGTCACTCACTGCAGATACTAGCCACCACTATCTGTCAGCATTACAGAATATGTGGTGCATGTGCCAGCTGTGCAACATGACTGTACAAGGTAGTAGTCATCTAGCAGCTGAATACACATACCTGTGACATATGACCCTGTGTGTGCCCGAATGTGGCGTGTCAACCTCTAGATGAATGTGTTATGGCCCATGCACACACTGCCCTCCCCATAGTCCTACTATGACAAGCCTGCTGCGGTCATCCAGTGTGAAATACACCTTTGGGAAAATAGCAGCCCAATAATCTCTGTAGCACATCCTGTGACTGTGTACTGCTGTAGTGTGATAAAGTACTAAAAAAGGAGTTATAACCCCCGACTTGGCAAATGTGAGTGTTTGTATGCCTGTCTGACTGAGGCGAGAGCAATGCTTTTTAAGGTACTCACACTCTTTACAATTCATATACTCAGCTTTGCCAAAGCTGCTGATGTCACTAACCTAGAAATACATCTCCTTGAAAATGGGAGCCCAGTCATCTCCATAGCATGTCCTGTAACTACATACTGCTGTAGTGTGGTAAAGCCCTTAGATAGAGGTTCTATCCCCAGACTTGGCAACTGTGAGCGTGTGTGGCTTTCTCTGACTTTATAGAGAGCAATGCTTTTTAGATTACTCACATTCCTTACAATTCATAAACTCAATTTTGCCAAGGCTGCTGATGTCACCAACCTAGAAATACACTTCTGGGAAGGTTATTGCCCAGTAATCCCTGTAGTGCATCCGGTAAGTGCCTACTGCTGGACTGTGGCAGTCCTGGATGTTTTGTGTGTGTTCCAATGTCTGTGTGTGGAGCAATGCAGTATAGGCTAGTCACACACAGTACATTTGAAATGCCCTACTTTTTGAAATGCCCTACTTTGGTAATCCTGCTGATGTCATCCATTGTGAAATACACCTTTGGGGAAGGAATACTCCATTAATGTCCGTGGCACGCACTATAACTGTGTCATGCTGTAGTGTAATAAACTCGTTAAGTAGGAGTTCTACTCCAAGACATGACAGGAGTATGTGTGTTTCGAATTCATATCCTGTGTAGAGGTGGTTGTGAGTGTGTGACATCTGTGGCCAATGTGGAATGGGTTTTGCATATTTCTTATATGGTGGCCCTACTATATATCACAATGTCAACCATACTGGGATAACAGATGTAAAATAGCTGAGAGGCTAGGATGCATAGCCATACCCATACATGTGACATCAAGGCCAGGCAATGACAGTTAGCAACTCCAGTACTACCCAGATCATACTCTCTACCCATGTGTCATACACACACATGCCTAAGCAACAGCCAATATGTGGGTAGCACATTGCATATTGACCACCAATAGTGACTATGGAGAGATAGCAGTTGGCTACAGAGGGTATGTCACTTTGCCCATCTGTCCAATATGCACGTAAATGCCGACAGTGCACCTCCCCAATGGATACCTGCACCACTTGTGGGTGCCTTCACATGTAACACACAATGGACACCATTCCTGAGAACATGCCCTGTATGGACAGATGCCACTGACACCAGGGAAGGCTGTTAGCATGCTATCAATGTAGGTGCAGAGTAAACCTGCTGCTAATTACCAGTTCCTACCACAGGTGGGCAAGACTGGCATATCTGATTATAATCCATGTTCACAACATGGGCCAGACACCCTAGATACATTTCCACATGTCACTGTACATGCATGTGGGAGGTATGCACATCCTAGACACCATCTATGTCATGGACTAAGGAATACATACATGGCAGGTGATGCACAGCATTGGCCACACACAATAGTCACCCAGGTGACTGGATGGGGGATACAATACCCACCTGTGTAGGCAAATGCAGAAACTACAGCCCTAAGCCACAATGAAGACCATTGTCATGTGGCCTGATGCCAAGGTATACCCATCACCTACCCTTGTATAGCCTGCTGGCACAGTTGACCACCACACACCCACGCAGACATGCACCCGTGCATGTCAGTACTGTCCCCCAGTGTGTTTGTGTGTGTGTTGTATAGTGCGTATGACCACATCCACACTCACTACAACCCCCATGGGCATACTCAAGCATGCTGTCCAATGTCTGACACCTCCTCATACTCTTTGCCCTTATGACCGCCGTATGACCCATGTTGTGCATGTGATACCTGCACAGTGATGTGTTGTGGCAATCCCACTACTGATGAGTTGTACTCCTGGCCCTGCCAAGTGTGTCAATGTGTGTGCATCCCTGTGAGACTGTGGCTGTGTTGACGCTGGCACCTGTTCATGCAGACAGGCACGTGTACATCACCTACCTTATATGTACTGTATCCTTGTTGCAGATGTCACACACCATCACATATCTGTCCTGAGTGCTCCACAACAGGTAGTCCATGTGGCGCATCCAATAACTGCATCTAACTGTAATAGCACTACATAGTTGTTGGGAGGTTGATACCCTGTGCTGGTAGGTGTGTGATGCAAACATGCTACAGTTTTACTCTCCCACCCCTCCCTGACAGGTATTTGCCTCTGTCTGCCTCTCCCACCCCCTCTCTGGTGGATGTGGAGACCTACACCTGCTATGCTTAGGCAGCAGCATGTGTATTTTAAGTGATGCTCATGATCAGCTGATGGCCTCTGCATGAATTGCAGCCCTCCCATAGCTGATTGCATGTGGGACAGTTGTGGTAACATTCCCATAGCCAATTGCATGGAAACACACTCAAATATCTGGGAACATCATGGTGGTGTTGGCCCTTTTCATTCATTGTGAGCAGGAACTAGATCTGTTGTTTGGCAAACAGCATCTCAGATGGACTGGGGATTTATCTCTAACAACATACACTGTGGAAAGAGGGCAACAACCAGGAGGTGAATGTGCCTGACTACAGACTGTAAGTGCTGCTATATTGCATTTGGAGTAATGTTGGTTTAACAGTGTTTGTCTGGATATGGATGTCGTACATGTTGCAATATCTGCCATGTCAGTTCCATGTTTATGAGGAATCCCCATCTGCAGGGTCATCTGCAGACTGACCAGTGTTTTGCCTTTGGTTTCATGTGTTAGCCATGGAGAATCTATCTGTGGACTGCAGTAGGTAGTGTGAGGATTGCAGTCTGTAGATGGTGAAGGCCGTGACAGTTACTGACTACATATCCCTCTTAGGACATATGTTGCAACAAACCCTGTTACAACAGTAAATGTATGAGGGTATCAGAGCAACATGTCAATATTGGCCCTGTGTATGCGCTTCTAGCCACACCTCTGTCAACCTTTGTACATATGCCATGCATGAAGTGGTGCATATGTGCCATACACCATAATTAGTGTTATCATATCTGATAACAAGCCAGTGATGTATCAGACTGCTACACATGTTATGTACAGTAGGGGTTATATTTCATGACATATCCTGGACATTCTGTGGATGATTGTACAGTACTGAGGTCTGTGTATTTATGGTGAATGTCAGCAGTGTGTGTATTGTTAATATGTACTTTAGCCTGCGTACAGACTGTGGCAGATGTCATTGTTCTAGCTCCCCTCCTGTCTGATGTTACATGCTGACCCACTGCATGGTACCATATTGGCGTACATGTTCATATGGCCATACACAACATGTATGTATATATACATGTCATATACAGATATGTTGTATCTTTTTAGAGATTAATATATTTCCACGCATACATCTAGATGATGGTATACATTTTCTGTACTGTTGCATTACTGGACTGGTTGATATGTTTGTGAAAACATCAGGATTATGTGTATCTGCCATGGCTTAGTGGTAAAGTACATTGTGTGTGGTTTGTAGGGTCCTTGCTTCGAGCCTTGCAGGAGCTGTTTGTTTTGTTGCTGGGCAGAACACAGCCGTTAGATACATACAGCTTAAGGCAATTTCTAGAAGTTGTAAGTGGGCCTGCACGGCGGTAAGCACTGCCTACACAGGTTAAGCAATATAGAAGCTAACTGACTGTAAGTTACTGTAACCGGAAGTTGGCTGTGCTTAGCTCCACAAAAACCGACACAAACCCACTTACAACTGCTTTAAAATGCCTTAATCACTCTGTATTCAATGGCCATTGTTCTGCCCAGCAACAAAATGAACAGCTCCTGCAAGGCTCCAAAACCAGGACCCTACACACCATACACAAAGTGATTTACCACTAAGCCATGGCAGATATGCATAATCCTGATGTTTTCACAAACATATCATCCAACCCAGGTATTCAACACTACAGGGAATGTATTCCACCATGTAGATGCGTGTGTGTGTGTGTGTGTGTGTGTGTGTGTGTGTGTGTGTGTGTGTGTGTGTGTGTGTATATCTATATATATATATATATATATATATATATATATATATATATGTATATGTATATGTAGATATAGATATAGGAATATATACATATATGTATGCCAATATATACATCTATGCATAGATACGCATACATCTATAGATATATATGTATACATCCATATGTCCACATACGTTCATAGGTTCATAGGTAGATACTAGGCTATCTTCCCTAGGGCATTTATAAGCCTAGCCAGAGTGTATTTGGCTTCCGCCTCCCTATTAGATTAGCCTACTGTGCCTTTGTAAAGTAGGTCACAGAAGGTACCCTTTTAAGATTAGTTTACTGTGCCTCTGTCTAGCAGGGACACAGAAGAGATCCCAGGGGTGAATTTGTGATTTCCCATCCACGCGTCCAGATTTTGCTTGAAGAGGGTCAGCGAGGGGCTATGTCTAACATGAATTGGTATTTTATTCCAGAGTGAGGGGAGCCTCTGGGAAATGAATTTGTCCCTCCAGCATGTGCTATTTATTTTTGTGCTGAGGTTTAGGTCCCTGGAGCGTGTAGCTCTAAGAGACTTGGATTTTTTGAGGTGGAGCATGTCCATTAATTCTGGGTTTGACATGGCTTTGTACGTTAGGCATAGATCGCTTCTGAGTAGGCGGTAAGCAACTGAGTAGAGCCAGAGTTTCTTTAGTCGAGCTGTATAGGACATCCGTTTGTAGCCCATGATCCTCTTGGTGAGGTACTTTTGGGGTCTCTCCAGTTGCTGCAGGTGTCGGGTAAGGTACATCCTGAAAGGGGCATTGTATTCAATTATGAGCCTGATGAGTGACGACTAGAGGGGCACAATGACCTCTCTTGATCTAGATGCCAACCCTTTCGTGATAAGGTGGGATATATAGAAGGTCTTTCTAACCACTTTGGCAACGTGATTATCAAAGGAGAGATTACTATCTAGGTTAGTCCCCAAATCTCTAATTACTTCTTCTGTACTTAATGGATTACCACCTATGTGGTAATTTATGGGCACCTTGTTTTTCCCAAAGGGGATGACTATGCACTTTTTAGCATTAAGCTTGAGGCCGTTGCTCTGGCACCAAGCATCTGTCCCTGTAAGACCCTTTTGGAGGATGCTTGTGTCAGCTGGAGATTTGATTATGGCCTCCAGTTTGATGACATCTGCGAACTTTGTCAGCCATAATCCCCCCATGTTAGCCTGAACCTCAGAGAAGTATATACCGAACAAGAGAGGTCCCAGAACTGAGCTCTGTGGGACACTACTTGTAACTGGTTTGGATTCGGACATGGCACCTGCGATTCTGACCATGTGGGTTCTATCTCTGAGCCAGTTTGCAACCCATCTTGTGATATAGGGGTTGATATTTAAGCTGGTAAGCTTATTTATGATGCCCGAGTGGGGTATTGTGTTGAAGGCTTTTGCGAGGTCCAGATAGGCTGTGTGGACTACCTTGCCCTCATCTATGGCTTTGGTAACTGTTTCAAAGAAATCAACTAGGGTTAAGAGGCAAGATCTGCCATTAACAAAGCCGAATTGGGTAGGGTCCAGTGTCTGGAGGCTCCCAATGTCTTTGTTTATGAGTTCCATGATAATACGCTCCATAGCTTTACAGACCAGACTAGTCAGGCTTATGGGGTGATAGTTTCCGGGGTCCGTTGTGGCACCACCTTTGTGGAGTGGGATCACTGTAGCTGTTCTCCATTCTTTGGGTACATATCCTGCAGTAAGGCTAAGTTTGAACAGTGACTTAATGTGAGGGTTCAGTTCTTCTTGGAGCTCATGTAAGACACAGCCTGGGACACTGTCCAGTACCATAGATGCTGTGTTTTTTGCTTTGGAGAGGGCAGCTTTCACCTGTACATCTGTGATGTCAGGGAGGTTACATTCAGTTGGAATAGGCATTTGCTCCCTTAGGGGGGAAGGGGGGGGGGAAGTTTGTGCTGAATCTGTCTGCCAGGATTTTGGCTATGTCTGTAGGTTCGGTATATTTTGTACTGTTATGCAACAATTCAGAGCATATCTGGGAGTTTCCACCCATGTTCCTGACATAACTAAAGAAGGCCTTGTGATTATCTTTAGTGTCTAGGGCAATTTTTCTTTCGAAACTGGCCTTTGATGATTTTATGAGGGATCGAAGTTTCTTGCTAGTACTGATCAGAGATGCCTTCCCTTTTTGGGATTTTGCTCTGTCATGTAGTAGCTTCCTCCTTCTGTTGTATAGCTTATTTATGGCCGTGGTCCACCAGTCTGGTCTCCTGTTTTTGGAGGAGTGAGTCTTGGTTTTATTTGGGATAGCATGATCCATGCATTCCTGCAGGTGCTCATAGAATGCATTTGTAAAGGATTCTGCGGATTGGTCTGTATTATCCTCTGGCCCAGGGGCTTTGAAGGATTCCACCTCAGTCTTGAGAAGTGCAAAGTTGGCTTTTGAGAAATTCTTTACAGTGATTTCCTTGGCTGGGGATGAGGATGGGATATGAATGTCCAGGGAAATTTGTTTATGGTCTGATCTTACCAATGAGGAGTTTACCTCAGGTGTGGAACATAGAGTCCCTATGTTGGTGATGACCAGGTCCAATATGTTAATCCCTCTTGTGGGAGTGGTGACCAGTTGTTCCATTGCATTAGAGTTTATAAATTCAAGGAACCGTTGGGCGAGGGTGTTTGGGCTTGAGTAGTTTTCCCAGTCAATGTTTGGGTAGTTGAAGTCACCCAATAACATAGTGTTTGGAGAGACCTTCATATTCTCCAGCATTCTCAGGAATGCCAAGTGGGGTTCCTGTAATAGGGAGGGTGTTTTGTAGCAGGCTACAAACTGAAAGGCAGTTTTGCCCACTGTTAGTTGCACATGGATGGTTTCCGATGCTTCGTGCATTGCCACTAACCTGGAGGTGTAGGTATCTCTGATGAATATAGACACTCCCCCTCCTTTTGTGCTTCGGTCCGAGTTTTGGGGCCGAAACGCATGCTATGAGTTATAACCTGGTAGTGCTGGGGTGCTCTCAGGAACCTTGAACCAGGTTTCTGTTACTGCACAGACATCAATTTTCTCCATACTGAGGAGAGCCTCGAGTGCGTGTATCTTGAGGTTTAGACTTCTGGCATTGAGTAGCATTACCTTTAGTTTTTTTATCCTTGGGTTGTCTATGGAGGTGGGTTTGTCCTTTGAGCCTTGCCTAAAAAAGGCACTATGGGGGTGGCAAGAGCCTTGGCCAGTATACGAAAGCCTAAGGGTGACAGGTGCAAGCCATCCCTAGTGAAGCAAAGTGGCTTGTCAAGCATGTCATCCCAGGCTGACAGACACTGGATCCCCTTTGAATGACACCAGTACTTTAGCCAATTTTTGAAGCTGATCATTTTATCTTTATACTGTGGCATCATTCTTGGTGAGGGCAAGATGCTACTCAAGGTCAGGGTCATACCGGCCTGGGCTACATGGTCAGAGAGCTCCTCTATGTCTCTTTTACTTTAGTCCAGGGAGGTACGTCTCAGGTCATTCACACCAGCATGGACAATGACGGAGTCATACTTGTACTTGCTTTGGAGTGACCTGAGTGCTTGCGTTATGTGGCAGATCCTGGCACCCATCAGGCAGCTTACAGTGACCTTCTCCTTGTTCAGTCTGGTGAGCGGGACGTCAATGTGCCGGACAATAGAGTCCCCTATAACAAGTGTATTTGGTGTGTTGTTTGGCGTTAAGGGCTGTAACTGTGAGGCACACTGATTTTGTGAGATATGTGATTCATGGGTATTGTTGAGGGGTGGCTGTTGCTTGGATATCTGCTTAGGAGGTCTTTTCTGTTTAGGCAGATTTTTATTTAGAGCCTCCGATTATGTTTTTGTGTGTTTATGTGTTGGGTATGCAGATGCAATAGGTCTGTGTGAGACTGGATTTGTGGTGTGGGTGGTTACCTTTTCCTCCTGACTGACTGTGCCAGTCTTGGGTTGAGAGAGCTCTGCCTCCAGTTTGGCTGTGTAACTGCATCTCTCACATGTATTAGAGTTTGTTGGAAGGAGGAGAGTTGTCTGTACATAAGGCAATTGTAACATTGCCTCAAAATTCCCAGATTCACCAGCTGGACTGGAGAGTAACCTTGAAACTGACCCTTGGACATACCAGATTAGTATAGGGAACTGTTTTTTACTGATCAGATTAGGGAAGGGAACTGATTTTTCACTTGATCAGGAAGGACCAATCGGGAGCCTAATACTTATGAGAAGTCAAGGAGGGTGTAGTGCTTTACTTAGTTAGTGCTTCCTTATAAGAGCTGAGCAAGTGCAGGGCTTTAGAAAGAGAATAGAGTGATTACTTTGAGAGTTTGAACAGTTCTAAGGGAAAAAGTGAAGAGCAGACTTTGTGGAGCCTGGACTAGTTTAAACCTGTTTAGACGGCTCTGCCCGACGCTGCTCAGTGCGCAAAACTGCGCAAATGAGAGTTGTAGGGTTTTAAGAGAGAGAGACCAAGGAGTTTAGATTTGACCCAAAATGGCCAATAAAACTACAGCTTCTAGGTAGTAATCACTCCTCCAGGGACAGGCAGGCTGTTCAGTGTTAACCACTCCCACTGGTGAACACAGAGACTTCCCTTTAGCCCAAGCAAGCACTGGCCTTCTAGAAACTTCCAAACAGTTCAGAACAGCAAATCTGTAACTGAACTTTCTTAACTTTCAGAAAGTGGGAAAAAAGCAAGATTTGTTTTTTTTTTTTTGTTGTAGTTTAAAGGTAGCAGAGATACACAAGCAGCAAAATAATCACAGCAGTGCAATAAATGACCCCACACTTGAGTGCTAGGACAAAATCAGGTAAAATGCAGTTTTTAGAGAAAAAAACGATTTTAAATTAAGTGCAACACAGGAAATGCAGTAATCAGGCTCTAGATGTGTTCCAAGTACTGTTACTGTTACAGATGTAAACTTTAGCAAGCTGGAAAATGCCAAAACGTAGGCGGCAAAGCAGTAAAACATAAAAAAATCAGAAAAAAATACTTAAAATCACAAAAGTGGCTCCTTTTCTCCTCTTAGCTTTTTCTCCCCTTGGTAGGTGCTTTAGCAACAACTAGCAAGCCTGAAAAGATGCCAAAACCATGAGGGAGCCGTGTTTTAAGAGAGACAGATCAAGGAGTTTAGAAATGGCCCAAAATGGCCAATAAAACTACAGCTTCTAGGTAGTAACCACTCCTCCAGGGACAGGCAGGCTGTTCAGTGTTAACCACTCCCACTGGTGAACACAGACAGAAATAAAGATATATATATATATATATATATATATATATATATATATATATATATATATATATATATATATATATATATATATATATATATATATATATATATATATATATATATATATATATATATATACATATAAGCATATATATGGTTCACCTTTCAAAGGGAGAAAATCATTTCTCCAAAAGCTGGAAGGTCGAAAGTAGGTTTTCAACATTACACAATCTTGGAAGAGATGCACTGAATGTGCAATGAGCGAATGTCACTATGCATTCGCTCACTGCAGATTCGGCACTTTGTGGGCAGATTGCACTATAGTGGGGATTGGGAAAATGTCCCTTTACCCACTGCAGTGCAATCTTAGAGTTAGAATATTAAAGTAGGGGGGCACAGCCCCCCCAGATGGGGGGTGCAGGGGGGCTTGCCCCCCTGCATTACAATATGTATTCCAACTTGTAGTTCAGAAATCAGCAAATCTGCTTTTCAATTTGCTGAGTTTTGAACTTCGGTGCAATTTGAAATGACTGATTCGTCCTTTCAGTTCGCAGAAATGGCCGTGCAGAGAAATGATTGTCTCCCTTTCAAAGGTAAACCCATATATATCTATATAGGTATATATGGACATACATCTGTAGATGAAATTGGGAACATAACCAAAACATATATGTCCACATGCACCATTAATGGGTTTGAGAGACCCAAACAACATATGTCTGGCACAGATAGGTATTCCCCTTCCACAGCCAAACATATCTGACCTGCAATACACTACCAACCTTAGCAGATCCCATAACCAGGACCCTACACGACAAGGGCAGTTCATGTTAACAATACTCCATCCCACCTGTAGGATGTCAGGCTGGCATTACGAACATATCATGCAGTACAGTCAAGTGAAGTGTCATGCTTGGAGGAACACCCTGGGCAGGCGCAGTAAGTAGCTGGGATCCCACATACGATCCAACAGGCCTACACCTGACAATGGATTCACCAATGTTGGCATGGACAACCACAAATCCACCATGTCAGCTGGGAACTACCACCCAGTAGCCTGATGAGCCTGGTCTGCAGGGACATGGAACATATCAACAATGAATCCATGGCCAATGTCACTGGGAATCTTTAAACCTTGGAGCCCGCCAATGTTGGACTTGTCAAAGGCAGAGAATACAGCCTGAACCTGGTATACCTCCTTGATGCAATCATGACAGGTGTAGATGAGGGTTAGGAGGTACACACAGCCTATGTAGATATAGCAGGCTTTTGTACACCATCCCACATGCAGGAATGTGTGTAAATGTTAAGCGATCTACCTCTGTTCACAGAATATGTTTTCCCCAGGACTGCTTGGCAAATGCCAACATTCCACAGGTGTCATCCCGTGGACATCCAGTCCTTCACAAGTCATAGATGTGTTAATGCCCTCCTCCACACTGTAGAGGTGTGCAGCAATACTGGGGTTGCTATAAATCACTGGGTGTGGCTGTTCTGGACACATCCACCATCATTACAGTAACTTTTGCATCTATCCCCCCACATAGCTGTCTGTACTACTGTACAGTGTATGTTATCAGGTTGGTTAGTTGTTTACACCATTCACAGTAGTAGAGCACCTCACACCCTCCTAAGGGTAGGGCTATGCCACCGGCATTGGCACACCCATGTTACTGAGGTGAGGAATGCAGTAGAGTGGGGAAAGGGACATACACTCTGCTGTTGGCATGTTCAATGTCATTCAAGTAGCAGACTGCATATATACCAATGTGTGGATATGCCTATCCTGTCTTGGTGGGATTACATGGGCAACAGATGTGTTACTTACACGGGGACATACCTCCATTTGTACAGTCTTGTACCTGTACTGCATCCAAACCAAAGGCTGTGTGTGTTGTACCCAGCCATGTCATGTTTCCCACCCACTACACTTACTGGTGTCCACTGTAGAAGGCCTGCTGACACCACTACACCTATCAGCCATGTTGTACATGGACAACCACAACACAATCAGAATAGATAATGGCGAAAACAATACAACATTTTTAATTACAGCTATAATGCATCATGGCTGCACAGCTACACCTTCCAGGATGTTAGCATTTCACTTTACTGCTGACAACATGCTACATAGCATTCCACTGTTACACTGCTGTACATTCACCCTGTGCATCAGCACCATGTTAGCCTTTCCCTGCATCAATGTTACGGATTACAGCATATGGCACAAGTATCATCATATGCACAGGATGTGTTGTTGGTTTGCCAGAGACCTAGACTGAGCCATACAATTGTCAACATGTGTGTCTGTGTGTGTGTGTGGGGGGTGGGGGCTGAGTAGTGTTATGGGCCAATGGTGTGTAGCTCTCAACTGTGGGCCTATCCATATGATAGCCAGAGGATTGGCTGTTAGGTTTTGTCTGTAAACCAAACAGGTAATGTCCCAGATATATCAGTGGCATTCTGTTTGTTGAGTGCTATCAGTACATGGCTACATCCATTTGTATTTCAATGTCGTATTTCTGCATAAGGGTATGTTGCAACAAATCCTGTAACACCAGCAATTTCCAGGGTGTGAAACAGCAATAATGCAGATATGGCCCTATGTTCCTGCATCTGTCCTCCACATATATGCTAGTCTTTGTCCTGGTGTGATACAGACAAGGGTTGTTAGGTAATGGTCTATCATTATTTACTGCTAGCATTACTGCTACCATCCCAGTCATGTCATGGACTCCCACACCAACAGTTGGGCAAAGTCCATATATATGAGGGCAACAGCTGGACAACACATATGTGCCCTTCCATTCCAGAGTTTGGCGTGTGGTACACAGTGTTTCTTGCCCTTGTACAGCCATTTATGGGAGGGGGTTCAATGCCATTAACCTATGCTGTGACACCTTTTCAGGGATATAAGTGTTAAGACAAGGGTCATTCAGTGCGATAGTAAGATGTTAGGTTAAGCAATGTTATGTACAAGATACTGAGACATTACCACAAGTGCTACATTTCCCCCTTGGGCTAGACTACACGGTGTAATTGGAGGCTGCTGAACTACATCTGTAATTGTTGATTGTTACTTATCTTGAAGTCAAATCCTGTGTCTACTCTTGCACTAATTGAAGGCCTTGGCCTGGATAGTATACTATGGTGTATATCTACATTGCTTGCATCTACTGTTTTGTGTGGGCCTTGCATTCATCACTGATTACTTATTTCAAAATTTATGTGGTGTACGTACTGGCATACATTATTGTATAGTGCACAAATAAAGGTTTTCTGTGTATGCAAACCTGTGTGTCGTGTCATGTCCTTTGAATTGTGGGTGGGTATAAGTTAAATGTAAGTATTCTCATTTGTGGGAATGGTTGCCACACTACATATTTCACAAGGGCCAGTTACAGGTGTGGCTGAGGGATATACTTTGCACCCAGTACTTCCACACTACTTCTACATATGTATGGCTACTAATACCTTTTGTCTGTGTATATGTGTATGTACCTATATATATCTCATATAGTTATATCTATATAGATATGTATATATATATATATTTATATATATATATATATATATATATATATATATATATATATATATATATATATATATATATATATATATATCTATATATATATATATATATCTATATACATATATATATATATATATATATATATATATATAGATATATATATATATGGTTCCACTTTGAATTATCGAAAGCTTGAAACATCGAAATTCTGATCATCAAGACCAGAACATCGAGTTTCAAACCATCGAAGATTCAAAGGGACCATAAAAAAAAGAGAAAAGAACCTCTAAAACTATTGTATATAGGGGGGCTATGCCCCCATGTACACCCTCCCAACTTTAATATACCAATTCTGAGATCGCACTACAGTGGGGTAAAGGGAAATCTCCGCTTTAGCGCTATATGCAGAAGCTCTCAACGGGTGATTTCACGTACCCTGTCTGCAGTGCCAGCACAGAGATGGCACATTCACAGACACAGTGTACAGGGCACCTTGCTGCCCTGCAGAAACACTAGCTTTTCCTCATTTTTACTTACCTTTTTCTTCCCCTTAACAACATTGATGTTGTAAACACTCGATGATATGGTTTAGAATTTCAATGTTTTCAAGTGGAACCAGATATATATAAATATATATATATATATATATATATATATATATATATATACACACATATGAACATATTTATCTATCTATATACAATTGATGTTATATGATTATTTGTGAGTTATACATATATATATATATATATATATATATATATATATATATATATATACATATAGCTGTCTATCTGTCTACATTTACAGATATATATCTGTCCATATGTTCATGCATATTCGGCTCATATTTTGGTCTGTACCTCATTCTCTTGGCAATTGACATGGATGATTGCAACATTGAAGTCAGTAACTAGTGTCGACACTTTTGTGTTTCAGACGTCATCTCCTTCTATATATGTGCTCTAATACATATAAATGTGTAACTAGCAACATTTTAAGTGTATTAGAGCAGTAGTTGACATATATCCCTATTTGTACCCACATTGTGGCACACTTTGTCCAGACTTCTTGCATTAACAGGTTGTGTGGTATGATTTTACTACATTTCCTGTACTGTTGACTGATTGTGCTGGATGAACAGCATAGTGGGAAAGTGCAGAGGACACGGATATCCTTCAAAAGGGACTCAATGGAAACAGATATATTGTGCTGTGAGCCATGGCCTGAAGTTAAACGCCAAAAATGTATAGACCTGATCATGAAGATTTCCAGATCTAGTGAGGAGGGGTTATTGTCCCTGTACTCTTCACTTATCAGACCAATGATCACAACATAATGCCCCCGGGGGGATGTATCTCACCCGACATCTGCAGCAATTGGAGAGACCAAAAGTTTCTCACAAAAGGATAAAAGGACTCCAAAATCAAGCGACTTAAACCTTAGCATGGAAATAAAATGTGAGGCAGAGCACTTCGCTGGCTCTTTAGAGAGAGAGAATGGGACCTGTGGATGGGGGAGAGAGGTTTACCCTCCCATGTGGCAGGGAGCACCTCTGGCTCTGCTCAGAAGAGAAATCTGACCTGTGGGATGGGAGATCGTAAGTTTACCCCGGAATCAAGGGTGTGAAGTTTTCAAAAAACTGGCTAGGCAGGCATAAATGCCCTTGGGCATATAGCCCTATATAAACCTATGAACCTATGAACCTATGATATGTTTGTGAAAACATCAGGGCTATGTGTATCTGCTATGGTTTACTGGTAAATCACTTTGTGTATGGAGTGCAGCATCCTGGGGTCAAGCCTTGCAGAGGCAGTTTATTTTTTCTGCTTGGCAGAACACGGGCCGTTGGTTACAGAGTGATTAAGGCACTTTAAAACAGTTTTAAGTGGGTTTGCATGGGTTTGCGTGGAGCTAAGTCAGTTAGCTTCTATATTGCTTAACCTGTGTAGGCAGTGCTTACCCCTGCGCAAACAGGTTGAAACCCGCTTACTGATCCTTAAAGGTGTCTACTACCGCTTATCCCCGCGCTAATTTATTTAAAAGAAAAGAAAAAGGGGTGATAGGAAAGTGGTGAAAAAGGGGCACAAGGAGGGAAAGACAGTAGGCAAGATAGCTAGGGATATGCAGGAAGGGTGTAGGGAAGGTCCATAGCTGCCCCTTTCTTCTACAGCAACAGCTGTGCATATGCAATGAATTTGTAGGTACATTTGAACACTCCAACACCTAGGAGAGAGGTGAGGACAACAATAATATGTTGTGATGCCAGTTAAACCAGATTACATGTGTCCAGTGGACATGTGTGCAAAATGAACAGCTATGTATGGGGCGTGATTTTTTTTGGGGATCAATTTGCCCTTTTTTTTTAAGGTGAGAGTGGGATGTTGGAGAAGGAGAGTAGGTATGCTCGGGGAGGATAAGTTGGGTAGGATGACAGACAAGACAGCATACAGGAGTGGTATATGACACATGTGGGGGGAAACACCTTAGATGGGGAGGGGTGTTTGGAAGTCGCAAGCCCATAGGCCCCCAAATGGAAACAGTGGGACTGAGGTACCCACCCATGGGCAGTCACCACTGCTCCTTCACAGCCCCAAAGGTGGCTGTGCTGGGGCTGTGTAGGAGGGGAAGGCTCACCCTCTAATTGTGCCACTCAGCCCTCAAGCTGGTGTAGCCAGTCTCAAAACTCCATATCGAACTCCCTATGCACCATGGACTGGACCTGATGATGGGTGACATCTTTTTCTCTGCTCCTGCTCCCAGGGGGGGGCAAGCCCCATCCCCTGTGGTGGTTCCACCCAAAGGTGGTGCAGGGCCAATGGATGAGGAGCTCCCAGGCTGGGCCTCAAATGTGCTGGTGCCCAGTGCCATAACCAACTGAGGTGGGACAGGTGGGTCCGCTGGGACCGGCCTTCCCATATAAGCTATGTTGTAGTAGGTTTATGACATATATGGGTTAGTAATAATCAACAGCATTTGGAATTAGTTATAACAGCATGCATAGGTTTTCCCATTAACCCAAAACACCAGATTTAACACAGTTGCAGAGCAAGCAGAGCACATGCATATATGGAACAACAGTAGCCATTACAACAGCATGCAGGTTTCATTGATAGCCACAAGTCACCAATATGGGTGTATTTTAACATGGTACATGCATAGAAACAAATGTGAATATTTATAAACCATTAGGACATATGTCCCACCATAAGTTTGGAGTGTACACATACCGGTCGAGGTGTGTCATTATGTTATTTTTGCACATATGGTAGGGGTGAGAAAGAGATTCAATTAACAACTAATATATCCTTGTAGTTTTCACAACATTCTTAGTCACTGCACTGATCTGTCCTTTACATGTATTATTACACTACCCAGTGGCCTTATATTGTACACTGGTATGTTTATAGATTATTATATACATGACCTGGGTCTTACATACAGGTGTGACAAGATGCAGGTGTTAATGCAACATATGTTGAGAATTGCTTTCATACATTTTGGGTGAGGTGCTAGAATGACAGGTTTGTTTTCATATACATTCTCTGAGTATGTACACATCTGATTATTAGTTATATGCCATTAACAGCTGCCTACATTTCTTATGATGTTTCAGGGAAACAGGGTACCAGGCTGGTGGGCCATTTATCTGGACATGCTGGACAGACTGGAACAATTGTGGGGTATGAATATTCATACAACTTTCGTGCATATTCTGTACAGTTGGGTGTAATTATGCATACAGCTTTCTATCTGAACATTATAACAAAATCTCTACAGTTGTGGGGTATGATTATGCATACAACTTACTAACACTCCCGGGATTCAAACTCCTGCTGTGTGAAAACTAAATTACAGTTAACATCACAGTACACTGTGCTATCAGGGCATGTTTGTGAAGTTTTCGACTGTTTTCTGTGTAAGTCTCCCTCACTTGTACAATATGACTGACCTCTTGGCACTTCCAACATTGTTATACATAACTTCATACACATTTTATCTGCATACCACATTGTGGGTAACACTGCTTAATACAACAGTACTATGTATAGTATGCAACAGTTCAACAACATATGACAAAGAGTAAACAGAAGTACTCCAGGGGTTATACCTTTATTCACAGGATATTACATATTTATTTCTACTGGTACGACACTTTCTAAGGCTCTTATGTTTATTTGTTGTGACAGTACATGCTGAATGATTACTAACCTGCCTCGCGACGCAGCCTTTGCAACCTAGCATCATGGGCATGCTGGTTCACAGCACGCTCATCTGCAGCTGTCAAAGAAATATAGTGGTATTTAGCCATACCTATCCATAGTATACGCAAGCTATGCAATTATTAACTACTTAGTAGAATGAGTACTTACTCAGTACTGGGGCATTAGGCATCTGCCGAGACTCCTGAATCCACTGTTCCAGTACATCCCCTCCACCGCTTCAGGTCAGCATGGTGGTGCCTGACCTGCTCATCAGTCCGGGGGATACCTGTGGCACTGGTGAGGTCACAGGTGAGACTGTCCCAGGCCTCCATTTTATACTGCGAGCCCTGGTACTGGCCCTGCAGTAGTCTCTGCTCATGGTGTTTTACCAGGAGCCATACCATGAATTGTGACTCCTGGATGCCCCAGCGCTGCACTCTAAATTGAGTGCCTTCACCCACACCAGCCATTCTGCCTGCAGTAGGGAGCTACAACCAGTTATGGGAAGTATTCCCCCCTGTGGGGGTTTAAATATGGCCAGTTACACACACTTTTCTGTGATTGGCCGGTTTTGAAAAGGCTAAGCTATGGGCACACCTGCTTACCTAGGGTTGGCAATACTTAAAGAGGTATACCACTAGGCAAATTGAATTGGCTCTCCTACACATTGCTTACACTTACTGAGTTGAGCTGTGCTGCGGTTAGCATTGCTTAATAATTAATTAGCACTATATTTGCCTTTTGGCAGTGATTTATTATTCATTACAGGTTATATATGTGTCTGGAATCTGTGATTCATGTATACATACACTGTATGGGGTCCTGGGGACTTCTACACTTTACTACAATAACACCTCAGATCTGTGCTTACTGCAGTACTCCAGTTCACATATTTATGTTCTGTAGCAGGTTATACAACATCACACTGTACATAGATTCAGTTCACGTTTGGTTTGATTTTTCTGTGGTGAAGATTAGTTTGCTGATACCTCATTTGTATGGATTGCTATGATGGTTTAGTGGTTAACTACTGTGACTGTGGTGTACAGGGTCTTGAGTTTGAGCCTTGTAAAAGCTGTTTATTTTGTTACTGGGCAGAACACGGGCCTTTGGGTACAGAGTGATTAAGGCACTTTAAAGCAGTTGTAAGCGGGTGTGGGTGGGTTTGCATGGAACTAAGCAATGGTAACCTCTGGTTACAGTTTCTTACACTCAGTTAGCTTCTACTTTGTTTAATCTGTGTAGGCAATGCTTACCCCCCCCCCCGCACATGCACTTAAACACGCTTACTAGTGCTTATATATGCTTACTACTGCTTATTTGTGCTTAAACCTGCTTACTAGTATCTTATTCATTATGGCACTGACACTTCACATGTGCATTTAATGCAGTACTCCAGTTCACATTTAAATGTTATTTAGTAGGTTATAGAGCAAAAAAATGTAACAAATGTTCATATACAGATTTCACATGGAAAATGGTATGTGCTGTAGTGGGACTCGAACCGGGAATGCCTGCTCGTTAGGTAGATGCCGTGACCACTACACTATTGCTGTGCTGCTGCATTTGCATATATCTTCCTTGTTATCCTCTTTAGCCTTTTATGCTGCTTTAGCCATAGCTAAGCGATGGACACACCCATGCACCTACAGTTAGCTGTACTTGGAGTTTTAAAAAAATACAGGGGTTTCTTCTTTTTATTTTTATTTCCTGTTGCTGTTGTACACATGGCGGACTGTTGGTGGGGGATATGTGGACACCTATGAGCGATTTCAGTCAGTTATTTACACTTTCTGCTGTTCTGCTTTGCAGGGGCATGTTTATTCTGAGAGCTCTGCTCTCAGACACGCCCCCTGCACTCGTCCATACTCCATGTAGGATTAGGTGTTCAGGCAGCATGTCTTCATTAATATGCATGGCGTGCTGCCGTCCTCCTCCTAAACGGCCGCTTCAATGCAGGACTAGACTAGTCCTGCATGGATGATTAGTGAATCATAATGTCATAGGAGAATACTAGGCTAATGGCTTTGGGGCCCTTATAAGCCTAGCCAAGAGTTTACCCCAAAAAAGAAACCTCAATCAGCACCTGTCACCCATGTCAAGTGAGGGACACAGATGGAACTCCTGGGACAAATTTGTGGTTCCCCATCCACTCATCAAGGTTGCGCTTGAAGAGTGCAAGTGACGTACTTTGTTTGACATGTATGAGGAGTCGATTCCAGAGATGGGGCAGCTCCTGGGAGACAAACCTGTATCTCCAGCAGGTTTTGTTAATGTCATATATTAGATTTAAGCCTTTTGATCGGGTACTAGGCGTGGAGTTAAACGTATGGATATGGAGCATCTCTAGTAGAGCAGGGTCTGAGATTGCCTTGTAGGCAAGACACAGATCACCTCTGAGCAATCTGTATGATACAGAGTAGAGTGATAATGATTTGAGCCTGTCCACATAGGACAGGTGTTGGAGGCCATGGATTCTCTTTGTGAGGTATTTCTGTGGCTTTTCCACTTGGTGCAGGTGTTTCGAGAGGTATATACCAAATGGGGCATTGTACTAAATTATTGGCCTAATGAGGGAGGGGTATAGAGAGGTAATAACCTCCTTTTTTCTGGATGCAATCCCTTTATCTATGAGATGAACCAAGTAAAAGGCTTTTCTAACCACTGCTGCTACATGATGGTCAAATGTGAGATTGTTGTCAACGTGTGTACCAAGGTCTCTCACCACAGGTTGTTTGCTTAGGGGGTTGCCGCTAATGTGGTAATCGGTAAGAGCCATGTTTTTGCTGAATGGTACGATAACACAATTTTTTGCATTTAACTAAAGGCCATGACTTTGGCACCAGCCATTTGTTGCTGTGAGACCCTCTTGAAGTATGTTAACATCATTTGGGGAGTCAATGACAGAACCCAACTTACAATTGTCTGCAAACTTGGTCAGCCACAGGCCTTTTGTCTTTGCCTCAACCTCTGAGAAGTAGGTGCCAAACAATAGAAGTCCCCGGAAAGATCCCTGGGGGACACCACTAGTGACAAGTCTGCTACCGGAGGTAGTGGCACCTATCGTGACCTTGAGGGTCTTATCAGTGAGCCATTTGGCCATCCACCTGATGAGGTAGGGATTTACGCCACGTTCTGTTAGCTTTGCAATGATGCCCGAGTCAGGGATTGTGTCAAAGGCTTTGCCCAAGTCAAGGTAAGCTGTGTGCACCGACTTTCCCTTATCAAGTGCCTTGGTGACAATCTCAAAAAAATTAGCCAGGTTCAATAGGCAAGATCTGCTCTTGACGAATCCAAACTGGGTGGGGTCAAGTGCTTGGAGATTGCCTATGTCCTTATTTATGAAGTCGATAATAATACACTCCATGGCCTTACAGATCAGACTTGTCAAGCTAATGGGGCGTTAGTTTCCAGTGTCAGTAGTGGCACCAACTTTGTGCAAAGGGATGACAATGGCAGTTCTCCACTCTGCTGGAATGAAGCCTGTACTTAGGCTATGGTTGAATAGGGTGCTCAATGGTGAGGCTAGTTTTTGCTGGAGATGTTGCAGAATACAGCCCGGGATGCTATCAGGTCCCATGGAAACTGTGTTCTTTGCCTTGGATAGGGCCTTTAACACTTGATCTACAGAGATGTGACATGCGGGGCAGGTATTGGGGATGTCGAATGGGCCTTTGGTGTCGGGGTAAATTTTATGCTGACCCTATCTGCTAGCAGGTTGGCTAAGTCAACAGGATCAATGTAAGTGGTACCATTAAGAACTAATTTGGAACAAAACTGGACTTTGCCATGAAGCTTTCTGACATAACTGAAAAAGGCTTTGTGATTAGCTTTTGTTTCAGAGGCTAGTTTTGATTCATAATTGTCTTTGGAGGTTTTCACTAATGATCTAATTTGCTTGTTGAGGCTAAGGAGGGAGTTTTTCCAATTGGGAATTGGTGCCTTTTTACCCTTGGACAACAGTTTATTCCTTTTGTTGTAAAGCTTGTTAATAGAGGATGTCCACCACATAGTTTGGTGTTTCCTTGAGGAGCAGGTTTTAGTTCTGTTGGGTATGGCTGAGTCCATGCAGTTGTACAGGTGCTTGTATACTGCATAGGCATACTGTTCAGCATATTTGTCTGCATTCTGTGAGGGGGCGGTGGTGTGAAGCTACTAATACCCTCCCATAGAAGGTTGTAGTCAGTTTTTGAAAAGTTTTTAGCCTGGTTATGGCTGGGGAGAAGGTTGGATGGGATAGATATTTCGAATGAGACAGAGCAATGGTCTGATCTCACCAGGAAAGAACTTACTCTGGGGGTGGTGCAGCAGTTGCCCATGTTGATGAGAACCAAGTCTAGAATGCTATCTCCCCTTGTGGGGGATGACACAAGCTGGCCTAGTGCTTTAGAACTGAACTGGGTGTTAGGGGGTACCTTGATGGACTCAAGTAGGTCCAGGTAGGAGGATCGGGTGTCCTGAGTCATGGATGTGGGTCTATAGCTGGCTATAACTTAGATGGGTGTCTTGCCAATTGTCAATTGTACCTGGAGAAGTTCTAGTGCATCATGCTAGCAAACCAAACTGGAAGTGTGCTTGTCTTTAATGAAAATGCTCTTTGCAGCCTTGAACCAAGTTTCCATGACTGCATAGATGTCAGCATCTTTCAGAGCTAGGAGAGCCTCCAGTGAGTGCATTTTCAGGTTAAGGCTTCTAGCATTAAGCAGCATGACCTTCAGTTTGCTTTTTGACAGATCTTTTATGTTGGAAGATTTGTCTGTGTGACATTGCCTAAAAAAGGTGCAATGGGGGAGAGAAGAGCCTTGGCCAGAATCCTGAATCCCATGGTGACAAGTAGAGGCCATCTCTGGCAAAACATCGAGACCTGACAACCATGATATCCCATGCAGACAGACACTGGATTCCCTTGGAATGACACCAAAAACTAAGCCAATTGTTAAAGTCAGTTATTTTTTGTTGGTATTGTGGAATCATTCTCGGTAAAGGTAGGATGCGGCTTAGGGCTAGGGTCATACCTGCCTGGGACACATACTCTAACAGCTCAATCATGTCTCTCTTCATATACTCCGGGGAGGTACTTCTCAAGTCATTCATACCATCATGAACAATGAGAGTCATACTTGTACCTGCTGTGGAGATTCTTAAGTGTGTGCATGATGTGGTAGATTCTGGCACCTGACAGACAACTGACCGTGATCTTCTCCTTGCTGAGCCTGATGAGGGGGACATTGGTGTGCCTCCCAACTGAGTCACCAATGACTAGTATGTTTGGTTTTATGTTGTGCTTTATGGGCTATATGAGTTTATTGTTATGCCTTATGGGATGTGTTTGTGAGACACTGGTGTGTTGTCTGCCATCTGTGATGTGCTTGGTGTTGTGTGTGGAATATCTGTGAGTGTGTTTGGAGGTCTCTGCTGTTTAGGTAAGTTTTTATTGAGGGCTTCTGTATATGTGGGTGTGTGCTGTGCTTGGCTATGTGATGTGGGTGATGTGGTGTTTGGGCTGGCAATCTCCTCTTTGTCAGGGGTATTGACTGAGGAGTGGGAGGGCATGGATTCCAGTTTACTTATATAGGTGCATTTCTCGCAAGTAAAAGAATTATGTGCTAAGAGAAGAGGGTTGTCAGTGAACATGAGTCAGCTGCTACACTTTCTCAGCATCCCCATGTCGACCAGGCTGGCAGGAGAAACTGTTTGGGAATTGTCCAGACATAGTGTTCTGAAACATGAATGGACTTGGGGAGAGAGGTTTTGATAAGGGTTTGTCCACAACAGTGTAGACCACAAAAACCTTCTTAAATGTAAAATAACTGTCCTGAAGCCCAAGTGCTAAAACCAAAACTAAGAGGGTTAGAATAAAAGACAAATTTAATCAGACTACTAACAAGCAGTAATAAATACATCAGAATAAAACAACATCAACACTGAAGATTAAGGAGGAAGAACACAATAAATAAATGAATAAAGTGTATTTTTTTTTTTGTGGAGAGGGGAGGAACAGAAGATAATTCAAGATTAATAAACTAAGAAACTAAGGGGGTTGGCCTTCCCAAATGCTCTCTCTGTACACAGTAGAATGAGCTGATGATATGGGGCTGGGAGGAGTGTCCAAAATCAAAGAAGCAAGGGGGTAGTCTTACCCAAATGATCATCCTGTACTCAGTACAGTAAGCAATGAGATGGACTGTGAGAAGTGTCCAAAATCAAATATACAGAAGGGGCGGGCAATTGCAAAGCCACCAAATTTAGAAACACACTAACACTAGGATGGGAGAGTGGGGAAAAACAAAATACACCGAGAAAAGCAATGTCAAGCAAATCAGTAAATGCAGCACAGTTTTGTTGACTATCACTAATAACAGATTAAGTGCCAAAAATATACTTATAGGCTTTCTGTATCCAGATGTCTATTGAATAAGTCACAGCTAGGCCACAAAGAGTGGCTAAGATACTGATACTGTCTCACAGAATTGTAACACCTTATACAGTAGTAAAAAGGAAAACGTAAGAGCACTCAGGGAATCAGATGACAGAAAAAGCTGTGCTCACACCTTGGGTAGACTAGCTTCAAAATCCAATGAGTTATTTGAAGATTAATTTTTTAGTTGGGCCAATTTATCAATTATTCCAGAATGTAGTGTATTGTCAAAGGCCTTTCCCAAGTTCAGGTAGGTTTTTTGTACTGACTTAATATAGTGCCTCCGTGATTCTTTTAAACAATCAACTAACTTGGAGCTGACTCTCATGAATCTAAATTGGTTAGGGTTAAGGGATTATAAGCTGATAATATTCTTGTTTATAAACTCTGTGATGTAACATATCATTACCTTACATATGAGGCTTGTGAGGTGAATCTGCCATTGTCAGTAATATGGAATCCTCTGTGGAGTGGGGGTGGGGGAGTGGGGCACATCTGGCCGTTATCCAGGCTAGCTTCCTGAACATAGCCAGTAAAAATGAAGAGGTTGAGATATGTCTGCAAGGAAGTCAGCATACTAACAAGAAAACAACCTTTTATGTTACATGGACCTGTACAGCTAATGCTCTTTGATTTGGAGAGGATTTCTAATATGTGTTCTCTAATGATAATGAGCTGAGTGGGGGTGTTGCTTTGACAGTCTGGGAGGGAAGCATGGAAGGGAAAATAGGGAAAGTTTGAGCTAAATTTTCCCACAGGTATATCTGTGTAGCCTATAGGTCTCAGTGGGTTGTGCCTTCAGAGATCTACTCATTGCAATGCTGAATATTATTCCTAAGAAACTCAACATATTTTAATAAGGCTTTGTTGTTATACACTGGAATGTTATTAATGTTCAGTTCATACCTGGTCTTGTTAGTTTTGATCTTCTGCCTTAGTCCTTATTTTATATTTGTGAATTCACCTTTAGAGCCATGGGATCTGAGCTGTTGTTTCCTTTTGTTGTTGAGTTTATTTCAGCTGGGATTCAACAAATGGAATTTGTTTCTGAGCTTGGCATTATATTTGTGATGAAAAATGACAGAGACCTAGATGCAGGAGTTTAAGTGGGAGTAAAAATCGATTGTAAATTCAGTAGGGTACTCTATGGGATCCTTCTGTAATGGAGAGCTTTTCAGTTTCATAAAGTTAGTAGATCATACTATAAAGTTTACGATTCTCTGAAAACAATGGAATTTGAGTAAACCTTTGGCAGAAATCATACAGAAAATACTATGGGGCATAGTAGTCAGAGTAGAACAGTGAGAGGATAACTATATGAATGGTGCATTATAGTACCACATTTGTAAGAACCAGACTTGGAAGGTTTGGATCATTAGTAAGGGCATAGAGAGTAGGCATTGATGAGAGCCAAAATCTATTCTGCGTACTTATATTTTGCAGAAAATAATAGCCATTTTATGGATGAATAGTTGAGGTCATGGATGAAGGCTCTGTTCAGTTTGATGGTTAGGGATTCTAATTTGTTTAAGAAGTATTCATGGGCATCACAGTAGGGGTTCTGTAGTTTACAATAATATGAAAGGATAAATGTACATGTACTTAATCAAAATATGCATGAATTTGAGGTCACTATCTAGCTGGAGTAGTTGTGATGTGATGAGATCATTAAAAAACGATGGGCTAACCCTTGCCAGTGGTAGGGCCATCCTCATCTGAGGTCTAATAGAATGACAGGCAGTAAAAATCAGTATTGAAGGAATATCACTATGTAGGAACCATGCTTCAATGACTATGCAGATCCCTATGTTTCCAATAGTTAAGGATGCCCTGAGGGTGAGCATCTTCTTATTTAGTCTTCTAAAGTTGAGTAGTGTCACATTGGTATAGGCCCAGTTTGAATCTACTAAGTTGGCAGATGTATGAGATTCACTTTCCCGGAAAAGTTATCATGAAGACAAGACAGAAAACATTTTGATTAAAATATAGAAGCCCTATGGAGAAAGGTATTTGACCTATTGAAGTAGTTATGACTGTCAACCATCTCTGTACAGACTGGTACACAATGGATCTCACTGGAATGATAACAGTAACTGAATCAGTTGTTGAAATTAGTTATCTTATGGTTGTATTGTGGTATTATTCTTGGAAATGGTAATTTCCTTTTCAAGACTAGTTGCCTACTATTATGGAAACATACTTAGATAGCTCAACCATGTTCTCCTTCATATTTTCCATGGAGGTACCACACCGTCTGTTCATGCCCATTTAACCATCCCCAAGGCAGGTAACCATCACCTTATTCTTGCTCAGCCTGGAGAGTGGTGTGTTAATACACCAAAAGACTAGGACATTGTTATGTGGGCTGACAGTGCTTGGTAGCCTATAGGGCTTGGACATGCCACTCGGGTGACTTATGTTTGTTGTGTTAATAGGGGTAAAAGTATATGAGGTGTAGGTGAGGAGTCTTCATGTTTCTATGGCGTGAATGCATAAAGTGCCTTGTAAACCTTTGAAATTTGAGTAGAGATATTTTAGTACTTCTACATATGTGAGTTAGTGCTGGTGCTATATTGCTATGGTGCTGAGTATGTGTGACTCCTGGATACCATCTGGTTTATGAGGTTTGCCTACAGTTTAAGTATTTTTGCTTCTCAGATGTAGAGTCATTTGCTTTTAACAAACAGGGGTTTATTAGTGTGCATAAGGCAGTTGCTACACTTGTCTCAAAGCATTTAGTGGTAGTAGGCTGATGACAAATGTGGTATGGGCAGACTATACTCCCACAGTGTCCAGAAGTATGATAGATAAGCACAGTGAGTTTTCAGGAAGTTAAAGGACTACTGGATAGCATTATGTAAGTATTTTGCAATTACAGCGTTGAAGGCCAATTTTTTGGAGATGCCTACCACACTATTCTTTTTAGTAGGAAAGTGCCATTGCAATAAGATTCTAGGATTCAGTAACTTTAATTTGCATATAGTTTGCTCTGGGGAGAATTTAACATGGTTCCCACATGCTACTGTCTATCATGTGTTACTGTGGTGCTGTATACAGTACAATGTGATGCAGCTCCTCTCGAGCAAGGACAAAGCTGTCCAAAACCACTGAAGATGAAGCACACATTAAGCACAATCAGATTGTAGAGCATACCTCTCAACTGTACAGATTTTTGCAGAATGCCCAGATTTTTGCCCCATATTTTTGGTCTGTTTCTCATAAAATTGTGGTTTTCTGGCAAATCACTGGAAAATCATTGAGGGTGGACATCAGAAAATAATGACAGATGTTTGAGTTTCGGACTTCATACCCCTCATACAATTCATGTTAATGCAAAACCTATTAACTTTCTAAGTTTTTAAGAGCAATATTCAAAAATTGTCCCTGTTTATGGGCCTCTGCCCCCCATCATTTAGGGCTTTGTCCAGATTTCTTGCCCTAAGAGGTTGAGAAGTATGTTGTAGAGTGTGTGCAAGTTTTAACAAATATACAAACAGAACATCGCAGTTATCTCCGCTCTCACAAGTTCAAGAGCAGAAGATGTTCAAAAATGCTTCAGCAAGCTGTATTGCTTTAGCTTTAAACTGTTCATGGATACATCAAATAGTCACTTTGTTGGTGGTAATGGAATCAATGGCAGTCCACTGCAACAGTTTTCAGCATAGGCATGCTTTGCAGAATGCTATAGTTCCTCTCAAACTTGATGAGAATATCATATTCACATAAAATACCTCCTGAGTAGTACAGAATACACATAGGATGGGAGTACATTGCTCATAAACAAAAATGCTTTGAATATTATCAGTGAATGCAGAATGGGAGTACATCATTCATAAACAAATTCACCCAACAGACTAAAGTTTATAGCATGCAGGGGAAAAAAAACATCCTCTAACTAGTATGTAGTGTCTATAATATGGGAGAATGACATTCATTAAGACACCCTCCTGATCAGTCTGTAGTATGTGTAGGAATGGAGTACACCTTTCATAAAAATATCCCAGATTTATATGCACTACATGAAGGAATAGAGTACACTTTTATAAAAACAGTCTCACAAGTATGTAGTATATGCCAGAATGGAGTACACAATCCATAAAAGCACCCTCTGGCCAGTATGTAGTACACGCAAGGAATGGAGTACACCATCTGTAAAAACACCATTTGACCAGTGTGTGGTATGTGCTAGACTGGAGTACACTATCCATAAAAACACCCTCTAACCAATATGCAGCACATGCAAGAATGGACTACACCATCCATAAAAAATACCCTCTGACCATTATGTAGTACATGCAGAAATGGAGTACACCATCCATAGAAACACTCTGTGATCAGTATGTACCACATGCAGGAATGGACTACACCATCCATAAAAAATACCCACTGACCAGTATGTAGTACATGCAGAAATGGAGTACACCATCCTTAAAAACACTGTCTGACCATTATGTAGCACATGCAAGGAATGGACTACACCATCAGTAAAAACACCATCTAACCAGTGTGTAGTATATGCTGGAATGGAGTACACCATCCATAAAAAAATACCCTCTGACCAGTATGTAGAACATGCAGGAATGAAGTGCACCGTATTTAAAAACACCCCCTGATTAGTACATATGTAGTACATGCAGAAAATGAGTGCACCATTTGTAAAAAGACCCCTGATTAGTATATAGTACATACAGGATTAGAATGCTTCTTTTGTAAAATACACACCCTAACTAGAGCATAGCTCCTGCAGAATGAGAGTCCATCATCCATAAAAACACCCACTGACTACTCTAATACATTAAGGATGGGTTTACATCATTCATAAAAAATAAATAAATAAATAAATAAATAAACACCCTCTAACAAGTATGCTAGTATGTAGTGTATGCATTTTGGGAGTACACCATTCTTAAAAAAGTCTCTGACTAGTCTGTAGTGCATGGAGGATGAGAGTATACTGTTCATTAAAAATAACAAAAAAGATCAGCCTCTGCCTAGTTGTATATTACCTTGCTTAATGTGCTTTGTCTATGTAGCCCATTATCTTATCTAGGAGTACATGTTTATTTATGTTAATTTTCTCAGAGTTCTTGATCTGAATTTGTATAATCTTGTATCTGTACTGGGGCTTTTCTTTCAGGGGCTTCTGTGAAACTGGGCCATACACACTTGGACATTCCCGGAATTTCATCAGGTCTCCATTGCATGCATATGTAGTGCAATGCTGCACACACATGCACTGACCAGGTGCAGGTGAGACATTTGGATAGTGTAATATAGTGCAGTGGCACAGACAGTAGGTGTTCAGTGCAGGGGAGGAGTTATGTCATAGCTTAAGAGGTAACTGTTTGATACATGCCATGATATTAAGGAGTAGAGATCATCTCAGTGTTAGGCCATCTTTTTGGAAATGTAGAGAAGTTATGACATACCTGTGATGCCCCTGCTCTGACCCAGTAATCAAGAAGCCTCAATCCTCACCACTAGCACTAGTGAGGGATGTGCACATTGGGAGGATAACAAGTACACACATAGTAAAGTACAATTTCGCTCAAGAGCACACAGAGATCATAGTCAGTCTGGGGCTGGTTTCTCCCTCTCTCTCCAGATCCCCAGTAAGACTCCCCACTGGCACAGCTATAGGGTTAAGATCTCAGCCGAGTGGTCAAGCCAAAACTTCCAGCACCCTCTCTGTCCAACCAGTACTTCATGTCCTTGCCCCAGTAGCTCACACACACGCACGCACACACACACACACACACACACACACACACACACACACACACACACACACACACACACACACACACACACACACACACACTTTGAGACTCAATTTATGTACAAACACACAGACACTCCTGGAGAATGCTGGCACAGGTTCACTAGCTATGCCCCCTTCTGCCAAGACTATAAGGTAATACCAGCTGCCACTAACCACTCTTATAAGCTACTATAAATCCCTTCCCAAAGGGTGACCAATTCTTCTGTGCAATGTTACTATTATCAAATTGGTGTGTCCAAGACTTTTAAAGCTATTTAAGAGTGGCCTGTACAGTGTTACCTAATACATGCAAGTACCTAAGAGCTTAAATATCTCTAAACAAACCAGCCACAATTAAAAGGTTTACATATATTTGATAATAAATAATAAAAGCATAACACAAAACACAATAAGTTAACACAGTGATAACAGAGTTTAGAATCACAGGAAATACTTTACAACAACATTGCAGGACAGTCTCACATAAATACAGAACACATCTAAACTAATCTTACTAAGTTCCTATCTATCTCTAAGAGAGATACTATGATCTAAATCTTACTTACAGAGCCAGGCAAATCCAAGTGCTGAATGAATGTTTACAGGTCCAAGACAAGATACAAAATGCACAGACTTTCTCTCTGAGATAGTTATTAAATTAATAATACATATTATTGCTGTGTTAGCTAGATGACATCACTAGTTGCCACCTGCCTCTAGTTCCCAGACAAAACAGATACCAACAGAATTAACATTTCTCTGTGAAAAATACTTACCTCTCAGATGTTTAGCTAGATGGAAGTCATAAGTTAAGTAACACTTTTACATTTTAAACCTAGTAATTATTTATGTCTTAAGACAATAGAAAGAAACTCTAGCTGTAGACATTCTGTCTTCTTGCTGAAACTGAGAGATAACACAATCATAAATAATCTCAGCTTATTTTCTTGAGGGTTTGCAAGTTAACTCTGCATGTTCCAGCTACTGCTATGAAAACATACATTCGCACAGGCATATAGTCCATATACATTTCTGCTCTTTTCCAGTAGGATACACTGTGGTCACATTCTTGAAGCTCAGTGCAGAACATACCGTTCAACACAGACTTCTGCACCAGTAGTTTAACATACACATAACATATAGTTTTCTTACATTTGTAAGACAACCATACAAATCATATTACTATTCATAGGTAGGTACTAGGCTATCGGCCTGAGGGTATAAGTAAGCCTAGCCAAAAGTGTCTTGGCTTTTGCCACCCATGTAGATTAAATTCCTGCCCCTCTATTGAGCAGATCCACAGACGTGATCCCTGGGGTGAATTTCCTATTACTCATCCACTTATCAAGGTTTTGATTGAAGAGTGCTAATGATGAGCTTCGCTTGATGTGGATGAGAATTTTGTTCCAGAGTATTGGAAGTCTCTGGGTCAAGAATCTATCCCTCCAGCATGTCCTATTTATTGATGTGGTGAGGTTTAGGTCCCTAGAGTGTGTAGCTCGGGGACAATGGGATTTCTTTAAGTGTAGCATGTCCATCAATTCTGGGTTTGACATAGCTTTGTATGTCAGACAGAGATCTCCTCAGAGTAAGAGGTATGCGACCAAGTAGAGTTGGAGTTTCTTGAGCTGGTTGGCATAGGGAAATTGTTTGAGGCCAGTAATCCTTTTGGTGAGGTACTTTTGGGGCCTCTCCAGTTGTTGTAGGTGTCTTGTGAGGTACATCCCAAATGGGGCATTGTTCTCAATGAGGGGTCTGATAAGTGAGGAGCAGAAGGGGACAATGACTTCCTTTTTTCTAAATGTGAACCCTTTTGTGATTAGGTGGGCCATATAGAAAGATTTTCTGACCACTGTGGCAATATGATTATCAAAGGAGAGGTTACTATCCACTTGGGTCCCAAGGTCTCTTATCACACTTTCTGTGTTAAGTGAACTTCCCCCTATTTGGTAATTCATGGGTACCGTGTTTTTACCAAAGGGGATGACAATGCACTTTTTGGCATTTAGCTTGAGGCCATGGTTTTGGCACCAGGTATCTGTCTTGGTGAGGCCCTTTTGCAGGATGTCTACATTGGCAGGGGAATCGATTATGGCACCCAGTTTGCAGTCATCTGCAAACTTGGTTAGCCATAGATGCTCAGTGTTCGCTTGCACTTCGGAGAAGTATATACCGAACAGGAGAGGTCCCAAGACTGAACCTTGGAGCATTCCACTTGTCACTAGTTTAGAATTGGATCTGGAGTCTGCAACTCTCACCATGTGGGTTCTGTCCATGAGCCAGTTGGCCACCCATCTCGTGACGTAAGGGTTTATGTTAAGGTTGGTGAGTTTATCTATGATTCCTGAATGGGGGATAGTATCAAAGGCTTTAGTGAGGTCCAGGTAGGCTGTGTGGACCACCTTGCCCTTGTCTATGGCCTTGGTAACTGTTTCAAAGAAGTCTACCAGGTTTAGGAGACATGATCTACCCTTTACAAATCCGAATTGGGTAGCATCCAATGTTTGGAGGTTACCAATGTCTTTGTTTATGAGTTCCATGATGATACTCTCCATGGCCTTGCAAACCAGCTGGGGGTTCGTCCCCCCCCTTGGAGTGGAGGATATAACTGCTGCTGCGCCATTTAGTGGGCAGTGGCAATTTTTCTTTCAAAATTCTCTTTGGAGGATTTTATGAGGGATCTTAGCTTCTTACTGAGGCCTGTCAGGGAGTTCCTCCAGTCATGGGTTTTTACTCTCTTTTGCAACAGTTTCTTCCTTCTGTTGTAGAGTTTGTTAATGGCAGGGGACCACCAGATTGGCTTCCTTTTTGTGGAGGATAGCGTCTTGGTTTTGTTAGGGATAGCACGATCCATGCACTCATGCAGGTGCTTGTAGAGTGCATTTTTGTAGGATTCAGCTGTCGTGACTGTATTATCCATCTGGAGGGCCGTTGCTAGCTGGGCTGGCAGCCTTCACAGTACCATAGTAGAAAGTTCATTGCCATTACACTGCACAATATTAGATATTCTTGTGCTTTTTATTGTACTAGAACTCTGTAAAAGGTGCATGCATATTTGGAGTACAGTGCATCTGAATGCTATGCTATCTTTTCTGGTGAAAAATATAACTTCATAGCTATTAGGTACTGTTTTATGAGTTAACAGCAATTTAGAACAGTTAATCCAAATTACTTATGTGACTACAAAATGTAGTGTGATGCCAAACGTTCATGTGCATTTTAAAAGAGTTCCAGTACAATACAAGGTTTCCATTAAAAAATACACGTCAGTGTTGTTTATCCCAAAGCTCACATGGCAGCAGTATGCTGTGCATGGCTCATGTTGCTATGCAGAGTAAACTACACTGCTATTGGTTACATCACTGCAACAATATATATACCAACATAGCTCCCATTAATATGAATAACCACCATCAAAATGTCCTGTGACCTATAAAAATTATTTTGCAATGACACTGCTTAAATTCAAAATAAACTACCCCATGCATATGCTACATTAATGACAAAATGTCACCACCATGGAGCTTGTGACATGCAGGATTTGTATTTTCTGTAAAGGCACAGAATTAGTAGGTCCATTTTCTTCAAAGAATACCTGACTATACTTAATGTATATGTGTTACTATGTGCTTTCTGCATGAAGCATCCCTGTGAAGTTCATCAGTATTCTGCACTTCATACTAAGATGTAGCTCTGCAGCCCCAAAGACAAATATGTGCAGAATCCAGCCACAAGAACACATTTCTGGATCACAATATTTTACAAATGTAAGTGAGAAATGGTTATTTTCCTGAGAGTCTTTAATGATGCTCTAATGGTGTTAGCAGTGCTTACAGTTATACTACAGCCTAGTATGGTTACTGCCGTGTTTCCTATTATGTTTAAAAATGTAAAGTATTGTATGCTTCTCCATGTGCATATAAAAGGCATACCTGCATATTGCTGACCTGGTGAAGAATATTGTATACAGACTTGTTGCATGAACACCACCAATGCAACAGAGAGCCCTGTTTTTTCTCTGCTGGGCAGGACCAACCACTTCATCAAGAAAATATGGATGGCACCGTATTACTTCAAAATATAATGATGTACTTTGCAGTTCATTTAGAATCTGTGGTGAAACAAAATAATAGAATGTAATTTAGTTAACTCTAGGAGCATGCACCTCTCCTAAGACAGATCCATTGCAGAAGTTTTTAAATGTTGTCAGGCTTAATAGTAACCATATCTTAAGTATTATAAGAAACTGTACACATAATGTCAGAATAGATTTTTTGCTTCATTCACTTTACCCACATTGTATCAACAGTGTCTCTAAAAAAGCACATATAGTTAAAAATAAAATAAAAAAACAACTGTTGTTGTAATCTACTTTATATAAACTTAGTTATTTTTAACTGATTTTAAATAAATTTTAGCATATTTATGCATATTAGTAGCCCTTCCAAACAGAAAGAGTTACGTGTCTCCAGAGTAATCTTTTTAAAACTACATTTTTAAAACTACATTTATGTACTCAGGCCTAGATTCCCTGGACATTCTATGTACATTGCTTGTTAATATATAAAGCCACATAACTTCATAAGGATTCTCTTTATGTTAATATATGTATGGCTGCAAGGCCAAAGAGTGATGCAGAGAGTCAAAATTCTCTGTTGTACAAGCTCAGAAGAGAGACGCTATCCAATGTGTCAGAAAAGGAATTGATGACTGAAGGACACAGACTCCCATAATAGTGACCTGACAAGAGAAAAATAGGGGACGTATGCAGTAAGAATACAAGAAGTATTTTCCCTGTATTATCAAAGTATCAGTCACAGAGAACAGATATAAAACATCTTATTCACAGCACTGTAGAAGTAGTACAGAATACAGTCAACTACAAAAATAAATTGCAGGCTAGCACCCCACAAAACAGTGGACAAGAGAAGCCTGACACATTCCTGTAGTACACACAATATCCTGTTGTGCTTATCCACCTGATGTCTGCTGTTTGGGAGGGGAGAAACCCCAAGGAGCTTGTTCCCTTTGTATACTGACCATGCCCTATATCAAGATATGTTTTGCTTGGTAAGCTGCGAGGTTGTGGATACAAAACCATACCTAGAGAGACAGAAATGTTTCTTGGACATCCTGCACCCACACCCCCCCCCCACACACACACACACACCGAGCCTCCTACCTTTCCAGCTGCACATATGCATCCATGGCAATGTATAACACTGGCTGCAGAGAAGGTGACAAATCTGCTGTATGATATGTTATTGCCTCTTGGATGTTGGTGGGGCAGATGTGTGCTAACACCAGAAACTGTCATGCCTGTGTGGAGAATACTGGGTCAGAACCATACTGGGTGAGTAAGTGGTGGGTTGCATCTACTTCCACAGGGTCTGTGAGGGGTGGACATTACAGGCCATGACAGTGGTTTTCTTGAAATGTGCATGCATGGACTTCTAGGCTGTTAATTCAGAATCACAGATGACATATGATGTAACATGAGGCACTCAAATATAAGGCTATAGGCACATTTGTACTTAAGGGACAGTAGTGCTACCACCACTGGCAAAAGCTTCTGTCTTTTACCAGACCTAGCAAGACCATAGAGTATAGCTGCCTGCATGGAACTAACCAGGTGAAGAATGTTCTATCCAGTATCCACATCTGCAATATGGCCAGATCTTCTTGGTTTGCAGGTGTGAACAATACCAGTATCACCATGTTATTATAAGACACTTCATGCAGCTTGAACTGGAGCTGATCAGAGTTAAAGGGGGGGGGGGCAATTCAAGATGGGAATCTCACAGAACAGTCAAGGCATTAAGCTGAACTGGCATATCTCTTCTATGCCTGTTGGATATAATCTGTCTGAGGACTATTTTCATTAGCAGCTGTTATACCATCTCTCATCCATGCCTCTGGTGTATGTCTTTATAACCTGGGAAATGGGAATCTGCTGGCATCCTCCCTGATTCTGTGTAGAGTTTCTGATACTTCTTAGGTGTTTGGGTCTGATGCATGTAGGTGTCCAATAGTGTACAATAGCAGAAGCCCAGTGTCCAGAGTAACAGTGATTACACTTCTATGGGACAACTCCAATGAATTCCTGACTAACTAATATTACCCTGACTAACTTTGCCTTAGGATACAGTTATCCATCAGTGATGAGGTGGAGCTTCCCCTTTTAGAACAATGTGGCATTGTATATTCTTTCCAAGATGCTTAGTGTCTCTGACCCTTCACCTCACTTTCAGAACTGATATCCACTTTTGCTTTTCTGCACAAACTGAGGAAGTTACCCATCTTTTGTACTCCCTTTTTACAAAGGACAAAAGCCACTTACTGATTGCTGTAATTTTTGCTTGTCCTTTGGAGGTTGTAGGGCATTGGCCTTTACACAAATGTACCATATGGTTTACTGTCTGGCTCCCATACTGTACAGCCACCACATGGGCCACTGCATAGCTCCTCTGTGCATTGTCCTCGAGCACCAACTATACTCTAACAAACATTCATTCCTTCCTGTGTTTCACATTCAGTCATGTTTTGTCCTGTGCACCTAGATCAGCTTCCTCACCTCCCACTGGCTCCCTGCACCCTTTGCATAATGATGTGGACATTATAGGCCAATGTTTCTGTTTGACAGCCTCCTGCATTGTCTGCTGGTGATGTTCCTTTAAGAACCAACCTTCTGTGCCAGTCAATCCTAGAGCTGGTATGCCATGTTCCTTTGGGGTCAGTGATCATGTTAATTCTCTCTTCTGTGATGTATTGTTGTTTTACTTCTGAGATGTGTGGACACACTTCATTGGCAACATTTTCAGTCACACATCTTACAGTCATGGAACCGGTCAGTATAGGTTACTACCAACATGAAGTTAGAATTTATTGTTGTTGTGAGAGCACTCTGCTGCTAAGAGATTCAAAGTGATATTGCAATCACTTTGTTATCACCTAAGGTATTCAAATGGCAATGGATGTAGACAATCTGCAATGGATGTGGATAATCTGTCCATGAACAAAGCTTTTATTTTAATTCAAATTGATTCATTAATAAATATTGTAGAAGAATCATCCTTGAAGGTATCTAGAAGGCATAAGTTACTCTTTATGAAACCTGTAAAACCCTCAACCTGTAAGTACTAAAACACTGGCTTTTAAAAATCATAGCTAAGGGTCAGAAAGAGGAGTGCTTTGTTATTTTTCAGAAAAGGGTGTCCATGGAGGTATTAGGCTGCACAGAGTTAGTGATAAGGAATCTTTATATATATATATATATATATATATGATTAATTGTTAGTTAACAATGCATGTATCCTTAAAAATGTCTATTGTCAGCAAATCTCATAGGAGGAAGGCAACATTTGAAGGCAAAAATGATAAGGCAATAATGTTTCAGAGGGGTACCCTACTCCAATTTTTCATTTGTTCCTTCAAAAATAGGGTGTCAGACATTTTGTTAATAATGATTCCTCCAATTATGAACATGTCATTGTCAGGTGGGTGAATATGAGAAAGGGATTCCCTTTCCCAAGTGGTGCAGTAACCTGGAGTTATAAAGGGACATACTCCCGGATTCCCAAAAGCTTGCACGGTGGGGAAGATTGGTGCAGGAGTCTAAGCAGGCAATATGTCCGCCGTGTGAACCAGGAACAGCCTGCAGGGGTGTGCATGAGTGCTCCTACATTAATCTTGCACGGACAAAGCCCTTGTATGCAAATCATTCCATTTGTAGGAGAAATCCATGCAAATGAGGTGAATCTGTGACTCCGAAAGCTTGCAACCGTCTATGCAGGATTAGAGCAATCAGCAGAAATGTACTCGGTTAGTAACCGAGTACATGTCTGCAAAATCCAAAATGGAGCTATGACAGCCCCAAATAAAGGCTGCATATCATGTAGTAAGCATGCCAATGGCCAAATATAAGGCCACTGGCATTGCAAACAGTACAAAAATTTAAAAAAATCAACTTTTAATTCCTATTAGCTGATCCAGGCTGTGTAAACGTAGGGTAGCGGAGCACAAACGGGACCGGGGGGAAAAGAACAAAACAAACATAAATTAAGCATTCCAGCTAAAATCAGTATTCTGCCATGCAAGTCAATGGCAAGCAGAAGACAACATGGACAGTGAGTTGTGGCTGCTAAGGGGGGAGGCTCAGTGTGAGACATGTAACTATGCATTAGCAGGCAATCCTATGCAAATTAGCTGAAGGATAGTGAATCACAGTTTTCCTCAGGATATGAGACAGGTCCCAACAGTGTAAGAGTATGAATAGCTGGGTGCAAGCCTATGAGGTAGGAGACATCATGGGGTATGTGTGTCAGGCATACTGTAAGCGGATTGGAGTCCTGTGGTGAGCTCCTAGTGTAGCACAACTAAGCTAGGGGATGTGTCTAAACCTGCCTAGCAGTCATTACAAGGCCTAAGCAGGTGTGTGCACCATGCAGCGGGTCATACAGGAAGGAAAAAGAGGTTAAACCAGGAAAAAGCAGCAGTGTGTACATATGAGCACTCTGTTTGTGCGACATGCACACAGGCTAAAACAGGAAGGCAATGGGAAGGGAAAACAGCAGTAGGAAGGTAATCAAGGAGAACTAGCTTAGTTGTCAGATGAAATGTATCAGAATCAGCCAATTACACAGGCAGCAGACCAGACCAGCCCAGAACACTACTATAAACTATGCAAACACCTACCCCTCTGTTTTTCCCCACACTCTACGCCACCGGTGTAAACGAGCAGGGAACGTTTAACACTCACAACTGCAAAATGTTAGGGGCTGCAACAGCTACCATACAACTACTTGTGGAAGAGGCTGAGGGTGGTGAGGATGTGAATGCTGCCAAGCAACCCACAGTCAGGAGACGAAGAAGAGTGTACAGACCCAGGGTAACCTACCAAGGACTCCATGAGCTGGAGATAGTGGAATGCTATAGGGTGGACAGGGACCTCCTACAGCAAATTGTTTAGCTGTGCCGGCCACGCCTCACACACAGAACTAACAGAGGGGAACCCATCCCAGTGGATACAAAGGTATGTGTAGGCCTATGAATACTAGCTACAGGTACCTTCCAAAGGCCAACTGGGGATATGATGGGGATCTCACAGGCATCAGCATCCAGGGTACTCCACCAGTTCCTGGATGTCATGTCAGCACATGTCGGTGAGCACGTTTATTCCCCAACACCCGTGAGGCGTTGCCCAGCAATATGCAACTGTTCCACCAAACAGCAGAATACCCTGAGGTAGTAGGTGCTGTAGACTGCATGCACATATGCAACAAAGCACCACCAGGTGAGTGGGGTAGGGGCTACATCAACCACAAGGGCTTCCCCTCCATCAACTGCCAGGTTGTGTGCGATGCTTAGGGCATAATAATGAATGTGTGCTGGTTGCCCTGGAAGCTATCACAACTCTCACATCTGGCATTTGATGCAGCTGTACCACAGATTTGCCAATGGGGACATTCCACATGGTCACCTAGTGGGAGATGCTGGATACACACTGGAGCTGTGGCTGATGACACCCATCAGAAATACACACACACCTGAACAAGAACTCCATAATGAGGCACACGCACAAAGAAGAATCATAATAGAGCATGTGTTTGGGATGCTCAAGTCATGGTTCCAGTGCCTGGACACATCTGGGGAGCTGTGCAGTACTCACCAGCTACATGTACCCAAATTGTCCTTGTATGTGCCATGCTACACAATATGATCCTGTGGAAACAGCTGCAGCAGGAACAGCACAGGGCAGGGCCACACAGCCCCCCACCATTGCCAAGGCCTGTACAGGCACAGAGTGACTCAGAGGAGGAACAACCTGAGCCAGTATGCCCTGGCCTTGGCAAAAAGGCAACAGATAGCACATACTGACACGGGATGAACCCAGAGAATAACACCTGTCTCTGACTCCCACATGCAGTAAAAAGGATGCCAAACATTACACTACCTGTGCCTAACCATGTGTAGGGAATGTACTATGTGCATCCAACATGGGCAGCCCTGCAGCACCACCCGCATTACTGGAACACCCACAAGGTAAGTGACTCACACATGCCAGTCGGGGGGGGGGTCACATACCCAACATCAGTCACAGCCAGCAGGAAAGGTGTAGACAAACACAAACAAAGGCTGTGCTATGGCTTCTGAATGAGGCCTATGGGCAACCCCCCCCCAGGCCTACATAGACTGACTACAGCAGGCCAGGCAGTGGGATGGTCAGTTGTGAAGGCTAGGAAGTCAGACATGAATATGTAGATAATTATAAGCTAAGTTCTATAGTACACTCATATGCCTCTAGCCAATGTGATAGGTAAAACCACAGACTGAAATGGAGTACGCGACATACCAGTACAGTCCTAGCAAATGTGTACAAGTGTCAGATGTGCCCCCCCATCCTATGTAAACATATAGTAGCAGTCAGGTGTGACCCCCCCCCATCCTGTGTAGAAATGTATAAATAGTCAGGTGTGCCCCCCCATGCAGAAATGCAGTAACAGTCAATGCCAACTGATCTATGGATACCCTGCTGAGACAGCATGCAACCTGTTGGTGTACAACACAAACGTCAGCACTGCAGTACAAACTACCTGGACTTGACCCCCACATGCAATACAGATGGCCATACTGGGCATGCTCATACACATAGAGAAATGAAGGCAATGTAAGTCAACAACATACTGAAAGGTCACACTGGCCATGCTCACACACTTAAACACATGAAGGCCATGTCTGCAAACACCAGTGGACCAGACATATCTGGCAGTCACAGTTGTTAGTGCAGGCACTCGTCAGTATGCACCACTCATACCTTGCACACACAGTGGGCAGGAATACAGATATATATGTAAGGACAACACACTATAATAAGCCAAAGGTAGATGGACATAGATGTGTGGAAAGGGTGACTGTGACAAGGAGCCATCCAGGCCTGTCCCACCCAGCACACAGCCAAAGGGCACCAAACACATGAGGTGCAGATGTCACTCACTACAGATACTAGCCACCAGTATATGTCAGCAGTACAGACTATGTGGTGTACGTGCCAGCTGTGCAATATGACTGTACAAGGAAGTAGTCATCTAGCCACTGCATACACTTACCTATGAAATATGACCCTGTGTGTGTCCGCATGTGGCGTGTCAACCCCTAGATGAATGGGTAATGGCCCATGCACTCACACTGCTCTCCCCATAGCCCTACTATGACAAGCCTGCTGAGGTCATCCAATGTGAAATACACCTTTGTGAGATCTGTGGCCCAGCAATCACCATGGCGTGTCCTGTAACTGCAGACTGTTGTAGTATGATGAGCTAGTTAGGTAGGGGTTCAAATCTCTGACTTGTGAACTGTGTATATTTGTGTCCATGTCTGTCTGACTGTGTAGAGAGCAAGGCCTGTTAGGTTAGTCACACCCCCAACAATTTTCATGCACAACTTCAGCAAGGCTGCTGATATCATCCACCTAGAAATACACCTCTGTGAAGATTGTAGCCCACTAATCGCCATAGCTCATCCTGTAACTGTGTACTGCTGTAGTGTGCTAAACTAGTTAGGTAGGAGTTCTACCCCTGATAGGGCAACTGTCTGTCTGTGCAGAGAACAATGTTTATAGGTCAGTCACACTCCCCACAATCCAAATGCTCAACCTCTGCAAGACAGCTAATGTCATCCACCTAGTAATACACTTCTGGAAAACTGTAGCCCAGTAACCTCTGTAGCACATCCTGCAATTGCATACCACTGTAGTGTGCTAAACTGGTTGGGTAAGAGTTCTATTCCCAAACATGGAAACTGTGTGTCTGTCAGTCTGTGTAGAGAGCAATGTTTTTTAGGCCAGCCACCATCCCCACAATCCAAATGCTCAACCTTTGCAAGGCAGCTGATGTACTCCACCTAGTAATACACCTCAGGAAAGCTGTAACCTAGTAATCTCTGTAGTGCATCCTATAACTGCATACTGCTGTTGTGTACTAAACTGGTTAGGTAGGAGTTCTATTCCAAGACATGGCAACTGTTTGTGCATGTGTCCATCAGTCTGTGTTGAGAGCAACTTTTTAGGCAGCCACGCTCCCCATAATCCAAATACTCAACCTTTGCAAGGCAGCTGATGTCATCCACCAGACATGGCCAACAATCCAAATACTCAACCTTTGCAAGGCAGCTGATGTCATCCACCTAGTAATACACCTCTGGGAAGCTGTAGCCCAGTAATCTCCGTAGCATGTCCTGTAACTGCACACCACTGTAGTGTGATAAACTAGTTAGGTAGGTATTCTATTCCTAGACATGGCAAGTGTGGATGTATGTATGTATTACTATGCCCGGATAGGGACCAATGCTTTTGAGTCCATTCACAGACACTACAACCTCCAATAGTCCACTTTGACAAGTGTGCCAATGTCATCAACTGTGTAATACACCTTTGGGGGAAATGAAAGGCCAGTAATCTCCGTGGTACATGTCATAACTGTGTGCTGCTATAGTGTGATAAACTAGTTACGAAGGAGATTGTGAAGGGCCGATCTTGTCTCCTGAACCTGACTGACTTCTTCGAATCAGTCTCCAGAGCCATGGATAAGGGTAAGGTGGTCCACACAGCCTATCTAGACCTTGCCAAGGCCTTTGACACCATCCCTACTCTAGAATCATAGATAAACTTACTAAGCTGGGCATTAATCCCTATGTCACCCAATGGATTGCTAACTAGCTTACCTATAGAACCCACACTGTAAATGTAGCCGACTCCAAATCCAGCTCCAGACAAGTGACAATTGGAGTACCTCGGGGTTTAGTCCTCGGAACGCTCTTGCTTGCCATCCACTTCTCTGAAGTACAGGCCAACACTAAGGGACTCTGGCTAACAAAGTTCACAGATGACTGCAAACTGGGAGACATTATTGAATCCCCAAATGATGTGGATGCTCTACAAAAGAGCCTTACAGAAACAGATGCTTGGTGCCAGAGCCATGGGCTCAAGCTCAATGCCAAGAAATGTATAGTTATCCCCTTTGGGAAAAAACATATATCTGTGAATTACCTACACTAAACACTAAACACCGAAAGTGTAATAAGAGACTTAGAGACACAGGTGGACAGTGGTCTCAGCTTCGATAACCACATCACCACAACAATCACGAAATCCTTCTATGTGGCACACCTCATCACTAAGGGCATTTCATCCAGAAAAAAGGAGGTCATTGTCCCACTGTACTCATCCCTCATTAGACCCATTATAGAATACAACACCCCATTTGGTATGTACCTCTCAAGACATCTGCAACAACTGGAAAGTCCACAGAAATACCTCACTAAAAGAATCACAGGCCTAAAGCAGATGCCCTATGCTGACCACCTTAAAAACTCCAGCTATACTCTGTCGCATATTGTCTACTCAGAGGCGATCTCTGCTTAACATACAAGGCCATGTCAAACCCAGAGCTGTTGGACATGCTACACTTAAAGAAATCCCAATCCCTCAGAGCCACATGCTCCAGGGATCTAAACCTTGTCATCACAATAAACAAAACATGCTGGAGGGATAGGTTCCTGACCCAGAGACTCCCCAGACTCTGGAACAGATTGCCCATACATGTCAAGCAGAGTGCCTCTTTGGCCCTCTTCAAAAGGAACCTTGATGATTGGATGGGAGAAAGGAAATTCACCCCAGGGATCATGTCAGTCACCCTGCTAGACAGGGGTCCAGGGAAGTAAATAGTGTGAGAAGAAATAGCCAGGGAATTGTTATGGCTAGGCTTGTATAGGCCCTAGGGCTGATAGCCTAGTACCAACCTATGAACCTATGAACCTAAGCCTAGGCAACTGTGTTTGTGTTTGTCTGTCTGACTCTGTGCAGAAAGCAATGTTTTATAGGTTAGGCACCCCTTTTACAATTTTAATGCTCTACCTTGGTAAGGCAGCTAAAGTCATCCACCTAGCAATACACCTCTGGGAAGGTCGTAGCCCAGTTATCTCCGTAGCATTTGCCACATCTGCGTCCTGCTGAAGTGTGATTCAGAACTTTGGCAGGGTTCTATACCCACCCATGGCTTTTCTGGATGTTTTGTGAGTGTTCCACTGCCTGTGTAGGGAAGCAATGCATTTTAGGCTAGTCACACTCAGTACATGTCAAATGACCTACATTGGCAATCCTGCTGATGTCAGCCAATACCATATGTGCCTTTGGGGAAGGAGTACTGCAGTAATCACTGTGGCGCATGCTATAACTGCATAGTGCTCTAGTGTAATAAACTAGTTAGGTTGGGATTCTACTCCCAGACATGATGCATGTGTGTTTGCAAATCATATCCTGTGTGCACGAGGGTGTGCTTGTTTGACACCTGGGCCCAATGTGTAGCAGGTTTTGCAATTTTCTTATATGGTGGCCCTAGTACATATCACAATGTCCACTGTACAGGGAAAACAGCTGTGAAATAGCTGAGAGGCTGGGGTGCATATCCATACCCATACATGTGACATCAAGGCCAGGCAATCACAGTTAGCAACCCCAGTATTAGCCAGAGCACACTCAAAACCTATGTCTCATATACACACATATGGCGAGGCAACATCCATGATGTGTGTAGTACACTGCATATTGGTGACTGATAGTAACTATGGTGTGAATGCAGTGGCCTATAGAGGCCATGGCACGCTGTTCATCAGTACTATAGGCACATGATTGCAGACAGTGCACCTTCATTATGTTTCCCACTGAATGTCTGCAACAACTGTGGTTCCATCACATGTGATCCACAAGGGACATACCATGCCTTACACACATGCCCTGTATGGACAGATGCCACTGACACCGGGGAATACCCGTAGCATGCTATCAGTGTAGGTGCAGGGTCAACCTGCTGTCCATTACCTGGCCCCACCATATGAGGGCGGGACTGTCACATCTGATGATAACATTCCGTGTACACAACATGGGTCAGACAAACCAGGTGAACTTCCACATGCCACTGTGCCTGAATGTGGGACGTGTGCCAATGTCAAACACCGTCCATGTCATGGCGTATAGAACACATACATGCCAAGCATTTCACAGCACTGGCCATGCACAATAGCAACCCAGGAGCCTGGATGGTGAATACTATACCCACCTGTGTGGTCCATTTTGGACACTACACCCCTTAGCCATAATGCAGACAATTCCCATGTGGTCTGATGCCAAGGTATACCCCTCACCCAGCCTTGTACATCCATCTGGCACCATCAATCACTACACACCCATGATGCACTGCACACATGCACAGTGGCACTAGCACCCTGTGTCTGTGTGTGTGGTGTATAATGCTTCTGACCAGATTCACACCCAGTTACTCTCTCACTGGCATACTGAAGCATGATCTCTAATGTCAGACACCGTCACATACCCTTTGACCATAGAACCCCAGGATAATCCCTTTGGACCAATTGATACCTATACATTACTGTATTGTGGCAAGGTAAGTGGTTAGGAAGTGTATTCATTATCCTGCCAAGTGTGGCAATGTGTATGTGTCCCTTACAGAGTGTGGCTGTGTTGATGCTGACACCTGTTCATGTGGACAGGCCCTTGTGCTACACCTACTGTATCGCAACAGTGTTGCAGATGTCACTCACCAGGACATATGTGTCTGGACAGCTCACCAACATGTAAGCTATGTGGCGCATGCAATAACTGCATACACATGTGATAACTATGCATAGTCAGTCAGGTGTTTGAAACCCCAGACTGGTAGGTGTGTGACACACACATGCTTAAGTATTACTCTCCCACACCTTCCCTGACATACATTGTCTCTGTCTGTCCCTCCCACACCCTCTCTGGTGGATGTGGGATGTACACCTGCTTTGCTAGCCAGCTACCTGTGTTTTGTAAGTGATGGTCATGATCAGCTGATGGTCTCTGCACCAGTTGCAGCCCTCCTCTAGCTGAGTGCATGTGGAACAGCTGTAGTAACATTCCCATAGTGAGTTGCATGGTAAAACACACCAAAATCTTGGAACATCATTTTGGTGTTGGCCCTTTACATCCACTGTGGGCAGGAACTAGATCTGTCATTTGGTGAAATGTATCTCAGATAGATTGGGGATTTACCTCTAACAACTTACACTGTGGAAGCAGGGCAACACACAGAAGTGGGATGTGCCTGACCTGATTACAGACTGTAAGTGCTGCTATACTGCATGTGGAGTAATTTTGGTTTAACAGTGTGTGTGTGTGTGTGTGTGTGTGTGTGTGTGTGTGTGTGTGTGTGTGTGTGTGTGTGTGTGTGTGTGTGTGTATGTGTGTGTGGATGTGGCTGTCCTACATGTTGTAATACCTGCCATGTCAGTACTATGTTTATGAGGAATCTGCATCAGCAGGGTTGTCTGCAGCCTGGGCAGTGTGTTGTGCCCTTGGTGTCATATGATACCAACTGACCATGTATCTGTGAACTGCAGAAGGTAGTGTGAGGATTGCAGTCTGTAGATGGTGAAAGCCCTGACAAATACTGACTTCATATCCCCTCATAGGACACATGTTGCAACAAACCCTGTTGCAAAAGTAAATGTATGAGGTTATCAGAGCAACATGTCAATATTGGCCCTGTGTATATGCTTCCAGCCACATCTCTGTCACCCCCCTCCACCACATCAGCTACAACAGACTATACACACAACTCATTAGGTATGGCTACAGCTTAACTACAGTTTGGACAGATTGTGTAGTGTAACACAGCTTCTGCTAGGTGATTGTAGCCATGTCCCCTGTGTGGAGACTAAAATTGCTGTCCTGGTACTTGCATGCCATTGTCAGGGCCACTATGGTTACATATATGCCAGTTTGTATGGCTGCTCTGAGATTGCTGCACATCTGACAGTCTGTGTTATGGGGGTTCTATGCATGCTGTTGTACATGTACCGGGATTGTGTAGACTATTACTACCAACATATGTACTATGACAGTGACACAATGACATGTATATGTTCCATTGGCCAGATGATCCACCTCCCCACACCCATCTGACCAGGATACCTGGCACCATCACATGTGTGCGCCAACCTGGGACCTCCCCGTGTACTGTTACAGCCACACCTTCAGGTGGAGCCACCCAGGGGATGTTGGCCCACCCTCCTCGGGTACACACCAACATGTCCCTATCCCCTGAGCTCAGGACTAGGGCCTGTTCCATACCAGGCTCCACAGACACACGAGGGATGTGCTACATCCGTCTGAGTCAATCAGTACACATTCACATGTCCAACATGCTCCCACTAGACCTGGCACCTTCAGGATGTAGACTGCTGTTGTGAGTGGGAGTTGGTGAGAGCCTTGTTCCCATTGTGCCCATATTGGAGACCATGGTGCATCCACATCACAGACCACACACACATCATCCACGGTGTTTACCCACCACATGTGTCACATACCACCCCTGTAGACTGTCCTCTATATCTACCAATCCTGACCACCTCCATGTGTGTATCTGCCATACTTCCCCATATTCCCAAAGCAGACTACACAGGTGGGGCATTGTAGTTCTAGGAAGGGACTAACATGTGATATTCCCATCCAAGGTGCACACACTGCCAACTGTAGATATCTGACTGTATTGCTATGTTTGCTGCTGCCTTTCACATAGCACACATCACTGTGGTAGTGATATAGGGGACATGTCTTACCATACATATCTGTTAGTGTGTGTGTTTGTACAGATGTAGATATTTGCATATCGGTATTTATCTATATGTGTGTAGATATATGTGACTTCTTATATATGTGCACATATATATGTCTCCACATGGGTATATGTATATTTCTGGACATACATGCTGATATACATATATATCTTTAAATATTATATATGTGGCATATGTACACATATGCATACCAATATGTGGGGTACATTCAGACATCAGCTCCACAATCTCACAACACCTTCTAGCACAGCTGCACTGTTCTGCCTTGCTACAACACAGACAGGTGCCCCATATGGACATGGCCTGACATTAGGGGGGTATATGTAGGAGCCGATGGCAGGTAACTCTATTACAAACCTACGGCATTCCGGCATGCTACATTACAGATTCACCTGAGTATCCTGCCAGTGGTGGGCCATGACTCCCACATGTCCATCATAATGGCATTACTACCACCACCAGCTATTGGCCATGTCATATACATACTTCCCATTACACTACACACACTATGATGGCTTACATCTTGACTGTCAGTGCTGACCTGCACAGTAAACGGCTATGGCCCACTGCACGCAGGGACAGTCACTATTTTCCATAACAGTTGTTCAGTTGAACATCATCACAACAACACCTGATGGCACATATAGCTCATTCCACATCATCTATCCCATTATGATGGACCAGGTACTACATGCTATTACATGTATATATATATATATATATATATATATATATATATATATATATATATATATATATATATACACATATATATATACACACCTCACATACCTGTTGTGGGAATCTTGTTGAATGAAAGCTGGCTAAATGCCTGTGATGTCAGCTTATTGTTTGAAGAGCTTTGTTATTTCTTTCTCTCTCTCTCTCTCTCTCTCTCTCTCTCTCTCTCCTCTCCCTCTCTCTCCAGTCAATGGATTAAGCTGCTTTGAACAGACTGCAGTCTGACTTTAGTAGGTGGTGCACATGATCAGGTGATGGCCTCTGCACCAATTAGTGTCCTCCACTTGCTAACTGCATGCAGCTTGCTGTGTAGTACCTCCAGTTACCACTGTCATGGCAACCACCTACTATGAATCCCCACATCATGTGGGCATGGTCCCTTCACCTTACCTGTGTGATGGACATCATTCCTGTGTGTGGGCATCAGTGTTACAGAAAGCAGGTAGCAATACCTCTTACAGGAGAACTGGTACACTCAGGCCAGCTACATATTTGTAGGAGGTTCCAGAACTACAGACAGAGTATGAGTAAAGTTGTATTATGCTTTGTATAGTACTGGTACTACAGGGTGTGTGTGTGTAGATACTAGTTTACCTTGGAATGCTGTCTGTCTGCATAGCTCTCACCTATCCTCTTGGTGGCCAGAGGTGTGCCTATCATGTTATGTCTGTCCTCCACACAGGTGCTGTGTCTGATATTTCACTGGCAGTGTGTGTGTTGAGTGCTATCAGTACATGGCTACATCCATTTAAGTTTCTAACCACAATTCCCTGACCAAGGGTATGTTGCAGACTATCCTGTGACACCAGCAACTTGCTTAGTGTATGGCAACAGTTTTCCACATATGGGCCTGTGTTCCAGCCTCTGTCCTCCACCAACATACCAAGCTTTGCACATATGACATGCTGTCAAGAGTTGTTCTGTAGTGGGCTGTGAGTATATCTCACTGCCATTGCTGCCATCAGTCCACTGCTGTTGTATCCCCCACACATACGGTGGGACTGAGGCCATATATGTGTGGGCTTCACCTACACAATACATGTGTGCCCTTATGCGCTCCAGAGGCCAGTGTGTGTAACAGTGGTATGTGGCCCTGTATTATTGAGTCTATGGGGGAGCACCATAAATGACCTATGCTGTTACAAAATGTGGGGGTATCAGGGGTGTGCTGCCTTAAGGTATCTGGATGTACAGTACCATATACTTCACCTATATTTACATTACTTACATAAATCGGATTATTTCAGGCCTACTGCCTCCTGCCATACATACTGTTTTGTTTGTCAGTGTGCTTGTGATGATGTCAGTTATGCCTTGTTATGTAACAGTTACATCCCATTTGGTCAACTGATGTATTTACCATCTAGTGATTTTGTATGAAGTGTAGTTGGAGGCTGCTGAACTATACAACTGCATTATTTACTGTTATTAGTTTGGTATCCTGTGGCCTAGCCTGTCTTTACTATAGTACAATATGAAGGGCTTGGCCTGGACAGCAACAGTTGTGACCCTATCCAGCATACTGTATTAGTATAACGGTTGCACAGTTGCATTACTCTGTTTATATGGATGTCAGTGTCTGAACAGCCATAATACATGGCATATAAAACCGTAATAGTACACAACTAATGGTTATCCATTTCTGCAAATCTGTGTGTGGTGTTTTACCCTATGACCTCTCTGTCGGCATATGTTGCAGGCAACTATTGTCATTTGTATGGGTGGCCCATACAGTGTCCAGTTGTTAAGGTGTTAACTGTAGGCATGGTGGCTGTTCCATATTGTATGCACCTTCTACATATGTATCTTACTGTACATATCTCTGCGTGTGTCTGTGTAGTCACATGTATATCTATATATATATATATATATATATATATATATATATATATATATATATATATATAGATATATATATATATATATATATATATATATATATATATATATATATATATAAATAGATATGTATATCTCTATCTGCAAATATGTGTCTGTGTATATGTATCCTAGGGATGTTGATAGCTTCCATATTTTACATCTCCTATGGGAGCCACACTGTACTGCATGATATGTTACCAGTACCAGCCTGATATCATAGAGGTGGGTTGTAGTACTTTTTACATGTTGTGCACATGTCATGTCAAGTCCTGCTTATGTGATCTGTAACACTTTAGTGTATTGCAGGGCAGACGCGTTTGGTTGTGGTGGTGGGGGTATGCCTATTCGTACATGATGTATATTATTTGGGACGTCTCAACCCCATTACTGGTGCATGTGCACATATTTGTATTTGTCAATCTACCATTGCTATCTACAAATGTGTGGCTATATACATATATATATATATATATATATATATATATATATATATATATATATATATATATATATATATATATATATATATATATATATATATATATATATATATATATATATATATCTACATCTATTGATATGTTGTATCTGTTTAGATATTACTATATTTACTCACACATATACATTTAGTAGCTGCGGTGGTACAGCGGTAGCATTGTTGCCTCACAGCAAGAGGTTCTCCTGTTTGTTTCTTGGCTGGAGTGCCTTCTGTGTGGAGTCTGCATGTTCTCTTCCTGGTTGAGTGGTCTCCGAAAGACATGTGTAAATGGGTGTGTCTTTGCTGAAAGTTGGGTGTCAGGCTGGCAATTCGGCACCATAAAAAGCAACTGCCAATCATTAACAGACTGGAGTTCCGCTGTGGCAACCCCTAACTGGGAAAAGACAAACAACAACTCACACAAATACATTTATATGTTAGAATACATTCTCTGTACTGTTGAATGAGTGGGCTGGTTGATATGTTTTGAATACAGCAGGGTTATGTATATCTGACATGGCTTAGTGGTAAAGCACTTTGCCTATGGTGTGTGGGGTTCTGTGTTCGAGTGCAGCAGAGGTTGTTTATTTTGTTGCTGGACAGAACAAGGGCCGTTGGATACAGAGTGGTTAAGGCACGTTTAGTCAGTTGCTTGCGGGTTCGCACGGAGGTATACACTGCTAACCTGCCATTACATCTGCTTACAGGGTGCTAGCTTCAGATTTGCTTAACCGGTATAGTCATTGCTTACCGCCACTCAAACGGGCTTAAGTCCACTTACTAGTGCTTACATACACTTACTATTGCTTATTTCTGCTTAAACCTTCTTACTGGTGCTTTATTCAATCTAACACTGATACTTCACATGTGCATTTCTTGCAGTACTCCAGTTCATACATATGTTATTTAGTGGGTTTTGCAACAAAACTATTGGTTATAACATGCTTTGCCATGTAAAATTGACTGTGCTACAGTGGGACTCAAACCGGGAATGTCTGTTCATTAGGTGGATGCTCTGCCCACTACACTATTGCTATGCTGCTTTGTTTGCATATTTCTTTCATAATGTGACACCCATGGTTCCTTCCCCTGCCCCCCGAGGTCCACGTACACAGCAACCATCCATTCTCCAGTTGCTAGCCCAGCCATACCACACCTGCACATATTGCCCTCTCCGCACGTCTCGGTACTCCTCCAGTATACTGTCTCGAACCAAGCTTCTGCAGGCTCTTCATCCGTTTAGTCCACGTACGTATGAGCCTTGCCGTGATCGTACTCTGATAAAGTTGCAAACATCGGTGTGCCTCACAATTTTTGGTTCATCTTGCCAGGGATGGACCTCTTGTTGTGTCAAGATTAGACTTAGCTGGTCTACACTGTTTCTCCCACTGGTAGCATCGTGCCCGGGGTTTGAAAAGCAGTGATTTGCTCACACACCCAGCCAGCCTCATCTCCCGGTACCGCGGGACCGATGTCCCAGGTTTGACATTCTGTGCATGAAGCATGCCCACACGCCCCACTCGACATGCGCCGTGTTTTATTATTCTCTTAAGTATTATGACAGATGGTACTTACGTATTATCGCAACCAGATTTTTGCGCTAACAGCGGTTGTTTCCCGATCAGTAAATATATTCGTAAATGTGCTTGAAATGGAATACAGTGTGTTTTCTTTAACAAAACAGGTTATTTTCCGGAGGGCTATCAACACAAAGTACACAACATACTGTTGTTGCTTCGTGCTCTTTACTGGTAGTGTGTCACTACTTGCAAGGCTGCCCACTGAACATTCTTTGTCAGCCAATGATGTGAAATAGCTATACATACAGTTGAGAATCACAGTTGGGAGTGTGGAAGTTAATGGTTTCCTACGCTGGTGCAAGTGACTTTGTCCGAAATTTCGGAAGGTAAACAAGCTTGAAAATCTGATTCCTGCTTTGTGATATACTTTCCTCATCCCCATGTCATACTTTACATCCTCAAAGATGACATCCCCCTTTTAAAATACTCTCCCTGGTGTGAGTTTCCCTTCTGGGTGCGTAATGGCTTTCAGGAAGTAATGGCAAATGACAACAACCAGCTATACTGGCTCTGCAAAAAGTAACTCCTTCACAGTGTTACATCCTTTTATTTTGGTGTCTCCTGTTGTGTAAGTCTGCCTGTGTCTGTCAGTAGCCCCTGTTATCTGTTCTTCATATATCTTTTCAGCCACTGTGAACTGCCCAACCAAGAAACTGCAAACATGACCGACATAGAATCTGGTTGCGAGAATTCATATTGGCAACACCTTCACTAAAACATTAATTTTTCAATTTTTGAAGTTATAACCCTGCCTAAACAAACTTCAGTATAAAAGAAAACAGTGTCTGGTTTTCTTTGTATTTTCGGTACCATGTAGACATTGAAAAGCAAACGGTATTGCCACAAAAATCTGGTTGCGATAATACATAAGTACCTGGCAGACTACTGCTCTCACAGTATGATTGGACAGGCACATGGTGGGAGGGTGGCCTAATGGTTAAAGTGTTTGCCTTAGAAACACAAGGTGCAGGGTTTGAGTCCCACAAGGGATAATTGGCTAAGCTTAAAATAGCTCACAAGGGCAGTCAGCTTAGTATGAATCTATGAACCTGTTTATATGTTGCACATAGACTGCTCAAAATGCTGTATTTGGGCAATGTACAAATGGCTGCTCGTATTAATCTACATGCTTACATACATTTCCTATACTGTTGAATGACTGTGCTGGATGATATATTTGTGATAACAGCAGCTGTATGTGTATCTGTCATGGCTTAGTGGGAAGGGTCCGGGGGTTGCAACCTGGGAGTGCAAATTATTTTGTTGCTGGGCAGGATGAGAGCTTTGGCTACATAGTGACTAAGGCACTTGTGAGCAATTGTAAGCGAGTTTGCACTGGTTTGCATGAGGGTAAGCAATGCTGACCTCCGGTTATGGCGTCTTACACTGAGTTAGCTTCTACATTGCTTAACCAGTGCAGGCATTGCTTACCGCCATGCAAACAGGCTTAAATCCGCTTACTGCTGCTTAAAAGTGCTTACTTACGCTTACCCCCGCGCTACATTATTTATTTTACATTTGTTGACCAGGAAAATCTGACTGGATACTTGTCCGTTTTCAGTGGAGGCCCAGGGAGAAAAGCTCCACAGTAAAACTCAGCTAATCATTACGAGTAATACAGAGGTGTTCACATTCATAGAGAGTAACAGACTTAGCATAGCTAAGTAACATGTTATTCATGCATAGTTTACGTTAACATGCAGGTATTATTCATGCTTATTTCAAGTTTACATGTCAGGTATGACTGTTGACAAAGGTCAGTTTAAGGTGAAGTTAGATTCCAGTTTAACAGTTCTGGATAGGTTACACTCAGTTATTCAGGTTAAGATTTAGTTATTCCATACCTGTGTGGTAGAGTAGAAGAGAATAGTGAAGGGGTAGGTTACACTCAGGTATTCGGGTCAGGTTTAGTTATTCCATACCTGTGTGGTAGAGTAGAAGAGAATAGTGAAGGTGTAGGTTACACTCAGGTATTTGGGTTAGGTTTAGTTATGCCATACCTGTGTGGTACAGTAGAAGAGAATAGTGAAGGTGTAGGTTACACTCAGGTATTCAGGTTAGGTTTAGTTATTCCATACCTGTGTGGTAGAGTAGAAGAGAATAGTGAAGGGGTAGGTTACACTCAGGTATTCGGGTCAGGTTTAGTTATTCCATACCTGTGTGGTACAGTAGAAGAGAATAGTGAAGGGGTAGGTTACACTCAGGTATTCAGGTTAGGTTTAGTTATGCCATACCTGTGTGGTACAGTAGAAGAGAATAGTGAAGGTGTAGGTTACACTCAGGTATTCAGGTTAGGTTTAGTTATGCCATACCTGTGTAGTACAGTAGAAGAGAATAGTGAAGGGGTAGGTTACACTCAGGTATTCGGGTTAGGTTTAGTTATGCCATACCTGTGTGGTGGAGTAGAAGAGAATAGTGAAGGGGTAGGTTACACTCAGGTATTCGGGTCAGGTTTAGTTATGCCATACCTGTGTGGTACAGTAGAAGAGAATAGTGAAGGTGTAGGTTACACTCAGGTATTCAGGTTAGGTTTAGTTATGCCATACCTGTGTGGTAGAGTAGAAGAGAATAGTGAAGGGGTAGGTTACACTCAGGTATTCGGGTTAGGTTTAGTTATTCCATACCTGTGTGGTAGAGTAGAAGAGAATAGTGAAGGTGTAGGTTACACTCAGGTATTGGTTTAGTTACAGGTTTAGTTATGCCATACCTGTGTGGTAGAGTAGAAGAGAATAGTGAAGGGATAGGTTACACTCAGGTATTTGGGTTAGGTTTAGATATTCCATACCTGTGTGGTAGAGTAGAGGAGAATAGTGAAAGTGGGAAGGTTACACTCAATTATTAGGGTCAGGTTTAGTTATTCATACCTGTGTGGTACAGTAGAAGAGAATAGTGAGGGTAGGTTACACTCAGGTATTTGGGTCAGGTTTAGTTATGCCATACCTGTGTGGTAGAGTAGAAGAATAGTGAAGGGCAGGTTACACTCAGGTATTCCGGGTCAGGTTTAGTTATTCCATACCTGTGTGGTAGATAGAAGAGAATAGTGAAGGGGTAGGTTACACTCAGGTATTCGGGTTAGGTTTAGTTATTCCATACCTGTGTGGTAGAGTAGAAGAGAATAGTGAAGGGGTAGGTTACACTCAGGTATTAGGGTCAGGTTCAGTTAGTTATACCATACCTGTGGGTAAGAGTAGAAGAGAATAGTGAAGGGTAGGTTACACTCCAGGTATTGGTAGGTTTAGTTATGCCATACCTGTGTGGTAGAGTAGAAGAGAATAGTGAAGGTGTAGGTTACACCTCAGGTATTCGGGTTAGCTTTAGTTATGCCATACCTGTGTGGTACAGTAGAAGAGAATAGTGAAGTGAAGGTTAGGTTACACTCCAGGTATTAGGTCAGGTTTAGTTATGCCATACCTGTGTGGTACAGTAGAAGAGAATAGTGAAGGTAGGTTACACTCAGGTATTCGGGTCAGGTTTAGTTATGCCACACCTGTGTGTGGTACAGTAAGAGAATAGTGAAGGTGTAGGTTACACTCAGGTATAGTGGTCAGGTTTAGTTATGCCATACCTGTGTGGTGAGTAGAAGAGAATTAGTGAAGTGGTAGGTTACACTCAGGTATTGGTCAGGTTTAGTTATGCCATACCTGTGTGGTAGAGGAAGAGAATAGTGAAGGGTAGGTTACACGTTAGTTGAATTATTATGCCATACCTGTGTGGTAGAGTAGAAGAGAATAGTGAAGGGTAGGTTACACTCAGGTATTGGGTCAGGTTTAGTTATGCCATACCTGTGTGGTACAGGAGAAGAGAATAGTGAGGGGTAGGTTACACTCCCAGGTATTGGGTTAGGTTTAGTTATGCCATACCATACCTGGCCAGTGGTGTAGTACAGTAGAAGAGATTAGTGAAGGGAGGTAGGTTACACTCAGGAATTTCAGGTCAGGTTTAGTTATGCCATACATGTGTGGTAGAGTAGAAGAGAATAGTGAATGGATAGGTTACACTCAGGTATTCGGGTTAGGTTTAGTTATGCCATACCTGTGTGGTAGAGTAGAAGAGAATAGTGAAGGGATAGGTTACCCTCAGGTATTGGTCAGGTTTGGATATTTATGCCATACATGTGTGGTAGGGTAGAACAGAATAGTGATGGGATAGGTTACACTCAGGTATTCGTGTTAGGTTTAGTTATGCCATAGCTGTGTGGTACAGTAGAAGAGAATAGTGAAGGGTAGGTTACACTCAGGTATTCAGGTTAGGTTTAGTTAGCCACACCTGTGTGGTACAGAGTAGAAAGAGAATAGTGAAGGGGTAGGTTACACTCAGGTATTCAAGTCAGGTTTAGTTATTCCATTCCTGTGTGGTGGAGTAGAAGAGAAGAGAATAGTGAAGGGGTAGGTTACACTCAGGTATTCAGGTTAGGTTTAGTTTATTCCACACCTACCTGTGGTGGAGTAGAAGAGAATAGTGAAGGTGTAGGTAGGTAACACTCAGGTATTCAGGTTAGGTTTTAGTTATGCCATACCTGTGTGGTACAGTAGAAAGAGAATAGTGAAGGTGTAGAGAATAGTGAAGGTGTAGGTTACACTCAGGTATTCCGGTTAGGTTTAGTTATGCCATACCTGTGTGGTATAGAAGAGAATAGTGAAGGTGTACCTGTGTGGTGAGAAGAGAATAGTGAAGGTGTAGGTTACACTCAGGTATTCAGGTTAGGTTTAGTTATGCCATACCTGTGTGGTACAGTAGAAGAGAATAGTGAAGGTGTAGGTTACACTCAGGTATTCAGGTTAGGTTTAGTTATGCCATTACCTGTGGTACAGTAGAAAGAGAATAGTGAAGGTGTAGGTTACACTCAGGTATTCGGGTCAGGTTTAGTTATGCCATACCTGTGTGGTACAGTAGAAGAGAATAGTGAAGGTGTAGGTTACACTCAGGTATTTGGGTCAGGTTTAGTTATGCCATACCTGTGTGGTAGAGTAGAAGAGAATAGTGAAGGTGTAGGTTACACTCAGATATTCGGGTCAGGTTTAGTTATGCCATACCTGTGTGGTACAGTAGAAGAGAATAGTGAAGGTGTAGGTTACACTCAGGTATTCAGGTCAGGTTTAGTTATGCCATACCTGTGTGGTAGAGTAGAAGAGAATAGTGAAGGGTGACTCAGGTATTCGGGTTAGGTTTAGTTATTCCATACCTGTGTGGTATAGTAGAAGAGAATAGTGAAGGGGTAGGTTACACTCAGGTATTCGGGTTAGGTTTTGTCATGCCATACCTGTGTGGTAGAGTAGAAGAGAATAGTGAAGGTGTAGGTTACACTCAGGTATTCGGGTTAGGTTTAGGTATGCCATACCTGTGTGGTAGAGTAGAAGAGAATAGTGAAGGGGTAGGTTACACTCAGGTATTCGGGTTAGGTTTAGTTATTCCATACCTGTGTGGTGGAATAGAAGAGAATAGTGAAGGGGTAGGTTACACTCAGGTATTCGGGTCAGGTTTAGTTATTCCATACCTGTGTGGTACAGTAGAAGAGAATAGTGAAGGGGTAGGTTACACTCAGGTATTTGGGTTAGGTTTAGTTATGCCATACCTGTGTGGTAGAGTAGAAGAGAATAGTGAAGGGGTAGGTTGCACTCAGGTATTCGGGTTAGGTTTAGTTATTCCATACCTGTGTGGTAGAGGTGAAGAATAGTGAAGGTGTAGGTTACACTCAGGTATTCGGGTTAAGTTTAGTTATGCCATACCTGTGTGGTAGAGTAGAAGAGAATAGTGAAGGGGTAGGTTACACTCAGGTATTTGGGTCAGGTTTAGTTATGCCATACCTGTGTGGTATTTGCAGTAGGAGAATAGTGAAGAGGTTAGGTTACACTCAGGTATTGGGTCATGTTTGATTCCCATACCTGTGTGGTACAGTAGAAGAGAATAGTGAAGGGTAGGTTACACTCAGGTATTGGGTCAGGTTTAGTTATTCCATACCTGTGTGGTAGGAAGAGAATAGTGAAGGGGTAGGTTACACTCAGGTATTCAGGTTAGGTTTAGTTATTCCATACCTGTGTGGTACAGTAGAAGAGAATAGTGAAGGTGTAGGTTACACTCAGGTGTTCGGGTTAGGTTTAGTTAAGCCATACCTGTGTTGTACAGTAGAAGAGAATAGTGAAGGTAGAGTTACACTCAGGTATTGGTCAGGTTTAGTTATTCCATACCTGTGTGGTACAGTAGAGAAAGAATAGTGAAGGAGTAGGTTACACTCAGGTATTCGGGTCAGGTTTAGTTATGCCATACCTGTGTGGTACAGTAGAAGAGAATAGTGAAGGTGTAGGTTACACTCAGGTATTTGGGTCAGGTTTAGTTATGCCATACCTGTGTGGTAGAGTAGAAGAGAATAGTGAAGGTGTAGGTTACACTCAGATATTCGGGTCAGGTTTAGTTATGCCATACCTGTGTGGTACAGTAGAAGAGAATAGTGAAGGTGTAGGTTACACTCAGGTATTCAGGTCAGGTTTAGTTATGCCATACCTCTGTGGTAGAGTAGAAGAGAATAGTGAAGGGGTAGGTTAGACTCAGGTATTCGGGTTAGGTTTAGTTATTCCATACCTGTGTGGTATAGTAGAAGAGAATAGTGAAGGGGTAGGTTACACTCAGGTATTCGGGTTAGGTTTTGTCATGCCATACCTGTGTGGTAGAGTAGAAGAGAATAGTGAAGGTGTAGGTTACACTCAGGTATTCGGGTTAGGTTTAGGTATGCCATACCTGTGTGGTAGAGTAGAAGAGAATAGTGAAGGGGTAGGTTACACTCAGGTATTAGGGTTGGTTAGTTATTCCATACCGTGTGGTGGAATAGAAGAGAATAGTGAAGAGGTTACTGGTATTGGTTTTATTATTCCATACCTGTGTGGTACAGTAGAAGAGAATAGTGAAGGGGTAGGTTACACTCAGGTATTTGGGTTAGGTTTAGTTATGCCATACCTGTGTGGTAGAGTAGAAGAGAATAGTGAAGGGGTAGGTTGCACTCAGGTATTCGGGTTAGGTTTAGTTATTCCATACCTGTGTGGTAGAGTAGAAGAGAATAGTGAAGGTGTAGGTTACACTCAGGTATTCGGGTTAAGTTTAGTTATGCCATACCTGTGTGGTAGAGTAGAAGAGAATAGTGAAGGGGTAGGTTACACTCAGGTATTTGGGTCAGGTTTAGTTATGCCATACCTGTGTGGTACAGTAGAAGAGAATAGTGAAGGGGGGTTACACGGTCAGGTTTAGTTATTCCATACCTGTGTGGTACAGTAGAAGAGAATAGTGAAGGGGTAGGTTACACTCAGGTATTCGGGTCAGGTTTAGTTATTCCATACCTGTGTGGTAGAGTAGAAGAGAATAGTGAAGGGGTAGGTTACACTCAGGTATTCAGGTTAGGTTTAGTTATTCCATACCTGTGTGGTACAGTAGAAGAGAATAGTGAAGGTGTAGGTTACACTCAGGTGTTCGGGTTAGGTTTAGTTAAGCCATACCTGTGTTGTACAGTAGAAGAGAATAGTGAAGGGGTAGGTTACACTCAGGTATTCGGGTCAGGTTTAGTTATTCCATACCTGTGTGGTACAGTAGAAGAGAATAGTGAAGGGGTAGGTTACACTCAGGTATTCGGGTCAGGTTTAGTTATTGCATACCTGTGTGGTAGAGTAGAAGAGAATAGTGAAGGGGTAGGTTACACTCAGGTATTCGGGTCAGGTTTAGTTATGCCATACCTGTGTGGTAGAGTAGAAGAGAATAGTGAAGGGTGAGGTTACACTCCAGGTATTGGTCAGGTTTAGATATTCCATACCTGTGTGTTAGAGTGAGAAGAGAATAGTGAAGGTGTAGGTTACACTCAGGTATTCGGGTCCAGGTTCAGTTCCATACCTGTGTGGTGAGTAGAAGAGAATAGTGAAGGGTAGGTTACACTCAGGTATTCGGGTTAGGTTTAATTATGCCATACCTGTGGTACAGTAGAAGAATACAGTGAGAGGTGTAGGTTACACTCAGGTATTGGGTCAGGTTTAGTTATACCATACCTGTGTGGTACAGTAGAAGAGAATAGTGAAGGTGTGGGGTTACACTCAGGTATTCGGGTCAGGTTTAGTTATGCCATACCTGTGTTGTACTGTAGAAGAGAATAGTGAAGGTGTAGGTTACACTCAGGTATTCAGGGTCAGGTTTAGTTATGCCATACCTGTTTGGTAGAGTAGAAGAAGAGAATAGTGAAGGGGTGAATTACACTCAGGTATTCGGGTTAGGTTTAGTTATGCCATACCTGGTGGTAGAGTAGAAGAGAATAGTGAAGGGGTGGGTTACACTCAGGTATTCGGGTCAGGTTTAGTTATGCCATACCTGTGTGGGTACAGGGAGAAGAAGAATAGTGAAGGGGTAGGTTACACTCAGGTATTCGGGTTAGGTTTAGTTATGCCATACCTGTGTGGAGGAGTAGAAGAGATTAGTGAAGGGGTAGGTTACACTCAGGTATTCGGGTCAGGTTTTAGTTATACTACCTGTGGTAGATAGAAAGAGAATAGTGAAGGGGTAGGTTACACTCAGGTATTCGGATTAGGTTTAGTTACGCCATACCTGTGTGGTGGAGTAGAAGAGAATAGTGAAGGGGTAGGTTACACTCAGGTATTCGGGTCAGGTTTAGTTATGCCATACCTGTGTGGTAGAGTAGAAGAGAATAGTGAAGGGATAGGTTACACTCAGGTATTCGGGTTAGGTTTAGTTATTCCATACCTGTGTGGTACAGTAGAAGAGAATAGTGAAGGGGTAGGTTACACTCAGGTATTTGGGTTAGGTTTAGTTATGCCATACCTGTGTGGTGGAGTAGAAGAGAATAGTGAAGGGGTAGGTTACACTCAGGTATTCGAGTCAGGTTTAGTTATGCCATACCTGTGTGGTAGCGTAGAAGAGAATAGTGAAGGGGTAGGTTACACTCAGGTATTCGGGTCAGGTTTATTTATTCCATACCTGTGTGGTGGAGTAGAAGAGAATAGTGAAGGTGTAGGTTACACTCAGGTATTCAGGTTAGGTTTAGTTATGCCATACCTGTGTGGTACAGTAGAAGAGAATAGTGAAGGTGTAGGTTACACTCAGGTATTCAGGTTAGGTTTAGTTATGCCATACCTGTGTGGTACAGTAGAAGAGAATAGTGAAGGTGTAGGTTACACTCAGGTATTCGGGTTAGGTTTAGTTATTCCATACCTGTGTGGTGGAGTAGAAGAGAATAGTGAAGGTGTAGGTTACACTCAGGTATTCAGGTTAGGTTTAGTTATGCCATACCTGTGTGGTACAGTAGAAGAGAATAGTGAAGGTGTAGGTTACACTCAGGTATTCAGGTTAGGTTTAGTTATGCCATACCTGTGTGGTACAGTAGAGAGAATAGTGAAGGTGCTTAGAGTTACACTCAGGTATTCGGGTCAGGTTTGAATTATGCCATACCTGTGTGGTACAGTAGAAAGAGAATATAGTGAAGGTGTAGGTTACACTCAGGTATTTGGGTCAGGTTTAGTTATACCATACCTGTGTGGTAGAGTAGAGAATAGTGAAGGTGTAGGTTACACTCAGATATTGGTCAGGTTTAGTTATGCCATGCCTGTGTGGTACAGTGAAGAGAGAATAGTGAAGGTGTAAGTTTACACTCAGGTATTGGGTTGGGTTTAGTTATGCCATACCTGTATGTGGTAGAGTAGAGAATAGTGAAGGGTAGGTTACACTCAGGTATTCGGTCAGGTTTGATTATGCAATACCTGTGTGGTACAGTAGAAGAGAATAGTGAAGGTGTAGGTTACACTCAGGTATTCGGGTCAGGTTTAGTTATGCCATACCTGTTTGGTAGAGTAGAAGAGAATAGTGAAGGGGTAGGTTACACTCAGGTATTCGGGTCAGGTTTAGTTATGCCATACCTGTGTGGTACAGTAGAAGAGAATAGTGAAGGGTAGGAGTTACACTCCAGGTATTAAAGGGTTAGGTTTAGTTATGCCATACCTGTGTGGTAGAGTAGAAAGAGTATAGTGAAGGGTAGGTTACACTCAGGTATTACGGGTCAGGTTTAGTTATGCCATACCTGTGGTACAAGTAGAAGAGAATAGTGAAGGGGTAGGTTACACTCCAGGTATTCGGGTCAGGTTTAGTTATTCCATACCTGTGGTACAGCAGGAAGAGAATAGTGAAGGTGTAGAGTTACACTCAGGTATTGGGTTAGGTTTTAGTTATGCCATACCTGTGTGGGCTGGTAGAAGAGAATAGTGAAGGGTAGGTTACACTCAGGTATTCAGGTCAGGTTTAGTTATGCCATACCTGTGTGGTAGAGTAGAAGAGTATAGTGAAGGGGTAGGTTACACTCAGGTATTCAGGTTAGGTTTAGTTGTGCCATACCTGTGTGGTACAGTAGAAGAATAATATGAAGGTTGGGTTACACACAGGTATTCGGGTTAGGTTTAGTTATTCCATACCTGTGTGGTACAGCAGAAGAGAATAGTGAAGGTGTAGGTTACACTCAGGTATTCGGGTTAGGTTTAGTTATGCCATACCTGTGTGGTACAGTAGAAGAGAATAGTGAAGGGGTAGGTTACACTCAGGTATTCAGGTCAGGTTTAGTTATGCCATACCTGTGTGGTACAGTAGAAGAGAATTGTGAAGGTGTAGGTTACACTCAGGTATTCGGGTCAGGTTTAGTTATGCCATACCTGTGTGGTAGAGTAGAAGAGAATAGTGAAGGGTTAGGTTACACTCAGGTATTCGGGTCAGGTTTAGTTATGCCATACCTGTGTGGTAGAGTAGAAGAATAGTGAAGGGGAAGGTTACACTCAGGTATTCGGGTCAGGTTTAGTTATTCCATACCTGTGTGGTACAGTAGAAGAGAATAGTGAAGGTGTAGGTAGGTAAGTAGAGGGGGGACATTGTAACTGTATAGTAAGTTGTGGCAATAATTGATAGGGGAGCAATAGAGAAGGTTTAAAGGATGGTGGAATATTTATGCGAGGCAGGAAAGGAGGTGTTAGTTGCAGTAGCTGATGTAGGGGTATAGAGTGTAAGGTGGGGGGGTGGTTAGCCAGGTGGTGAGCAAGTGCTGATACAAGTGTGCATGAGGTGTTCCTTCAAGTATTTTTTACATGTGTCCTTTGAGACAGCTGTGGTAATAGATATGGGTAGGGAGTTCCAGATTCTGCCAATATAGTTGGGGAAGAGGGTGTCACCTAGTTGTAACTTTAACCTTTAAAAGAAAAGAAACATTGGTTGATAGGTAAGTGGTGTTAAAGGGGTGCAAAGAGGGATAGACAGTAGAGGAAATAGCCAGGGATGTGCAGGAAGGTTAAAGGGAAGGTCTACAGCTGGCCATTTCTTCTACAGTGACAGCTGTGCATATACACTGAATTTGGAGGTAGATTTGGAGAATCACACCCCTGGATGGGGGTGAGGACAACAATAATAATTTGTGATGCCAATTAGAATGGCTTACATGCCTACAGTGGGGAGCTACAACCATGCCTTCTTTGGTGTTATTTAGTGGGTTTTGCAACAACAAAATTGGTTATAATGTGCTTTGCCATCTACAATTGACTGTGCTGCAGTGAGATCTGTACCGGGAATGCCTGCTCGTTAGGCGACTACTCTGCCCAATTCACACTATTCCTTATATCCACGAGGCGGTCCGATTAGGACCGCTCCAGCCAACCCCGGCACACCTCGACTCATAATTTCATACCCATCTTTCTCTCCACCTGCTCCCCCTCCACAGCAATCACCCTTTCTCTGGGTGCAGGTTGGGTCTAGCTACACCACTGCACACTGCCTACTTTCCACTTCTCGGGAACCATCACGTATGTTGTCTCGACCCATGGCTCATCAGGCTTTCCCAACCTTGTAGTCCAGGAACATACATGCCCCGGCATGCTGGATCAGTATAATGCCTGGAATCTGAATATTCTGAAATGTTTGGGTTGTCCTGCAACGGACGTTCCTGTCTTTGTTTCTAGATTAGGCTTTGCGGGTGCACAATATTTCTTCCACTGGTAGTATCCTGCCTGTGGTTTGGGAAGCAGTGGTTTGTTTACTTTGTGTGTTTGTATATTTCACCTGTTTGCCTGGGGGGGGTATTGGTACGTGTAACACGTACATTGATCGGGACCCCTCACCCCCATTGGCGGTGCCTGTTGTCATATATGTCATTCTTATCTGCTCTCTCATATCATAGATATATATCTGTGTGTGCGTGTGTGTGTGTGTGTGTACATATATATATATATATATATATATATATACACACACACACACACCACACATATATATATATATATATATATATATATATATATATATATATATATATATATATTGCTGTATTTATATCTAACGACATATAGGTGTATGGATACCTGAATATGTATATATCTATATGTGGTTTTTATATATATATATATATATATATATATATATATATATATATATATATATATATATATATATATATATATATATGTCTATATATGTATATATATATATGTAATACAGGGAGGGAGAGGGATATCTATTTAGTTTTACTTATATATATACATATATATATATATATATATATATATATATATATATATATATATATCTACACACACACACACACACACACACACACACACACACACACACACACACACACACACACACACACACACACACACACACACACAGACACATTTACATATTTAGCTACATGTCCTGTAATGTTGAATGGTATTGCTGGATGCTATGTTTGTGGAAACGTCAGGGTTATGTACATCTGCGGTGGCTTAGTGGTAAATCACATTGCCTATTGTGTGCAGGCTCCTGGGTTCAGGACTTGCAGGGACTGTTTAATTTGTTGCTGGCCAGAATGAGGCCCATTGGATAAGGAGTGGTTAAAGCACTTTTACGCTGTTGTCAGCTGGTTTGTGTGACGGTAAGCACTGCTAACTTTCGGTGACATCCGCTTACATATGGTTAGCCTCTCTATTGCTTACTCTGTGTAAGCACTGCTTCCCGTCGTGCAAACAAACTTGCAACTGCTTAGTCGTGCTTATTTATCCTTATGACTGCTCTATTTTCAACAGTATTAGTCTACTGGTTCTTGGAGGGGGGTGGTGGATTTGTCAAGCGTATGGGTTTATCATTCATTAAACTGCTTCCTACTCCAGTTCACACATATATGTTATTTATTAGGTTATACAACTAAATATATTGATCATAACAGTATTTGACATGGAAATGGAATGTACTGCAGTGGGACTTGAACCAGGATTGACTGCTCATGAGGCAAACGCTCTGCCCACTACAATATTGCTGTACTGCTTCCTTTGCAGATATCGTACTTTTTATCCTGCTTTTGCTATTTCAGCTACATTAACCATAGCTAAGTGATGGGCACACCGGTGCATCTACGGTTTGCTTTGATCGGTGTTTTAAAAGCTATAGATGGGTTTCATCTTTTAATTTATATGTCTTGTTCCTGTTGTACTCTTGGGGGGTCTGTTGGTGGGGATATGTGGACACCTGTGAGTGATCTCGCTCATTTCTTAACAGCTTCTGCTGTTCAACATTGCAGGGGTGTGTTTATTCTGAGAGCTCTGCTCTCAGACATGCCCCCACAGCATGCCCCATGTAAGCCTAGGAGCTCGGCCAGTGCACCTTCATTATTATGCATGGCGTGCTGTCCTGCTCTAAATGGGTGCTTCTGTGTGGGACTAAACTAGCCCTGCATGGAAGTTTAGTAAATCCGGATAGTCTCTTGCACAGATAATGTGGGTTGAGGGAATCTCTTTTGCTTTATGTACAAATTATCAAGTTGCACCTACAATGGTGAAATGTTCATCTTTGAAGGTTTAACATTATCTCTACTTACACCAACTTGTGCCCAAATTCAATGTCTATCAGATTATAACTGTAACTGTTGATATGAGTAGTTTACCTTTTTATTTTACTTCTAACTATGTCTTATGTTATATAGCATATTCATTTTCCCTTTTTTCTTATTCATTGCACATCTTCCTCATCCACTGATTTTGACCAATTAAGTTCTAGATAAAAACAATTTGGCTGATGTCACTAATTGAACCCTTACATTTCTAACAAATACAACTACATGGAGCTAATTAACTAGTGTAGTCATCACACCCCTATGAACAATGAATATTCTGATAATTAGTCACACAAGGGGCATTGATAATCATCTGGCTATTCCCAGAATGAGATGTGTGCTACATGTAGCAGCATCTCTGGCAAAATTCATGTCTTCATTCCTGCAAACACATGCCCAATATTTCTGCCTGGAAAGTAAAGGTAATATAAAAAGGTTGATCTGTCCAATGGCTCAACTCCACTTTGTAATGCAGGTTGTCCTCTAAGCTGAGTCAAAAACACACCAAATTACCTTTGGGACCATTCACTGAAAAATAACCAACATAGCTGATACACAGTAAATTCAATTTGTAAACATTAACTAAAACCTTTATTTTGTATTTTACAGCACAAACACTAAGTCATCTACTAAACAAAGCAATGCAGTCTCACAATGAAAACTTAGCATTAAAACTTCTCTGCCCTTGAAACTCACATTCATTGAAACAGCATTGAAACCCACATTCAAAGAAAATACATTTTGCTAGTGGCAGATAAAGATTAATTTTGGCTGTTTTCAAATCATAGGCCCCTTGCATATGAAAACATACATGTGTTTTGATACACCTTCCTTATTATACTAAATTATATTCCTTGTACAATACAGTACAGTTAGAGGGGCGTTAAAATTTTGTTTTGAACATTTTTCCAGTAAGCAATGAAACAAAACACATGCACCCATAATGGCAAAACTGCCCAGTTCAGAACATTTATCATAAAAGTCTACTCAGACTTCCACAGTCCACCATTATTAGTAAATATGCACAATTCTACAGTTAACCATTATCAGTAAATATGCACAATTCCACAGTCCACCATTATCAGTAAATATGCACAATTCTACAGTCCATTATCAGTAAATATGCACAATTCTGCAGTCCATTATCAGTAAACATGCACAATCTCTGAAGAAGCAAAAGTCATCTAAATAATTCCACATTAAAGAAATCTGTAACTAATGAAGAGGTTGCTGCTAGCAAAGACCTTTATATTTCATGGTTTCATCGAAAAATAAAGTGTATGTTGCCCCTCAGGAATAAATTGCCTATATTACATTAAAACAATAAGCTAGTAATATTGCAAGAGGAAATGGATGGCAAACTGATAACAGACTCATAGTTAGTATCTTCACCAAGGAGAACATTCTCAGTACGGCAGCATCCACCTCTTGTGGGAGTAGAACCCACAGCCTTCTGCATCAAAAGCAAGCACACAACCTGTTGTGCGATTAACAAAGCAAACTGACTTTACTTAAGCAACACTAAACTTCTGTTTCCCTGCAGCTCTCAGCTCCTTGTAAAATCTATTCAGTACTCAACTGCATCTAAACTTTGCAGCACAAGAAAACTGGAAAAAGCCAAAATGTATTGGGGGGGGGGTCAAAAGCACAAAAAACAGGGACACATTAAACATTGCTTGTATAATCTTGGAAAGTTGCTAGAATAAAATGCTGTGTTACCACCATACATTTTACTGCCAAGGTCCCTGTGCAAAACAGTCAGAGCAACATACCACTAAGCCAAATCAGCTGCTTTGTAAAAGAAAAGAAGACTGAAACTTAAATGGCTATCATTTAGTGAATTCAGTTCTCACCACAGCTGTCAACCTCTTAGTACAAAACACCTGGACAAACCCAGTAATGAGGGAATACAACCCTCAAACATATTCAGTGAATTCAGTTCTTGCCATAGCTGTCAACCTTAGCACAAAAAACCTGGACAAAGCCAATAATGGGGGAATATACTCCCAAAAATAGGGACAAATTTCAAATATTCATCTTATAAACTTAGAAAATTGCTAGAATAAAAGGTTGTGTTACGGTTGTTGTTTAATATGTATTTTCTGAAGAACATGAAGTCTGAAATTCAAATGCCTGTCAATTTTACTGCTGACAGAACAAAAACAATTTTCAGCAAAGACCCAGGGAGAAATACTGCAGACACATCTTTGTAAAATGACAGGGCACCAGAGCAAATCCACACAAACACAGGGAGGAGATGCAGACTCCACACAGAAGGCACCCCAGCCAAGAATCAAACCAAAAAACCTATAGCTGTGAGGTAACAATACTACTACTGCCCCATCAAATATACAAGGAATTAAACCTTCAGAAAACTGAAGTCTGAAATTCAAATGCCTGTCAATTTTATTTAACATTTGTTAATCAGGACAGTCTGACTTGGAACAAAAAAAAAATGTTCAGCAGAGGCCCCGGAAGAAATAATGCAGACATGTCTTTGTAACATGGGAGGACACAAAAGCAAACCCACACAAACACAGGGAGAAGATACAGACCCCACAAAGAAGGCAACCCAGCCAAGAATCAAACCTGAGAACCTGCAGCTGTGAAGCAACAATGCTACCACTGCACTATCACATATCAAGCATTGCAGCATTTACAAACCACAGATATTATGAGGACCAGATCAGATCAAATATGAGGCAAAAATCTGCAATTTTTTTTTAAATGGTGGTGGTAGGAATTCAGGTCTTTAACACCTGCATACAAGGTACCGGGTTCAAGCCTGAGGTATTCCCTACCACACACACACCTGTAGTAGCAAACCACAAAAACTAAATATACTGCCCTGGGTGTCAAACTGTCATTATGAGAGTCCAATCAAGACAAAATGAAGTGTAGAAGAATAAAAATATTGCATTGGCTGCATGACAGCTTAATATCTAGATGGAAACAAAAAAGGTTGTGAGGCATGAAAAAAAATTACTTTTTTTTTTAAATACATTAATGGAATGCCAGTCAAAATCAAGTATAAGAAAAACAAGCAGCACTCATCTCAAACCACTTCTTGCACTGCAGTTCTAATTATAATTTATATTCAGCTTTATTAAAGTAACAAGTAACATGCTGAAAGTAGAAATCTCTGATGCCCCCACTTGTAAAAATGTTCCTTATCCAAAAAAAGACCTGCTGCCTGACATCAACTTGTTTCATGGGGAAAACATGATCAAAGTAAAAAATGAAAAGCAAACAAGAAATAAGCTCAAGATACATTGCTTAAAAGGATTACTGTACAGGTTATGGACCACACGATTGGCATTCAGTTTACCGGCAAAGCCTGCAGAGATGACTGGAAGTCTCCAAGTGTAATGAGACTCTTAAAATAATGTAATTCTGTCCTTTATTACAAATACTGGCATATGCATTACAATACCCAAGGCTTATACATTATCTAGTTAAGTATTCTCTACATGGCAACAGAAAGGCTTTCAATGTTGACAATTCTTTAACAGTATGCTTATTAAAGCTTACTTGCATCGTGCAATCTCAGCCAAGCTTACCTGATGGTCATTAAAATATTGCTACTTAAACACAGAGCAACAGGCACTTTGAGTAATAAGCATAAATCAACAGTACAAAAAATATGACAGAAACCAGACCATTCTGTAAAAATCAAGGACAGATGAAAAGCCACTCTAATACTTGTGTCTACCTTGGATGGGTGGGATTCTCTGCACATTTACATGAGCTACAATACTTACTTTAATTTTGCACCTTCCACTCTGTTCTTCTTCTCTAACTTCTTTTCTTTCTTTTTCTTTCTTCTTCTGTTCTTCTTCCTTCAGGCTAGGCTAGCACAGGCTGCACAGCACAGCTGACAAAATCCGCCCAAATAAAAAAAAAAATAAAATCCAGTGCCAATTGCCAAATAATAAAATTGGACACCACAAGTCAAGCCCACAACTCAACTGACTGATTCTCGCTCTTTTCTCAGCACATAAAGCCCGGGAAGAGAGCGACAACCAATCATCAGCCTTTAGTCCAGCAAGCACGTCATGACGTGCCTGCGGATGTCGCAGTCTGAGCCACTTCCAATTCTATGTGGTTTGGAACTGCATAGACTTCTGGGCATCACAATGATGCCTTCATTACCACTGGGCTGCAATCAAAACAAAAAAAAAATCTGTTTAAAACCGCCGCTTCGAGGCGGTTAAGGCGCATGCATTCCGAGTCAATGGACTCAAATTTTTACATTAAACAGCTGCAAAGGTATTTTTTTTACATTTTTTCTTTTTTTTAGCTGAGGGGGCTGCAGTCCAGCAGTCCGATGCCACGAGCCGCCCCTGTTTTTATATATATATATATATATATATATATATATATATATATGTATGTCTATATATGTATACATATGTAATAGAGGGAGGGGGAGGTATATATCTATTTAGTTTTATATATATATATATATATATATATATATATATATATATATATATATATATATATATATATATACATACACACACACAAACACACACACACACACACACACACACACACACACACACACACACACACACACACACACACACACATATACATTTACATATTTAGCTACATGTCCTGTAATGATGAATGGTATTGCTGGATGCTATGTTTGTGGAAACATCAGGCTTATGTACATCTGCAGTGGCTTAGTGGTAAATCACATTGCCTATGGTGTGCAGGCTCCTGGGTTCAGGACTTGCAGGGACTGTTTAATTTGTTGCTGGCCAGAATGAAGCCCATTGAATAAGCAGTGGTTAAAGCACTTTTACGCTGTTGTCAGCGGGTTTGTGTGACGGTAAGCACTGTTAACTTTCGGTGACATCCGCTTACATTTGGTTAGCCTCTCTATTGCTTACTCTCTGTAAGTACTGCTTCCCGTCATGCAAACAAACTTGCAACTGTTTATTCATGCTTATTTATCCTTATGACTGCAATATTTTTGACAGTATTAGTCTACTGGTTCTTGGAGGGGGCTGGTGGATTTGTCAGGCGTATGGGTTTATCATTCATTAAACTGTTTCCTACTCCAGTTCACACATATATCTTATTTATTAGGTTATACAACTAAATATATTGATTATAACGGTATTTGACATGGAAATGTAATGTATTGCAGTGGGACTTGAACCAGGATTGACTGCTCATGAAGCAAACACTCTGCCCACTACAATATTGCTGTACTGCTTCCTTTGCAGATATTGTACTTTTTATCCCCCTTTGCTATTTCAGCTACATTAACCATAGCTAAGTGATGGGCACACCCGTGCATCTACGGTTTGCTTTGATCAGTATTTTAAAAGCTATAGATGGGTTTCATCTTTTAATTTATATGTCTTGTTCCTGTTGTACGCATGGGGGGGTCTGTTGGTGGGGATATGGGGACACCTGTGAGTGATCTCGCTCATTTCTTAACAACTTCTGCTGTTCGATATTGCAGGGGCGTGTTTATTCTGAGAGCTCTGCTCTCAGACACACCCCCTACACTTGTACATGCTCCATGTAAGCCTAGGAGCTCGGCCAGTGCACCTTCATTACTATGCATGGCGTGCTGCCATCCTGCTCCTAAATGGGTGCTTCTGTGTAGGACTAAACTAGCCCTGCATGGAAGTTTAGTAAATCCGGGGGATAGTCTCTTGCACAGATAATGTGTGTTGAGGGAATCTCTTTTGCTTTATGTACAAATTATCAAGTTGCACCTACAATCGTGAAATGTTCATCTTTGAAAGTTTAACATTATCTCTGCCCACTCAACTTGTGCCCAAATTCAATGTCTATCAGATTATAACTGTAACTGTTGATATGAGTAGTTTACCTTTTTATTTTACTTCTAACTATGTCTTATGTTATATAGCATATTCATTTTCCCTTTTTTCTTATTCATCGCACATCTTTCTCATCCACTGATTTTGACCAATTAAGTTCTAGATAAAAACAATTTGGCTGATGTCACTAATTGAACCCTTACATTTCTAACAAATACAACTACATGGAGCTGATTAACTAGTGTAGTATGGGGGCATTGATAATCATCTGGCTATTCCCCAAATGAGATGTGTGCTATATGTAGCAGCATCTCTGGCAAAATTCATGTCTTCATTCCTGCAAACACATGCCCAATATCTCTGCCTGGAAAGTAAAGGTAATCTAAAAAGGTTGATCTGTCCAATGGCTCAACTCCACTTTGTAATGCAGGTTGTCCTCTAAGGTGAGTCAAAAACACACCAAATTGCCTTTGGGACCATTTACTGAAAAATAACCAACATAGCTGATACACAGTAAATTCAATTTGTAAACATTAACTAAAAACCTTTATAACTGTGCCATTAAGCTAGACAGCATAACCAAGCCCTTTCTGGCACATTATGTAAGGGTCTGGGTGCATAACCCAAGCTGCCTAGGACCTGCTTATCTATAATGTTAGGGGTTGATTTCCAGCTCAACACTACCTGTCTTGGTAAGGGCTTAAACCTGAAAACACACACCACCCAGGTGTAAAGGCAACTGAGTAAAAAACACCGTGGGGGGAGAAAAGGGGTAGGATGCCACAAGGCATAAGCCAAATGGCATTATGATACCACCCCTTGAAGATGCTACCATAATATTACATGGACTAACTTAAACCACTTTAGGAAAATATAGAATTGAAATATTTTTCAATTGGCAGCATGATTCTCACATTAAATAGATCAAAACCTAGGTTGTTTAAATGAACTCCATCATGATCATAAAAGTCTATATCTATCTTGCCAAAGTCCTTGTGTATGACCACTTGGAATCCCACTCAAATGGCTGCATGAGCCACTCTATGATTTATAAAATGCCTGGAGGTTTCTATAGCTGCCTCCCTTCTCAGTCCATACCAACAAACTCTCAGAATGATCGGACACCAGAACAACACAATTTGAGTATAAGAGGAGCAAAGGGTTTGAAGATCATTCCCACAATAAATGAATCACCAGAGAATGGGGTAAACATTTACAAGCTGAGACTTGTTGACACACCTCCTAAAACTGAAACCAGGAAAGACCTGAAAAACCCAAGGCACTGAACTGACCAGTGATTATGCTCTAGAGACCCATAATGTCCTGCTGGGCATGACAAGGCTTGGATGGCTGCTGCTTTGAAGAAAGAGTGTCCCAAAATCCATACAACTTCATTTTCTGTAACACAAATTAATGGTGTTAGTGCCTAATGCACACCAAAAAGCCTCCAACAACCACCTCCCCATTCTTTTTCAAAACTTTGGTGGAATGCCCCTCCATCACTAAATCAGATGTGTGCCCATTTTGAAAGGAATGTGAGGAGTACTCTTGTGAGCCCATACATTGGTAAGTGAGAGCTGTAGCTATGGCCAAGTTGGCTTCCACTAACTTGATAGGCCTACCTGATGCAGAAATAAAAAACAGACCTTTCCTGTCTGAGCTAGGTACCAGCCTAACCAGTAGTTTAAATCAGTGAACTATGCATATTACCATTGTCCTGTTTGTATCCAGCCAGACTTGGTGCCCCTTTCCAGCCTGATTGATCTTGGAATTAACCAGACAACTCTTAAGGAATTGATCATGAATTACTATGTCCTCCCAGTGGAGAGAGTTCAACATTTCACTAACATGAAAGGCCCCAATGTACAGGTAGGAAAATAGGGTTGTCTGGATTATAAATGAGTAAAACATCCACAGATACTTTAGCCCTTTGACGATGATGACCAACAGGTGGACCCTATCAGCTTTCTAGCATCCTTGGATGACCCGTTGATATTCTCCCAACCTCTCAGCATCCTGGACAATAACCAATGCCCTGAGTAAACCTGAAACCCTAGCAGGCATGATTACAACCCTAAAGCTGCCAAGTGCATCCTGATTTTGTTAGGAGACTCACCCTTGTCACATCTGTGAACTATGAATTGCATGAACAAGGCCAGTCCTCACTTTCATTAACTTATGGGTAATGAGATTTATAAAAAAGTTAAAAGGAATGAATTGACAATGAATATGCTCTTTTTGTATTCTTTGCCCAGGAATCTGACCCTAGCAAATCTGCTATTCTTCTCCAAACAACCAGACTTCAAGGAATAGAGGATCCAAATTGTTGAGCATCCTGGGCCAGATGGTGAAACCTGACAAACTGTCAGCATTTGCACACCCCAGAACATGCATGCTAGAAAAAAGTTAAGTTGATTTACAGGCCCAACAATACCAGCAACCTAACCACAGAATGTACCCATTTGAATTTTGAAGTATGCTTGGTCAGCATATATACTACTGCTGTGTTGTCTAAACAGAAGGACAGCCTGCAGTTCCACAGCTGATCTTTCCAAACCAAAGTGGCCACCCATATTTGAAAGATCTCCAGAAAAGTAATGTCCTTCCTTCTTTCTAGGGACCAAGATTTAGGCCATTTGGCAGTGAACCAAAAGCTTCAAAAATAACATCCTATATCAGTGGTCACTGCTGCATCAGTGAACAGGTGCAGCTCTATAGATGTAACCTAAGGCAATTCCCAAAAGGAAACCACTTTGTACTAACATAAAAAGGTGTACCACACCAGAAGGTCCTTTTTGACTCTACTCATTATTCTCACCTTGTAATGCTTGGGTTTACTAACTTTTAGTAAGTAGGAAATAGCACATAAGTAGGTAATGACTGGAGAGATGGCCCTGCAAGCAAAGTTCAAGAACCCATAGAGTTCCATTATATCACTTATCAAAGCCTTGCTGGTCCCAAGGAAACACTTGATTGTACACTTCAATCTGTCCAACTTAAATCCAGGAAGCTTGAAGTACATGAAAGCAATGTCCACCATAAAACCAAAAAAGTTAACTCTTGAGCTGACCCTTCTGACTTGTCCTTTGCCAAGGATACCACCAAACTGACACAGATAACCCTAAAGATTGACATCTCGTTTAAGGCACCATCCTTACCCTCACCCAATATCAAGATATCATCTAAGTAATGGATTGCCGATTTCTGCAGTGCCCTTTGCTACCAGTACCAATGTATGTCTGTGCTGAATGTTTCAAAATTGGTACATGCTATCAAGCACCCTTAGGGCATAGCTGTTTAAGGAAAGGTAGTGTACTCTATATTGTTTTTTGTCAATTAATTTATTAACAGATGCATCCTCTAGATAAGAAAGGTGGTTGATCAGTCTAAGTTCCCCTTCTTTCTTTCTTTCTGGGACTAAGTTTACAGGGGAGATTTTAAATAAGGGCCAGAGATTGCATGAAGGGGGCCAAAACCCTACCAGCTCACACCTTTTCCTGAAGTAAATGTAAGGCAGTGTCTTCATGACCCTTGAGTGATAACAGATTCTTAACCAGGGTAGAATCTAAACTAACTAATGAACAAATCCTAAAACCATTACTAAAAATTTCTATAAGAAACTGTGCAGCATTAGAATTAGGGTAAACTGACAGCATCTGAACCAGTTTATCAGCTTTGACTGGGGAGTGAAAATGATTGCCCTCTGGCCTGACCCATTGACACATTGGCTTGTGAGCTGAGAAAAATGGGTTAGCCTGTGAGAAGCTTGTATTATTCTCCTTGTGACATCCCCACTCTGGACCAGTAATCAAGCAGAATGAATCCTCACTACTGACATTGGAGAGGGACGTTCACTTGGAATACAAATGTATACACTCAGTATTTCCAGATGCAAACCTCTCTGCATTAAGCACAATTTCCCTTAAGAACACACAGAGAACACAGTCAGCCCAGGGTCTGGATTTCTCTGTCAGTCTCCCTCCAAGTCCCCAGTAAGTTTCCCCACTGGCACAGCTTCAGAGTTATGTCCTCAGCTGAGTGCCCAAGCCAAATCCTCCACCAATCTCTTTGTAAAACCAGTGCTTTGTGTCCCTGCCCATGTAGCTGACACACACACTCTTTGAGATTTAATTTTCACACACACATACACATACACACACACACACACACACACACACACACACACACACACACACACACACACACACACACACACACACACACACACACACATGCGCACACCAGGGAAAGCTGATACAGATTACCTACTGTACCAACTTTGCCCATACTATAAGGTAGATTCACTGCAACCAGTCAGTTACTATAAGGCCCTTAAAAGGGTATCCAGTTATACTGAGTGAAATTTATACTAATACAAAGGGTAATGTTGACCAAACAGCTAGGCATTCAGGAATGGCCACAGTTATCACCAAATAAATACACGCAAATACTCTCAAAGCTTAAGTATTTTCTAAAAAGAACCAGTCACAATGAAATGTTTAAATATATTTAATAATAAATAATAAAAAAAAAAATACTAAATATCCATTTACAGTAAACACCAGAGTTTCAGCCATAAGAATATAAAAAAATAAATAAATAACACCGATGGAAAGTTTCACACAGTTATAGAAAAACAGTACCGCTACCCACATTATATTTTCCTGACTAATCTAAAGAGAGCTACTGTTCTCTAGTTAAGTTACTTACTACCAAAAGGCAAGATAATGTGTGTGAGTGGTCCTTGTTGTTAGATCTGAAACAGAATGTAGAATGCTGAGAGCAATTTCCTACTAATATGTAAATATTGTTTCAGAGTTCGTTGCATAGTGACATCACATCTGGTCATCTGATTCTGTTTCCCACACTCACCAACACTAGCAGCTGCTAGGGTTTAGCTCCTATGTGTTACCATACACACAGCCAGAGCTTTGCTGATCTCCTGGAAGACATAAAACCATAAAACACTTCCCTTAATCCTACAGGAGCTACAAGCTATTCTCTAGCACAGACATTATATCTCTGGCTCCCTTCAAAAATGTGGGAAAACATCTTTATGGCTTAACCCATAAAGTAATTTAATTTTAGGAATATATTGCAAAGTCAGGTGGATTATGATTAACCTGTTCACTTCCAGTACATGTTGTTACAATGTATACATTTAAATGTACAATAATGCATGTACATTTTTTCCTCCAGCAGGGCACACTGGTGGTACATTTTAACCCAAGCAAACTTCACAAATACATTTTCACCACAAGCATCTGTACAAATCAGTTTGATATACAAATGACATATAATTATTTACAAAATTCCAGCTAGCTGTGTTGGCATAAGTTACAAATCCACTGTCATATTTTCCTGGTATGGCTGGCAGTACCTCCTATTGTCATACTCCTGAGCAGTGGACAAGCTGTTATGGGACGACTGGCCTGACTTCACCAAACATTGAATGGATGGATGGATGGATGGATGGATGGATGGATGGATGGATGGATGGATGGATGGATGGCATTTGCCACAGGAAGAGTATAAATGTAAAAACTTAGAGGTGGGCCAAAAACACCTTCCACTGTTAAATGCCCACCAATATTTAGCCATTCCTGCACCTCTGGTGGTACCTTCATTCTCTACTGCATTAGGTTTGTCCAACATGGCACTTAGCTAAATATCCTGATGGCTTAAATCCCACCTGAAGGGTTTGTCCATGGCTTTCAACTTCTTGAAGCTGTGATCTTAAGCTGACAACACTGTTCCTCTTGTAATGTGGTATGCTTCCCTGATTGCTTGAGAGTAGGCATGCAGAGGAAAAACTTGACTGGGACCTTTCTCCACAGTAATGCCCACCAGCACAATGAAACTTATGGTTCATGTGCCCCAGTTCTTTGATAAAGCCTCACTTGAAGCTCTTTTACCAATCACTGCTAAAGCTGTTATTAGGTCCTTTGCCTCAGGCTTATTTTAGCAATAATATGACAGATAACCTCTGTGTCGACCAAATCAAATATGTTGACAAATTTGCCTGTGCATATTGTTTCTTTAATGTTTACTGGGATCTGGGCGGTAAAGTGAGATACTAGAAATAAACTACTAATTGAATCTATCATGGCCATTGGAGAAAAAAAGTGGGTAATGCTAAAACCAGGATCAGCTGTAAGAGAATTCACAGAACTCAGGGAATCACTTCAGCCTGTGGGGTTCACAAGGCAGGGGACACGCCCATGTGCAATCCCATCAGGAAGACTACCAGGCAGGGCTGATGGAGCACCAGAATTCCTCTCTACGCTATGTCAAATACTCTTGCTCTACCCTCCTCTGAGAGTAAATTAATAAACTCCTTCAAGTATTCCTCCACAGACTATCCCCCTATTTTCTAAATTCAGTTCACCATCCCCAGTACTGCCATTACCTTCAGGGTTAACTGAGCCTTGTCCTGACAATGCTGGGTTCTCCCTTATAGCTGGGATATCTTTTTTAGACCATCTCCTTGCTTTCTTTGGAGGGGTGGTCCCTTGCACATCCTTGACTTCCAACAATGGCAACACACACTTCCTCCCAGCTGACACCTGTTCCAGGGTCTGTGCTGCCTCTAACTCCTAGAAAAGGCCCTGTGCTTCTTGGTCTATCTGGTTCCAGCAATCTTTGAATAACTGCAAGGAGAGAGGACCCAAAAAGAAGTTTAGGAAGTATTAGTGAGATTTTTTTATATATATAACAAACTCAGGTAAACAAAAACCCCAGCAGAAATGAAAGCAATTGCTGAGCCACAATTGATCTTGTAAACATAATAAAATAACTTAGCACAATTTATCAAACCTTTATAAGCTGTTTAAAAAAATTGAATCCATAATTTATTATTAACTATGTAACTAGAATTATTAATTTATCTTTTGATTATCTATATATATAAATTACTAATATTACCTAAAGCAATAGTGTACTAAAAAACAAACTTTAATAGAGCAAAAATCCAAATGACTTATGGTGCAATGCTGCTACAGGAGTTCTAGAACGATACCACATTTCCTCAAAGGACTGACATCAAACTTGTGACTGATAGAACACAACCTCCAGCAGTGCATCAGTAAACTAAAACTGAAACTGAAGTGGAGCCTAAACCCCGTAAAACTAAAGGTTTTCTCCCACTAATGCCTGTCCCCATAAACCAACTTTGTTCTTACTTGTTGCTTGCTATGATAAATAAAGCTTCTGGTGGGTATGACACCTGCGCGTGTATTTCTAACAGAAAACCTCCACATCCAGTCATCCTGCAATACAAAAAGCACAAAATACCAGGCTCTGAACAACGTAGTACCAAAGCAATGACAACCGCATATGCTCCAAAAATAAGCCTTAAACTTGAAGCAAACGAACCTACCCCCACTTCTGCAGGACTCAGCCTTGGACATCAATTTGAAAATCTCCAAGCATACCCTACATTCTACTTCTAGCTACAATACTAGACAAGTTATACCTTTCTTTCCTTTTTTTTTAATCAAAGGGAAGACCATGACAAAACCTGAACACCCAGCTATCTGGCCAAGATTAGCATCAGCCTGCAACTGCGAATGTACACAACACAGATACATCTACCAGCCACCAACCCTTGAGTTCAAAAGGAATACCTTTGAGTATCTGAAGCCACTGCACACATTGCAACGTACCAGGAAGAGGAACCAAAACAAAAACAAGAATTCAACCATGCCCCTTTGCCTGTGAAGTGAGTTAACCAACCATCAAGCCAACTCCCTAATCTCCGATAGCTGTCACCTTCTAACTTACACTGGAGGTCACTGACACATGGATTCATCTTCATCTCAAGTGAAACAATTGTGTCCTGCAAGCCACTGCCTGGAAATTTATAACCAGTGCAGCACTCACCTATAGAACTCATTCCCTCCAGTACAGCTCTTTTAAGTTTGTACTTTTAACTGCCAGTGGGTTTGGGTTGAGCCTTTAAAAAATGAAGTTATCACCTTATAGTTTAAACAAATATTCATAGCTTTGGGACCATAAATGTTATTAGAAAACTGTAAATGGCAAACTCTTCAGGATAAATTATTATTTACATTAGTGGAATTCATTCCGTTTGATGCTTTAAACTGGCTTTTATAAACCAAAAATAAAGGCAGTGAATATCAATTTTGAAATGTTATATAAACAGCTTATGATATCTCGGTAACCATTCAAGCAAGACACATACTGTCAGTAGAATTTTCTTCATACAGCTGTAGGCTTTCATATGAGGCTATGCAGTTCTGTCTGTGTTATCTGAATGTTGAGATATTTAGAGAAATATTAAAGTTATTACAATACAAATAAACAGTATACAAATAATATTCAATGTATATTTAACATCTCTTAGCTGTATTAGAAAGAGGTCAAATATCAGTACAATCATGTATGCTTTAAGATAAAGTCTTCTGATACCTTGTACGTAGCATGGTTTTGGAATTATTAATGCAAATATGAACAAACAATAACTGATGCCTAAAGGCGTCAGTAGGAGGTAACTGCAGAAATGCCTGCAGGCACACTCGCTGCAATGAGATAATGAGAGTCCATTAGCTCTACCCCTTTTCAGCTTGAGGACAAGCGGGCTTAAAGGTAAGCATTCCCTATGATCATCATCATAAACCAGCCACTGTATTGGTGAAACAGCTCATCAGTCATGTCTTTTAGTGTAACAATTTACATTTTCTTTTCAGGCAGTGGTTTCTTGTACAGTCAACTCCTGTCCAGCATTACGTGGCCTAGTCTAGTCTACTCAAATGAATTCTGTCTTTCTGGTCAACTTGCAGTGGCATCCATAGTTATATCCTGAACATTGGCTTGTTAACCATGATAAACAGTTAACTTTAACATTAAGAGGCTTCCTATTCTGAGTGTTCTGGATAGCAAACCTTGAAACATCAGTGGCAGATTAGACTGATCTTCCACACTTAACTAGTACGGCATATGTTGAATGATGAAAGTTGAGAACTGCTGTTTCTTGTGCCAGATGTAGGTCCCAAATTTCTTAGTATTAAAGAAAGTTAACAAGTAGAATACTTTTTTTCTCAGAATTTTGCTTACTTACAGTTTATCTTACAGCATTAATGCTATGATCTGCTAATGAGCTTAATCCTGTAATCCTGTGTTTGATCCTGTCTTCATTTGCTTTCTGTGTGCCACGTGTGTATGTTCACATGTCTATTTGTACATATGAGTGAATACAGAAACGTGCATGTATGTGCACACAGACGCACCTTTGGATTTTAAAGACCAGCAAGTCTGAAATAAGGAGGATATTATGGTTGTCTTAGAAAAAAGTGGCAAAAATGTCAAGCAGTTTGATAATTTAACAAAGTTATGCTACCGAAATAATGTGCAATACCAGTTACATATTAATCATCAGCTTACCTTTGATTGATTACACCATGCAAGAAACTAGCAATGCTGTAATAAATCTTGAGATGTCTTTTATTAAAGAGAGCACCTACAACTCGGGTTTATTTGACAACTGACAAGTAGCAGAATATACCTTAGCAGTATAATAAGGAAAGAAGAGCTATGTTTTTAAATGCTTAAGGGCTGCTTAGACATGGTTGACCTTGCTGCCATAATGTTAATTCACAGACAGCGTGCCCTGTCTGAGTAGATTTAGAAGGCTCTTAAAAAGTACTCTAAAACTGTAATAAATACATTTAAAAATGAAGCTTCACACAGTGTGAGATTTAAAGAACATGAGCCTAATTTTTAGAAGAATAGTGTATTTCTTCACAGTTGTGCCCACCTATCAATCTGAAACCCCCTCTGGAGAAACCATAATTAGATCTTGACATTTTATCAAATAGCAGTCAACTGAATCTTTCTTTCGACTTGAGGAATATATATATTGGCCTTTTACACCTACAGACATTTCTTGCCTGTAGTTAGTGTTAGACTGAACTGAAACTTTACTACTGTAAACAGTAGAAGGTCTGCACAAAAGAAAAGATGAGGGATTTGTTCTTTTATGTTATGCAGCTCAGCCTCACATAATATATTACATGGCCACAACTTCTCCATCACTAAGTAGTTCTAGAATGTACTGTAATACTAGCAGTATTTGATCCACCTGGGAATTCATTAAAGGGTATAGCATGAGATGTATGGCTAGTACTGCAAGAGCTTTGCTCCCACAATGCAGTATTTTGCAGTTCAGAGACATGTAAGTCACAGCAAGAAAAGACATTATTATTGGCTCGTTTGCATATCTCTGAATTGCAGTTAACTATCATGAATTGCAGGTCAGTGCTGAGCTAGACTTTACAGTAGTTAACTGCTGTGGCTGCATTGTGTATTAATAGGCATACCTCCCCCTTCAGTCACTCTCCAAAGCACACAATTGCATATAAACATTCAAACAGAAATACATACTCACATACACGACAGTCCCCACACATGTCCCCGAGTCCTCTGCATGACCGATCTCTGGTGTCTATTGCTCCCACCAACCCACAATCCCAGTAATGTTAAAGTGCTGTTTGGCATGACAAATCAGTTTCCCTGTTGACTAGTGCTTTCCCCACCCCTACCCTTCTAGAGTTAAAGTGCCACTATGGCACAAAAGAAGTATCCCTGGTGGTTAGTGCTTCCCTCTGCCCCCGATCCCTGCAGTGTTAAGGTGCTGGTATGGCACAGAAGTAGTATGTCTGGAGGCTAGTGCTTTCCCAAACACAATGTTGTACATTATGTATAGTATAGGTGTGACAGCCATCACAACCCAACCTTGCTCACACACACCCAGGCATGCACATGTGCACACACACACACACACACACACACACACACACACACACACACACACACACACACACACACACACACACACACACACACACACACACACACACACAAATGCACCCACACATACCCACACACACACACACACACACACACACACACACACACACACACACACACACACACACACACACACACACACACACACACACACACACACACACACACACACATGCAGCCCCTTGCATACATTCACTCACTTAGACACCTCACGACCCTACCTTACCACTAAAATGCCTAGAATGTGCCTCTCCTGTGATGGATGAACATGGCCTTTTGGCAATGCTCACTACTGTGATGTGTTAAGGTGCCAATGCTGACCTACACATCCAAGCAATTTCCTCAGTCACTTAGTGCATAGATGCCTTCGTGAATGCTGTTTGAGGAGAGATAGCACATGGCTTATAAGCATATACCTCTCCCTCTGACTGCCTTATTTGCATGTAGCATGGTTTTGGAGATAGTTTGATGAGGTGCTGCATGTCTCCATTCTGGAGCACCATATTAGGCTTGCCTCTGAATTCAAAAGGATTACTGCAACATGTTCAAGAGGTGGCAACATTTACAAATTCTCCCCAGATTTGCTTGATCTAATACATATACACAAAATTGGTAATAACACAAACATAAAATTAAGGGGAGGTCTGGGTGTCACTTCAATAGTGGCAATCATCTAGAGACAAGGTAATCTAATCTATATCATAAAATAAATAAGATTTGACATGGCCAGAATCTCTCCTAAAGAATTCCCCACCTCTAGCAGGAACTCCTGGTTTCTGTAAAGCAAAGTGCTTCCCTCACTGCCTTCAGCTTTAACTTAACTGAATAGCTGGAAAGCTGCAGTTTTACCATAGGCCTATCTATCCCGATCCTTTATTGTTAGGAGGCTTAACTAGTTAGGTATAACAGTGGGATTGGTTAGGTTTCAAAAGGCTTAACTATTTAATTTAAGTAATTTATTTATTTATTGCATTTGATTACTGGGAAAGTCCACTGGGCCTGACAAACCCATTTTCAGTGGAGGCCCGGGGAGAAAAGCTCCACAATTATATATACAGAAAATTATGAAACAGTACAGTAAAATTATAATTAGAGAAAAGCTGTACAGTTATTTGCAGACAAAAATTTTCAAGACAAATTTTAAGACAATGCAGTAATCATATGTAGTAGTCATTATATACAATACAGGGAATAATAGACATTTAGGAACATAGCAACTATTTGATTTTATACAATGAAGTGAGAGTAAGAGATTTCCAGAGGTGACAGGCAGAGAGAAAGGCTGACAATCTGAAATAGTGATAGTTTGGATAGAGAGAGGAGAACTAGGGAGAGAAGAAGAAGTGTATGACAAGTGGTATAGGGGAAGAAGAGATAATAAGTTGGGAGGGTCAGGTTTTATGGTTGTTGGTATAGTTACAGGAACAAATCCATTGTGTAGTGAGATGAGAGTTAAGTGATTTTTTTTAAAAGGTAATGGGATTATTGATTGCTCTAAGTCCAGTGGGGAGACTGTTCCATAGCTTGGAGACAGAAAAGGAGTATAACATATGTCCAGTGGAAAGCTTGGGTTTATCAACATTTAGTAGTAGTTTATTTTCAGATCTAAGTTGCCGGTTTGGGTGGTAGATGGTCAGTAAACTAGTGAGGAATGGACAGGCATCAGGGGAATAAATAAGTTTGTGGGCAATAGTAAGTTGTAGATATGCTAGATGTTGGGGGAGTTCAAGCCAGTTGAGTTCTTGTAGTGTAGTACAATGATGGGTGGAGAGTTTAGCATTGGTTGCAAATTTGGCAATTTTGTTGTAGCATGAATTTAGTTTGTTTTTTAGAGAGGATTGTATGTTTGTAAGGATGGGTGCGCCATATAGGAGGGTTGGAAGCAAGTATGCTGAGGTGAGAGCGTGTTTTGCCAGAGGAGTAAGATAGTGGTTATGTCTGTAAAGGGATCCTAGTTTCTGATGGGTTTTTTGATGTTATTATGGATATGAAGGTCAAAGGTTAGGTTGTCATCAATGGTGATACCAAGCAGCTTAGTGTTGGGGACAACATCTATGATAATTTTGTTTTGGGACTGGACTGTCAGTTCTGACTTATTTATTGGGAAGTTTTTGGTTGGAGGAAATATAAGGAGTTTTGTTTTGTTGGTGTTTAGGGCTAGATGGTTCTGGGACATCCATGATTCAGTGGAGGAAAAAGCTTCTTGGGTAAGCTGTTGTAGTAGGGAGGAAGATTTGGAGGAGCTGATGATAGTAGAGTCATCTGCATATTGTATTAGAGTAGAGTTTGAAAGACTAGTATGGTAATCATTGATAAACACATTGAAGAGGAGGGGTCCTAATATGGAGCATTGGAGTACACCTGTTTTGGTATTTATAAATGGAGAGAAGCAGTTTTGCCAGATGGTAGACTGTTGCCTGTTGGTAAGATAGTTAGAGAACCACTGGAGAGTAGAGTGAGATAGGTTAAGGTTGGATAGCTTGAGTAGTAAGAGGGAGTGTGAGACTGTGTCAAATGCTTTTGAGAGATCAAGAAAGAGTGCAGATATTATGGATCCAGAGTCATGGGCTCTGTTAACAGTGTCTAGGAATGAGATAAGGGTGGTGTTGGTACTATGTCCTGGTCTAAAGCCGTGCTGGGTGGGGGAAAGTTGTTGTGTGACTAGGTGATTGAGTAGCTGGGTTTAGATACATTTGTCGAGTATTTTTGAAATGGGGGAGAGTATGGCAATGGGTCTGAAGTTAGAAATGTCAGAGTTGTTGCCACCTTTATGTAATGGAAGAACATATGCTTTTTTTCCAGATATCAGGTATGCATGATTCTTGGATAGATCTATTGATGAGGATGCTGATGGGATAAGCTATTGAAGAGGCTGATTGTTGTAAGAATTCAGCAGGAAGGTTGCCATGAGCAATAGTGCATGGTTTTAGTTTGAGAAGGAGGAGTTTTTTTATGGTTGAGGTGGGTATGGGAGAGAGAGAAAAAGTAGGAATAGAAGTGGAAGGCGGATGAGATACATTGTTGTTTGGTGGATTGGTGTCAATGGGAGGGAAGGTGGTAGTGAGTTTATTGATGGATTCTATGAAGTATGAGTTAAACAATGAAGCTAGCTCGGAGGGTGATTTGTCAGGGTTTGGGGATGGATTGTGGTGTGTCCCAGGGTGTAGAAGGGTATTGACTGCTCCCCAAAATTGTTTTGGGTTATGGTAGTGTTGATTTTGAATTCTTTAGAAGTAATCTTCTTTATTTTTAGTAACTGATCTTTTGGCTTGATTGTAAAGTTGTTTGTATAGAGTCAAGTTGGAATCTGTTTTGTTTTTTTGCCATGATTTCCAGGCTTTGTCTCTAGAGGCCATGATTTTTTTTTGTGGCCAAGGTAAGCCAATTAGCATTGTTAGCTTTTACTCTTTTTTTGTCTTTGGGGGGTTAGAGTATTAAGGATACTGAGAAATGTGGGGTTAATGGACTTTACTGCTTCATTTTATGGGGAGAGATTTTAAAGAATTCCAGTTGATTTTGTGCAATACCTTGTTGAGAACTGTGGGGGAGAAATTGGATAGATCTCTGGCATACTTGTATTGATGTAAATTTGGTATATTGGTGGGCTTGCGTACCATAAATGTTGGTGAGTGGTCACTGAAACTATCTGGGAGTATACCTGAGGTGGAGATATTTTTAGGGTCTGATGATACCATGATCCAGTCTAAAATTGTACCTTTGCTATTTTGCTTGTTTGGTCTTGTGATATCTGAGATTAGTTGAGTGTAGGTGTGAAGGTTTAAGCCTAAGGATGGTTTGTCATTGGAGATATCTGACCAGTTAATATTGACATCACCTAGGATGATTGTTTCATTTTTTATGTTGTTGGCAGTACAGGCAAGGATGTCTTCTAAAATTGGAATGTTATTGCCTGGTGGGATATATATAACTATGATATATAGGTTCTTTTGATTGTTTAGTTTTAGGAAGGAAATGAGTAATTCTGCATTGGAGAAGGTGAGAGAAGTCTTAGAGTAGGGAATCACTGTGAAGGTGTTTGGATATAGTAGGGCTATGCCCCCTCCTTTTTGTGTAGCCTGTCTTTTCTTAGGCAGGAGTAGTTTGGTGGTAGAAATTCTGTGTCTTTTATATATGGCTTTAGCCAGGTTTCAGTGATGGCTGTAAAGTCGGGTTTGTATTGGCTTAGCCATCCATGTAGTTGGGGTATTTTATTTCTTATACTTTGGATGTTAATATTAGTGAAATAGAGAAACCTTTTGTCATTTAGGGTATGTTGAGAAGTGGGAGAAGGGCCGGGATTAGGGTGTATATCACCACTTAGGGGTAGAATTGGAAGGGGAGGTAGGATTTTGGATGAGGAAAATTTTGTTGGTTTTGGATTGATACTGAATAGGGCTAGGTAAAGTATTATGTGTGGAAAGGATTGTTAATTTAGATTGTAGGATTAGGTTGTTGGTGTACAGACTGGACCAGACTGCTGAGTAGCTATGGAGGAAGCTAAAGTGAGGGGTTGTTGAAGATGATGGTATGTGAGATATAAGAGCTTGGTGAGGAGAGGAGAGGTAAAAAAGTAAGGAGAGATAGGATGTGAATATAATGAGAGCCAGTTTGTGCATGAAGGACATAATGAAAGTAGTAGGTTAAATTTAGGAGAGAATATTATATAAGGGTAGAAAATTGTTATGTAGGTGAGATAGGTGTGGTAGGTATAAGAGGTGTAAGTATAGAAGTAAAGGTGTAATACCAGGTAAGTTAGAAGGGTGGAGATATGATATAGGGGGTGGGGATGTATCTAGATTGTAAGGTGAAAGAAAGGGGATAGGCTAGGAGGAGAAAAGGTGTGTGTGCGTTTGTTGCTGGGGGTGTGGTCCAATTGAATGTGGGGGGAGGAGCCTGGATAAGTATAAAGGTAATTGATGTGGGGGTGAGAATGGGGGGTAGGGTAGGGGAGCGTAGAGAGCCCGAGCGTAGCGAGGGCGAATGGAGCAGGGCAACCCCAGCCGAGAGGTGAGCCTGCTAGAAACAATCAGGAACTTTACCAATAATGTCATCCTCGTAGGCTAAGGTTGGGTTGTGGGAGAAAGGGAGAGCTTGGTAAATGTAGTTAATTACGGGGGCAGTAAAATTCCTTTTAGATTGAAAGTATTTGTTAGTTGTAATACCTTACCATATCTCTTCAAAGTCAGGTTTGGTATTTAGTATTTCTTTTATTTGTTATGATATTTTTTATTGTTTTACTTCTTTTAAACTAGATTTATTATTTTGTAGTTAATTGGGAAGTAAGAGAACGCTGTCATTTAGGCAGGCCTAAATCCTGCTTGCTATAACAGGAGTAAGGTGCTACGAACACCGTATATCTTCAAATAAGTGGTCAAATAAGTTTGTGTTCCAATTTTTTGACAGTAACTGATGGTGAGATATTTCAGAATCCCACTGTATGTTTGAGGATTGGAAGTGCTGTCCTTAGAACTATGAAAGTTGGTGTACAATTAGGGGGAAATAGCAGTACTAAGTCCCATATAAATGCATCGTACAGAATTTCCTTTTTTCGTTGGTACTGGATTCAGTATATATAAGTAACAGGGGTGTGGGTGTTTATGGGACTTACTGCCCTGAAAAAAATTATTTCAATGTGTGACAGTGACTTTCATGGTTTGCTGTTGTTTCTCAGGCATCAGATCTAATATTTTGTACATTCAGCACTCACACTATCAACCTAGCAGGGGAACACAATTTTTATGAGTGTTTTGTAGTTTTTTTATTTTTGTGGTTTTCACTTCCTTCTACAGCTGTGTGACTGTGGACTTGAAATATATGAGTAAAGGAGGTCTGGGGTAGGGGCCTTGTCCCTGGAAAAAAAATACTTTTTTTAAGTTTTTCTTTCACACAAAGCTTTGACTGAGTTCATCAGGGAGTAGTCCATCCAGACATAACTCAACACTTTGTACTGGAATCCATACAAGTAGACATCACTGGAGCTGTCAGTGAATAATTTTAATGTTTAATGCATCACTGTCCTTCTGTCAATGTTAGAAATGTGCATTATCTGTTGAAACATGTTGACCTATGAAAACAACATGTCATTCAATGTGAAGTGGGGTTTGAACATTTGAAAACTTTTATTCTCTTCAGTTACTCATCGATATAGTTGGGCAAAGAAAATAAAGAGGAGTACTGAAAAACTTTTCCGGGCTCAGACATTTCACCCATGTCTCATGAGATCTGTATTGCTCATTGGTTAGGTTGAAAGTCCTTATCACAGAAATCTACTCCTTATAACCTCCATCTATGTCTTTGGTACTAACTACATGTTGGATATTAATACAACAGTTACTCTGATGTGCTTTCTCTCCTGTAGGAGGGCATCTTTCTGGTCACAAGATTCTGAGCTGTAACAAGGTTGGGGCAAACTGGGTTGTTGTTCTGGGCACAAGCTGTTAGGGGGTATGACTAGAAGCTACCAGTGGGGGTACAAGTGCAGTACCGGCATTCTCTTATGAATTTGTGAAAGTATTGTTGCTTTGGAAATGGAAGCTGAGACTGCACCCATGGTTGCAGTTAGACGTTCAGTGTGTTTTAGTGACTGTATTAAGGTGTGTGTCGCAAGAATCTACTTTGGGTATTCATATATCTGAAATAATGACTGTAAACTGCTTTTTGTTTTAATGTCTTAAAAAGTCGCCAGTAGCTGATGTGGATCAGAATCTGCTACTGGCTGCATGAGAATTCTTGTAGGAACACCGTCGATGACAGATGGACCAACCATGTTGATTTTAACCCCTGTCTCATGTCTGAGAAAATCTGAATAAGTTGGGAGGAAGCAGCAGTAATGTGGGTTATACAGAGGAAAGGGATCTGTGGCTATTTTTATCTGTTTCTACATCATGTGCTGCTTTGATTGCTCTTTGCTGTATGCTTATGCCTTTGGATATCTTCTAGTGCAAATCTATTTGGCTCACCTGATGACCCTCCTCAGATGTAAACTGAATAAGCAAAAGACAAAACACAGAATGAAAACTAAATAAAACCTTGAATTTCTCAAACACACTACATGTATATCCTGCATCAGCCACATCCAGGAAACTGAAAATGCAATGAACAAACCACATTTCCAGCATCTATTAATACTTAAGTGTACTTGGTTAAGCATACTGCCCCCCTACGCAATTTGAACTATTTGCTATGTGGTGCGTTTACAGTCCTTCATCATCACTCTGTCTTCTTTAGGCTGGATCGAACCATGTTGACAGTGTTGCCAAAACTAGAGACTGAAGTGTCTGATGTATGTCACTTGTTATGGCTTATGATGGTTTTAAAGTAATGGCATCTTACACTTCTGGTACTGAAAGGCAAACATCCATGAACAATGTCTGCCTGTTGCCTGCATGCCTAGATCACACCAGTCAGCTGAGCAGCTGTCATACAAAATCAAATGTGGATGAATAAATTTTATCCATAGTACTTTCTGACTTTATCATTACAGAGTAGGTTAATAGGAACAGACACTCCTGCTGTCTTTATGAGTGTTAACCTGCCATTTGCTGACCAGCAGTATGGAGCATCATGTGCCACACTTTGACAGAGCATCATGGGTGTATAGAAGCATGCATTCCTACTGTCTAAAAATAGTTATTGTACCAGTCTGACTGGCAAGCATGGGGAAAAGGGTAGTGCACTGAAGCATCCAATTAAAATGTAACCCCTGCTATATGACTGCTATGAGGCCCTGGCCCTCTTTCATTGCTGGCATTGTGTGATACTGTAAGGAAAGAATGAGTGGGCTAATGAAAAATGCAGGCATCATGATCACTGTAGTAGAAGGATGAAGGACAAAAACTATTTAAAAAATAATTTTACTTGCTTACTCAGTTTCGTTTTGTAATATACCACCCAATCAGACAGGGAAACACATGTTTTCCTCAGTTTAAAACCTTGCTTACTGCCATGTTAAGACTAGCACAAAATGTGTTGTTAATGAGCAGTGCATTATCTCTTTTTTAATTACTGAGAAATATATACTCGTTAAGATAACAGTCTCAAAAGAAGAACTTAGAGTATATGACAAACCAGTAAAATAAATCATTGAAAATGTAAAAAATAACCTAAGTAATTGCACATTTAATTTTTACAGAAAATAAATTTGCACAGGTAGCCTATTCATTTACAATCTGTATTTTGTCGTATTGCATTTAATTTCAGAACATTTGTTTGTTTAATTTCTTTTTAAAGTTATCCGAATTTCTAGTTTGAAAATGTATTACTAGCTCATGCTGATATAATAAGAAAACTTTCAAGCACCTTCATCATAGTTAAAAGGAGTCTGACAGTCTGATGCTAACATAATAACACAGATTAGTGTGAGACCAAATGTAGCCCTTATTATTAATTTTTAATGTTATTTTATTTTACATTTGTTTGCCGGAAAAGTCTGACTGAGCCAGAAATGTCCCATTTTCAGAGGAGGCCTGGGGAGAAAAGCTCCATTAGCAAAAAATGAAACATTATATATACTTACCAGCAAAGATGAGGTGAAATTAAGCAATACATATTATAAACAATTTTGTCATGAGTAGTACATAGTATAAGATAGGAAGCATAGGTGACATGAAATGAAGCAATACATATTTAAACAAGAATGGTACAGATGAAAACTAAGTAGTATGACATAGGTAGTGATTGATAGGCTAGAGGAGACATGCATTGACAAATTATGGGGAGGAAACAAGCACTGTGAGTGGAAGTAGAAGCATTACCATGCTTTTGGGGAATACTGTTGAAAAGTGTAGTAGCAGACTGCATAAAAAGGGGGACTGTGAAGGGAGAGGGGAATAATATGGAGGGGTGGAGGTGGAAGATGATAGATAATTGAGTGGTACTGGTGTACAGTCTAGTAATAGACTGGATTAAAAAGAGGACTGATAAGAGAGAGGGGAATAAAAATAGGCGGGTGACAGTAAAGAAGGCTAGATCATCCAGGATTAGTAAAGGAGCAGAGATAGTTGTTGGTGAGGTGTTCATTTAGTAGTAGTTTAAACTTGGAACTCCATACCACAAATCTGGTGTTCCAGATTTTACATATTGTGTTTGATAACAGGGAGTCCCTGTAGTTATTGTTGGATTTGTTTACACCTTGAAGGACTTTGTTGGTGGATCTGAGGGATCTTCTGCTACAGTAGAGGTGAATTAGGTACTTCAGAGCAGGCTGGTGAAAGACATTGTTTGTGAAAATTAATTGGTTAAAGTTTAGCAAATTAGATAGTTCAAGCCATTTTAGTTGGTGAGGTGAAGTGCAGTGGTGAGATCTATAAGGGAGACCTGTGGCAAATCTTGCTGTTTTATTGTAACAGGATTCAAGTTTATTTAAGTCTGTTTTTCTAAGATCAGTGAATATTGGAGAGGCATATAGAAGGGAGGAAAGTAAATGAGTTTTGGCTATGGATTTTCTGGTGGTATCAGTAAGGAAAGGCTTGACACTGTAAAGCTAGCCTAACTTGATGTGTACCTTTTTGATAGTTATAGCTAGGTGTTTATCAAATCTAAGATTGTTGTCGATTGTAACCCCAAGGTGTTTGTTGTATTCAACAGGTTCTATAAGTGGATGGTGAAGGTTGGATGAAGATTGTCTGTTCTGTTACCAGTGAGGAGCTTGAGTTTAGTCTTGTTAGGATTAAAGATACGTTGGGAGTTAGGTATTTTTAAAGGTCAGGGAAGGCTTTCCTGGATAGTTCATAGGAGTTCAGGAAAGGAGGGAGTTGAGCATATGAGGGAGGAGTTGTCCACGTATTGGACTGTGGTTGCATTTTTGGTAGCTGAACGAAGTTTGTTGGTGAAAATGAGGAAGAGTAGAGGCCCAAGTACTGACCTTGAGGCACACCAAGAGAGACAGGTAAAGGAGGGTTAAGTTCATCCTGCCACTTTACTGCCTGTTGTAGGTCAGATAGATAGCTATAATATGAGTGGAGGATGTTTGGGAAAGGATTAAGAAAGCTAGCTAATTGAGCAGTTCTTGATGGGAAACAGTGTCGAAGGCTTTTGGCATATCAAGAAAGATGGCAGATACAAGGTGGCCGGATTTTCTGATCTGGTTAATTGAGTTGGTAAAATTGGCAAGTGCAGTGGTGGTGTTATGTTTAGGTCTAAAACCATGTTGGGATGCAGATAGGAAGTTATTTTTATCAGCTAGTCAAGTAGTTGAGAATGGATGCATTTTTCAAGGATTTTTGCAATGGGTGGAGAATAGCTATTGGGCAGTAGTTTGTGAATTATGTGGAGGTGCTGCCCTTATGCAAAGGGATGATGTAAGAGACTTTCCATCGCTTTGGGATATAGTGTTTTGTTATGGATCGGTTAATTAGGAAAGATATGGGGTAGGAGATGGCATCTGATGCTATTTTGAGAAATTCGTTGGGAAGCTGGTCAGCTGGAAGGAATGAGGGCTTTAGTTTGGACAGGAGTTTCCTTATGGTGTTGGTTTGGATTGGTTTTATTGAGAAGGATTTGAGTTCATCTGTTGGGTGTGTAGGTATAGATAGCGGGGTAGTACTATATTTTTTTACAAAGAACAAGATGGAATTAATAAAGTGAGAGGTGAATTGGGATGCAATGTTAACAGTAGATGCATTTGTGGATGGAGCTGGGGTTTTGATATGACCTGGGTTTAACAAGTGGTTAATGGTTTTCCAAAATTTCAGGGGGTTATTATGGTGCTTTTGTTGTACTGATGTGTGGTAAGTTTTTTTTGTCCCGTCTAATTTGTTGTTTTAGCAAGGTTACACATTTGGCAATATTTGAGAAATGATTATTCATTTTTAGTCTCTTGGTATCAGGATTAGGTTTTGTCCCTTAGTTAGCAGAGTTTCATGGTATCATTGGTGACCCATGGTATATGTTTAAATTTGGTGCGGGTTTTTCTAAGGGGGACTAGGCTATTTAGGATATTGATGAATTTTTCATTAAAATATTGTACAGCTGAGTCCAGGGAAAGGTGTTCAGTCACAGTTTTGCAGGAGGGTATTAAAGACTTCATGGGAAGAAGGTTTTCTGCTATGAGTGCATTTATAGACAATGGTTTTAGGAGAGCAAGTACATTGCCTACATAATAAGTAAGTGGGTAGGTGGCCACTTAGGTTTCCAGCCTTATTGATGGCAGAGGGTGGGTTTGTTAGTGAGAATCCAGTTCAGTATTGATTGTTTATTACCGTGTTTGTCCACCCTGGTGTGGGATAGGATCAATTGACAGAAACCATGTAGGTTTACAAAATTGGAGGGAATGTTGGAGGAGCAGATTGTCCAATCAAGGTTAAAGTCTCCTATTATAATGGTTTCCTGACTGTATGTTGAGGCACAGCAGTGCAGAAGGTCTTCAATGGTGGTTGGGTTGTTATCTGGGGTTATGTAAATGGCTATAATAATAATGTGTTTATTATGGTTTATTTGAAGGCAGGAGATTAAAATTTCACAGTTTTTGGGGTCTGGAGGGGTACTAACCAACTGTTCTATTTTGAGGTTCTCTTTGTATATTATAGCAATGTTGACACCTTTCTTGTGAGTCCTATCAAGCCCCAGAATGTTGTACCCAGGGGTTAGGATCTCAGTGTCATCTATGTATGGTTTTAGCCAGATTTCTGTTAGTATTACTATATCAGGGGTATACTGGTTGAGGGTTGCCTGAAATTCTGGGAGTTTGTTTAGTATGTTCCTCATATTCATGTTTAAGGTTAGGAGATCTGAGTTCCTGTGAGGGAGGTGTGTGATCTTTGTAGTGACTGGCGTGTGAAAGGATTGGGGTAGATGTTGTGAAAGTTGAGGATCTGTATTGGGATGAATGTCCCTACTTTGTATAATCTGAGCTGAATTGGCTAAATATAGGTGGGTAAGTTTGCTAAATAGTCTAGTAGCTTTATGTAATAGACTTGGGATTTTATGTGAACAAACATATTTGTAAGGGAATAGTTCAATAGCAGTGTTATTGAAAAGGTAAGGTGTAATAGTAAAGTTGGTTATTGGGTTATGGGGAGGTAGATGAGTGGATGGTAGAGATATGCTGGTTGTGATAGGTTGTATAGAGTTATGTGGTAGTGAGCAAAATACATACTTTTAGGTGTTGCAGTGACATTATGTGCATAGTTGGTGTAGGTTTACTAATTAACTAGTTGAATTGAGGTGGTACTGGGCTGATGTGGTTGTGATTAGTAAGGGAGGGGTTTTAATATTGAGTGCATTGCTAACTGGCAGTTAATGGTATGGCTGTAGTGATCAGAGGATTAGGGAGGTAGGTGTGTTCTGAGGGTAAGTATAAATTGAGGTATAATGGGGTGTGTGAGAATGGGGGTAGGGTAGGGGAGCGGAGTGAGACTGAGTGTAGTGAGGGAAAATGGAGCGGGCTGGCCCTGGCTAGTATCTTGCTAAAAAAACAATCAAATAAGTTTTAAAGATGGATGGACAGTACTGCAGGAAGTGGATTAGCAGAAAAAAATAATGACGGATGGTTATCAGTATCTGTTATGGGTTGAGGAAATAAGAATAAGCAGGGAGAAAAAGTAGGCTGGGGTGAGAGAAAAGTGGAAACAAGAAAGAGAAGGTCTAAACTATTTAATTATGGTGAAATTTTTAGCAGTCCCTGAACAACAACAGCCCGTGACTGAGGCAGCAAGAAAAAACAGGGATGAGAGAGGGGCTAGAGTAAGGAGTTGTGATTTACGAGGGGCCATTAGGTTTGAAATAGGCACAAAACATAAAACTAACTACTAGCTGTACATACATTAATGTTAAGGAATTATCCCAAGTTATTTCAGAGTTTCTTTTTTCTCATCAGTGTAATTTTGTGTATTCAAAACTATGTTAACAACTTTGAAGGGCAATACCTGGAATGTTTTGTTTAGTGATTCCTTTCTATTTTCTTATAATTCAAAAACTTTAAAAAGCCAAAGGCAGTGAAATTAACATACAAAGCTCAAAGCAAACCAACTCCATGATCACATTATGAAACTCCCAAACTTTAAACCCTATATTATACAACACATACATGTATATTTGGTACAGAACCAAAGAATTAACGTACATATACCACGCCATTTGAAAGTATATGCTCAATATAAGCAAGATTCATTCCAAGGTGAAATCTCTAATATTTGCTAGCTTTATGAAGCCATTCTACAGAATAAAACTACCATTCTGACAAGATGTCTATCCAAAATTTGAAGATAACAGTTCTGTTGCTATTATAGTTCTAATCTAGTAGGATGTAGCCTTATCAATATACTGAACTACTGATGAGATATACAATACTTAAGATATTACATGTCCTTAGCCAGAACCATTTTTTTACCCCATCTCATCTATAACACACTACCCTAAATATTTGACTTGAGAGCAATCCACATCATACAAAAATAATCTGCCTTTTCCTTACCTCAGAACCAGCATATACCCGTGTGAACCCAGTACCCAGTTTGAAATCTCACTGGTGATAGTTGTCATATGCAAATTAGCTTAAGATGAATGTACTGCACTTGAATTGATACTCTACCATGTGTTGTGAATGAAATTGTCTGTCCCCATGCAATGTCATAGAAATCCATTTGAAGTAATTTGGATCATTCTGCCAAACATCTGCTAAAGGAACATCACCACCCTATTCCCATATATTATAAATTTGTTTTAACCATGAAAGAAAGACTTGTCATTCCTTTAATTTCTCATAAATAATGAGTATACTGAGAACCATGCTTGTATTCTTTTAACTAATGTTTCACATACAGACTATAATTGTACATATTGCCACCAGTATTTATTTTCCAGTCTACTGACATTATGTGTAATTACAAAAAGTCATGTTATTAGTTGAAAAATCCCTGTTGTCAGATATACAGATTATGTTCCCTGTAATCCATTTGCATCACACCAGTATTTTATCATTTATTCTGGTAAGATTTTCCCACAGTCTTGAAAATAATATAATCCTTGTGTTTATAGTCACTTCTGTCTGCCATTTGAGGTAATATCTTGCATGCCATAATGCCCTACCCCTGAATACTCAGTAGTAATACCTCTCATGCCATAATACCATACTCCTGAATACTCAGTAGTAATACCTCTCATGCCATAGTGCCATACCCCTGAATACTCAGTAGTAATACCTCTCATGCCATAGTGCCATACCCCTGAATACTCAGTAGTAATACTTCTCATGCTTTAATGCAATATCCCTGAATACTCATTAATAATACCTCTCATGCCATAGTCCCATACCTCAGAATACTCAGTAGCAATACCTCTCACACCATAATGCCATACCCCTGAATACTCAGTAGTAATACCTCTCACTCCATAATACCAACCCCCTGAATACTCAGTAGTAATACCATTCATGCTTTAATGCCATACCCCTGAATACTCAGTAGGAATACCTCTCATGCCATAATGCCATACCCCTGACTACTCAGTAGTAATAGCTCTCATGCCATAATGCTATACTCCTGAATACTCAGTAGTAATACTTCTCACTCCATAATACCAAACCCCTGGATACTCAGTAGTAATACCGTTCATGCTTTAATGTCATACCCCTGAATACTCAGTAGTAATACCTCTCATGCCATAATGCCATGCCCCTGACTACTCAGTAGTTATAGCTCTCATGCCATAATGCTATACTCCTGAATACTCAGTAGTAATACCTCTCATGCCAAAACACCATAACACCATAAGCCCTGAACACTCAGTAGGAATACCTCTCATGCCATAATGCCAGACCCCTGAATACTCAGTAGTAATATCTCTCACACCATAATGCCATACCCCTGAATACTCATAGTAATACCTCTCATGACGTAATGCCCTACCCCTAAATACTCAGCAGTAATACCTGTCATGCTATAAAGGCATATACATTGTTTCTGCTAATCTGGGGACTGTTGCTCTGCTGTGTAAAATCATACATTAATTTTTGTATGTGTGTGTGTGTGATATATTTTGAAAACACCATTTAGGATAAGTGATAGAAAAGAATTATATTAGGCAAATGAACTTGGGGATTTCAGAGACCTTAATCTTAAAGAAATTTCCTAGAGGAGGAGTTTTGGAATTGACACTGATAAGCTTGGAAACAATCAAGAGACATCACAACTCCCATGAATTTAATTCCCGTAACAGTAAAGGTATGATTATTACTTCACCCTTTAGGAGTTTGTCATAGCATAATCTTATCCAAATATACAGAAATACCTGCTCTCCTCAAAAAAATCACAAACTGCATAGAAGATTAATACCAGACTCTTTTTCAGGCTAGATAATCAAAGTACACAACCTTCCACAAGCCATTATGATGGCAGATGAGAAGTATTAAAGACCTTAATATCTGAATTCAAGAACCTGTTATATATTAGATTATCTGATGAAAAAAATATTGAATAAAATGCAAGGGGGAGAGTGAACATCTTTGCCATGCCTCCTTGGTAAGCTGAATTTTTTTTCTGGCAAAATCTTATTTATAGCCAACTGTGCAAAGGGTTTAGTAGAAAGTAATTTGCATTTATGTACAATGCTTATAGAGAAATACCATTTATAAGAACACTGTTCATATATGTTGCCATTCTACTGAATCAAATGTCTCTTGTAAGTCAGTTAACAGGGAAACTTCCTTGAATCCCTTTTTCTGAGGCAGTCTTCCAGATATTAAGCCATAATCTGATTAGATCTGGTCCCCAATAGTATTATAAATAAAACTTTGGTGATTTATGAAATAAAACATGGGGAAGATTCACTACTAATTTCGCCAGCACTTTGGCATGTAAGTTTAGCTCCAATTACATTAAAAATTTAGTTCTACAACCTAAAGTGATGAACTAATCCTTTCCCGATATAGGAAACATCATCACTTCAGCAATAGCAGAATCCAGGGGGAAATTACAAAGTGATATTGCTTGTAAGAAATTCTTAAGGAGAAGAAATATAACTCCTTCCAAAGCTTTTCATAGAAATCTGGAATAAAGACACCAAGGCCTAAGGTTTTGCCTAAGGCTAAAATACTTGTGTTCTTAATCCTAACTGATCGGTTAACTTCATTACAGGCATGCATCTACTCTCCTGGTTGAGCCTGAAAATGGTTCATCTGGAGCAGTGTTCTATCCCAGTTAGCAAATTAACTAACTAACTAACTAACTAACTAACTAACTAACTAACTAACTAACTAACTGACTGACTGACTGACTGACTGACTGACTGACTAACTAACTAACTAACTAGTTTAAATGATCACTGCTGCAGTAGTCTTAGCTATATGGGTTGTGTCCTGTACAAGATATAACAGCTAGACACCTTTCAAAGCTTTCATGGCACCTTCCACTTGTACAAACCATTAGTTTGAGCTGAGCTGAGCTGACTAAAGGTTAGGTTTGGATGCCAAGCCATTCAGAGCTTTCAAGCCAACAGACAGAAGGATGCTAAAGCTCGGAGAGGAAAGTGCTGGGAGTATAACAATAAAAAGTCCACACCCTGTCATAAAAGCATACACAAAATAAGGGGTATGGAGGGGGAGTGGCTACTGCAGCAGTGATCATTTGAACATCTACTGTTATGGTTTGTTTTTGTACACAACAGTACTATGTTCTTCATTTGATCACTGCTGCAGCAGCCTTAGTTATATTACCATAGATTAAACTGACTGGAAGGAGGAAGGTTGAGGGTCCAGGAGCCCTGGAGAATAGTCCTAGTAAAGCCTATAGTAGACGTATAGAAGGAGTCTAACTTAAAATGTGCACAGAGGCAAGTTGCTGCTTCTAGAATACTTCTAACATACAACCCTTTCCAAAAATCCAAGACCTTGGTAGAGTAAACCTTGATGCTGCCTGGAAATGTTTTGTTCTGGGGGTTTTTACAAAAAGTAACAACATGAAGAAACCAATTTTAAATAGTTTATTTCACATAGTTTGTCCTATTTTCTTAACTTCACTAAGAATGAAAAACAGATCAGAAGTTATTCAAAATAGTACCCAAGTACCTGATCCTTTCTTCCTAATTGTTAAGTAATGGAAAGCAGACAGGGAGACTTAACTTAAGGGAAACTTGGATACCACATATGGCATAAAGAAGCATTGTTTCTTAAAGAAGAGCTGTCTTTGTAGAAAATGAGATAAGGTCCCAACATGAGAGCTTGTGATTCAGGCACTCTTCTTACAAAGGTCAAAGCAATTAGTGGACTGTTTTCTATGTTAAGAACCTCAAGTCAGACTGAACAGCTGGTTCACATGGAGCAAACATTTAGTTTTTCTTTCACAAAATAAAATCCCAAGGAGGAGCCACTTGTTTTCCAGGAGGTCTCTTATGCAATATCCCATTTGAACCTTGATTGAAGGATAAGACAAAGCATAAGATAGTTACTCATACAAATACTGCAGAACCACAGAAGAACTAGTCCTGAATGTGTGTCTCTCTTATGTTGGCACCAATGAGAAACCTTTTCCATTTGCTAATATATGATTTTCTAGTAGCAAGCTTTCTTGTCTCCATTAATACTTATTGCACATACTCAGAGAAAAGGTTCTTAAAAGGTGTTAAAATTCTATAATGTGTGCAGTCAGTTGTAGATGTTTGCAGTCAGGATGTATCAAACTCTTCTGATGTGTGAGCAAACCCAGTCTATGAAGGAGCTTGCGATAATTGCTCCTGGCCATTTCCAACAGAAAGAAGAACAACTGTTGCCTGGGTCAGAAGGGAGTCACTACAATTATTTTTAAGGAGTCATTCTGAATCTTCAGAATGGTCCTAGATAATAGTGGAAAAGTAGAAAAGCATAAAGGAATACTCCTGCCTGAGAAAAAAGAAATGCATGTCTTTTCCAGACCTTCTTGCATGGAGTCTGGGAGTAGAATTTTGAGAACTGATTGCAGTGGGCAAATAGATATATTTGAGGTATTTCCCACAGCTGGATCAATTCTTAGAAAACTCCTCAATTCAGTTTCCTTTCATGATAGTCTATCCTGCTCTGCTTAGCTTGTCTGCCACACAGTTTTACTGTGACAGTATGTAAGATGGCAGCAGATTGAGATGGTGCTGAAAAACTGTATCCCAGACTACCATGGTTAGTCTGCACAGAGGGTAAGATATGGTTCCCCTAGCTCTTTTCTGTACTACATCACTGTGGTATTGCCTGTAAATACTAGAAGATGTCCCAGAGATCAGAAATAGGTGAGAGAGAATTTAAAGCATTTATAAGAGCTAATATCTTTTTTATGTTTATGTGTTTTGGTTTCTCTCTTTTGTTCCAAAGACCCTGCATTTTTGTCACTATAGACACTATTCTTCAAGCAAATTTTGAGGCATCTGTTGTGTCTGACTCTGCTGTAGCAGAAATGGAGAACGACAGCCTTGGAGTTTCAGAAAATTGAAGTTTCCAGTACAGAATCTCTTTTTTTCCAAATCCCCAATCTGGAATTTAAAATGCCAGACATATTGATGCTGGAACTAAAAAAAATTCAGGTACCACTGAATTTTCCTCATGTAGTCTTAAAAGAGCTATCGGGAGAATCACAGATGCTGTGAGGCCCATTATCCAGAGAAATTTCCTTGTTGAGATGGAAGTTTGAGTGAAAAAACACAGGAAAATATTTAAATATAGATCTATCTTTTTCCTGGGGAAGGAGATTTCTTTAAAAGGAAGTGCCCAGGAGACACCCCAGGAAAACATGCCTGCGAGAAGAAAGCAGACAAGACTTCTATAAGTTTTCTTGGAATCCTACCCTACACAGGAAATTCCTTACACAACTAAGAGATTCCTAATATTTTGAAAAAGACTGTACAAAGATAAGCAGGTTATCTAATATGGAAAGAGGTGAATCTCTTGCAATCTTCAGTAGGCTGTCTCAGCAGCTAGACATTTTGTGAACACCCTTGGAGCAGTAGGTAGGCTAAAGTGCAATGCAGAAAACTGATAATGTGCTCCAGACAAAGACAATCTTAAGAAATATCTGAAATCTGGATATATAGGAATGTTATGATATATATATTTTTAAATGTAAAGTCATTAGAAAACTCAAATGAGGAATAAGGGGTAACCAGCTGTGAAAAGGCAGCATTTTGAACTTCAGAACTGTCATAAACAGAATCAGTAAGAAAAGATCCAGAACTCGTCTCCACAAATCTTCTATCTTTGGCACTAGGAACATCCTGGAATAAAACCCTTCACCTAACTGAGGAGGAGGGGACCACTTCTATTACCCCCCCCCCCCAAACAAGTATATGTTGAGTAACTGAGTAACAGGAGGGAGAAGAAAACTCTGCTCTGGTGGGTGAGGAGGAATCTTATAAAGGGGATGGAGAGACTCCCACTTCCATCTGCAACTTTGATGGATTACGCTTAGGACCCTTCTGTCTGAAACAATTTGTTGCCAATGACAAAAATGGAGTTTCAGGCTTTCTAGAAGGATTGAACAGCTGCCAGAGTAGGATATGTGGGGGTTTGGAAATCCTTCATATAATCATTCAGACTTATTTGACTGTACTTTGTTCTGGGGGTCCTGCATTCTTTTTGGAGCCTCCCTTCCATCGCTTTTTAAACATTTGTTTACCAACAGTTTGCTGGGACTGTTTATTTTGTTTTTTAAAGTAAGTTGTTGAGAGGAGCATTGAATCTCCTGACCAACATAGAGAAAGAAAGCTAAACATTTGTGAGATCTCTTTCATCAGATTAGCACAGGGACAGAAAACTAGTTCTCTATCAAAAGGGAGGATTCAAAATTTCATTTTTCTCACCCTCTGGGAGGTATTGAGAATGTAGCCTGGCAAACCTCCTCATAAGAGTTCGAGTGGCAGCAGCCCCGGAGGTGGCATCAGTAGAATGGTGAGCACATTTCACATAGAGGGCAGTCACGTGAGACACATAAGACACCATGTTACACAAAGCCGATTTCTACTGAAAAAGAAAACAGATGCCAAAATATTCCTCATATTCTTACAACAGGCAAGCATAAACATCAACATATGAGCTTGGCAGTTGAGAATTTTAAAAACTAATATATTTATTTCCAATATTTATTAAAAGCCTTCCCATCTTCATTAGAAGGAGAGGGATTTGTATTAGCCATATGTTTAGCAGCAGCTTGTTTAGTAAAGCAATAGCTGCTGTCTCACAGACCTGGGATAAGTGTATAAAATCATAAAAGACTGAGATACTTCATAAACTGTCAGGGAAATTGCAGGCTCTGACAAAAACATCCTCCAAAGCAGACAGAAAAGGAGGACTGGGTATAGGTTCTGGAAATTCCAGTTGTAACAGATTATAGTACTTCCTGAGAGGCTGAGAAACATCACTGTTTCTTCACTGAAATTATTGATTTGTAATAGAAGTAGTTTCAGTGAAAAATAATTATTCAATATTACTGGTTGAATCCATCTTCTCTTCAGATTCTGAATTATAATTCTGTAGAGATAACACCTAATCTGTGCTTTCAGAATCATTTTGAGGTTCAAACTCTTGAATCTCTTCAGAAAATGAAGAATCCCTTTTATTTTACCAGACAGAGCCATACAGGAAGGGTCAAGAGCATGTACTAAACCTTGAGCTAAGCCTAATAAATTGCTGTTGTCCAGGGTAACTGAGACAGTTTAAGTTTTGGTTTCTTATTCACAGGAAAATATAAAGAAAAAGACCCAATTCTGGCAGCAAAAACTCCCTATGAATTACTACATACTTTTGGCTAAGCAGATTGGAATTTTATGCCCCTTCTGCCAGGACTGAAAAGGGTTGCTCTTCCTTGTCCATAAACAGCACTCCAGCAAGTGCTGAGGACATGTCTAACCCCTGGTCATTGGTGGTTGTTGTTGTTGTGACTTTCGGCTTTTCCTGGTTAGGGGTCACCACAGCTGAACTCCGTTCCGCTAATGATTGGCAGTAGATTTTTACGTGCCGAGTTGCCGGCCCTGACGCACAACCTTCAACGAAGTGCCAACTTCACCCCCCTCTCACTTCCTAAATGGCCCATCTCAATACCGGAAGATTGCCAAATTCCGATAATAACGGCCACACAGGTAAAAAATGCACTCTCCAAAGCTAAGAATACAGCATCCATGGGACCAGATGACATCCCGGGCTGTGTACTACATGAACTACAATATGAACTGGCACTTAACCTAAGTGTCATGTTTAATCATACCCTCACCTCAGGTTTTGTGCCCACTGAGTGGTACACAGCTGCAGTTATCCCACTCCACAAGGGGGGATCCACCTTGGATCCCGGAAACTACCATCCCATCAGTCTGACAAGCCTTATCTGCAAGGCCATGGAGCGTATTATCATGGAACTTATAAACAAAGACATTGGCAACCTTCAAACACTGGACCCTACCCAGTTTGGGTTCGTGAAGGGCCGATCTTGTCTCCTGAACTTGATTGACTTTTTCACATCAGTCTCCAGAGCCATGGACAAGGGTAAGGTGGTCCACACAGCCTATCTCGACCTTGCCAAAGCCTTTGACACCATCCCCCACTCTGGAATCATAGATAAACTTACTAAGCTGGGCACTAATCCCTACGTCACCCAATGGGTTGCTAACTGGCTTACTGATAGAACCCACACTGTAAAAGTAGCTGACTCCAAATCCAGCTCCAGACAAGTGACAAGTGGAGTACCTCAGGGTTCAGTCCTGGGACTGCTCTTGTTTGGCATCTACTTCTCTTACAGGCCAACACTAAAGGACTCTGGATAACAAAGTTTGCAGATGACTGCAAACTGGGAGCTATTATTGAATCCCCAAATGATGTGGATACTCTACAAAAGGGCCTTACAGAAATAGATGCTTGGTGCCAGAGCCATGGGCTCAAGCTCAATGCCAAGAAATGTATAGTTATCCCCTTTGGGAAAAAAACATGTACCCGTGAATTACCATATAGGTGGCAGTACACTAAACACCAAAAGTTTGATAAGAGACTTAGGGACACAGGTGGACAGTGGTCTCACCTTTGATAACCACATCACCACAACAGTCAGGAAATCCTTCTATGTGGCACACCTCATCACTAAGGGCTTTTTGTCCAGAAAAAAGGAGGTCATTGTCCCACTGTACTCATCCCTCATTAGACCCATTATAGAATACAATGCCCCATTTGGTATGTACCTCTCAAGACATCTGCAACAACTGGAAAGGCCACAGAGATACCTCACTAAAAGAATCACAGGCCTAAAGCAGATGCCCTACGCTGACCGCCTTAAAAAACTCCAGCTATACTCTGTTGCATATCGTCTACTCAGAGGTGATCTTTGCTTAACATACAAGGCCATGTCAAACCCAGAGCTGTTGGACATGCTACACTTAAAGAAATCCCAATCCCTCAGAGCCACACGCTCCAGGGATCTAAACCTTGTCATCACAATAAACAAAACATGCTGGAGGGATAGGTTCCTGACTCAGAGACTCCCCAGACTCTGGAATAGATTGCCCATACATGTCAAGCAGAGTGCCTCTTTGGTCCTCTTCAAAAGGAACCTTGACGATTGGATGGGAGAAAGGAAATTCACCCTGGGGATCACGTCAGTCACCCTGCTAGACAGGGGTCCAGGGAAGTAAATAGTGTGGGAAGAAATAGCCAGGGAATTGTTATGGCTAGGCTTGTATAGGCCCTAGGGCTGATAGCCTAGTACCAACCTATAAACCTATAAACCTATAAGGTATGCCCATTCACGCATGTCTCCACACAGAAGATGCTATAGCTAAGAATCGAACAGGACAACGTCTTACTGTGAGGCAACAACGCTACCGCAGCACCAACACTGCAGTATAACCCCTGGTCATTGGTAGTAGCAGGAACTAATTCAGAAAGACCCAGAGAATAAGATAAGTGATCCAAGGAATCTGCTTTGGCCACAGCAGAGTTACCCACCTGAGGATGAAGAAATATATAAGCCTGTTATGATAACAAAGGCTGCTTAAAAATATTTTTCTTTTTATGTCTGGCAGAAAGTAGAAGCAAGAAACAGGTGGGTGGGTCCATAGTTAAGCTGAAAAAGGTGCCTGATTCTCAGGAAAGCCTGGCAGAAATAGTCTGTAAAACAGGTAAGATGTAAAAGGTATTTTTCCCTATTAAAACACAGCAAAAATCAATTAAACAATTCCCTTAGCCAGAAAAAGTAAAATAACATCACTTTTACCACAGAAAAAATAGTTTAGTTTTAACAACTTTTTACCACAAAAGAAAAAAAAGTAAGCTCCTATTTAAAAGTGTACAGAAGTCAAGTGACAGTCATTAAAAGCACTTTCTCCTAGCTAAAACTAATAAGTTTTAGAGAAAAACAATGTTTTCTGCTATAAAAAATAAAGTGGTATTTTTTTCTGGAATGGAACTTATCTGCTCAGCAACGGAATAGCATCATTTGACTGTCGATCCATGAAAGTCCACAGTGGAGATCTGTCTTTGGCAGCAGGAATGCTCTGAAGAGCTTGGTACCCAAACCTGAGTTCTAGTCAGTCCAGCTCGAGCTGACTAATGGTTTGGACATGCTGAAGGTGCCCTAAAAGCTTTGGAAGCTGCCCAGCTGTTGTATCCTCTACAAGATGCAGCCAATATAGCTAAGACTACTGCAGTAGTGATCAAATGCAGAACATCAGTACAGATCTCTGACATTCATATGGGAATCTCCAGATGAGTAACAATTGTCACAGAAAACTTCAGAAAGGGTAAGTACTGAATATATCTTTTTTTGTCTTCACATTTCCAAATAGTAATATTTGTAAAGGTGAAATATTTTTTTTTCATAAAATCATTAATGCAGGCAGGTTCAGCTGCAACATTACCATAAATATCTGTCAAAGCTAGTATTGTAAGCTCTGAGATCCTTTTCTGACAACCTTTAGCAAGGCCTTTTGTGAAGCAAGATTTTTGGCCATACAAAAAGTTTATAACTCCCACCTCTCATAAATCTGAGAATACTGAATTGATTTATGATATATTTTTAAATGTTTATTATGTGATAATACTTTGTCTTTATATGCCCAAGCCTGAATTACATACATGACTTTGTATTTACTTTATAAGATCACCCAGATAAAGCTGCAGTTATCAAGTGGAGAAACTAACATTTTCCCTTAAAGTACTGCAGTGTTCCAATGTTGTGCTGCATTGATCCCATCTCATTATGAGGTAATCCCTTTTTTTACTGCTTCTTTCTTTGTCAGGGTGTGTAATAATAAGAGGGCCAAACATCTAACAAATACTCGGTCTCTGACTATGTGCCTATGCCGATACTTAGCAAAACTATGGGATGAGCTGAGTAAATGGTTGAAATAATCTGAATATCCAAGACTAACGTTTATTGAATATGGAATTAGTCACTCATCTCATAAAAAAACGACCTTAACCTGTCTCAGTACTAACTGAGACAAAATTACTCTAACCTTTGTGAATGACACCATTCTCTCACCATTCCATGTCACTCAACCAGTGTTTTGAAATACCTCCACATCCTATTTGTACCTTATGTGACAACTGGTTGAATTATATGAAAATGTAAAATCCGGGTACCTATCTGCACTTTTATTACTGGAACAATAGTACCCTGAAACAACCAGCTACTATATGAATGTCTAGAAAACCAACAATTTGCAAAGACTCTAAAATACTAAATCTCAACCTTTTCTAGAGATGAATACTACAAGTCAAAATAAACCATTGGACCTGTCTCACTAAATCTTCATTATTCCTTCCAAGGCCTCTAAAGATATTTATACTGCATAGCTGATAAGGTTGACAAACATACATTGAAAGCCACCCAAACATCAAAGAAACTTCCTATGTATGATATAATAATATCTTCCTCATCTTGAGCTGGTACAGTCTTACACATATAAAGTATGCACCACCCATAGTCATAAAAAGAAACATCTATAATGATAAAAGTAAAGCTCGCAAAATCAACGAAATCCTAAGAGAGTAATAGTATGGAAGCTGACTTACACACTTACATTCACATGGTGTAATGATAGCTATGCTAATGTCATTTGTAAAAAATAAATTTATCTTTCAGATAACAGAAAGAGTTGTTTGCTTAGCTGGCATGAATGCTTGTTTTTCATTTAAGCTATTTCCTGCTATTCCTTATTGGACAAAGGTGACTTAAAGGATGTGGTAGTGTGTGGCCAACCCCTTCTCTTGATGTTATTTTTCACTTTTACTGCTTTAGCAAATGCATGCTTCTTACAGCACCCCCCCCCCAGTCACAGACACATAAAGGAGAATATACCTGAGTCCCCTTAGCATAAATGTAGTTAAAGCTGTAATGAAAATTCCTACTCCCAACATGAAAACGGGGCTAATGTTTTCCTTTTAGAATAATGCATTGCATTATTGTTGAGGTGATTCTGACAACCCATTTACCCACTTTTAAGATCAAGGTCTCTGGCACCGCATGATATTCTTTCTGTTATTAAAATATAGACACTGAAAAATGTGATGCTCACAGCATGGGTTATTCTGTTTTGCTGCTCAGTAACTGGGTCTTTCTCCACTTGCAGCAAAGCACTCATTTCTTTTTCATAAACTTTACATGATCAATCCTCTCAGTTCATAATGAGTCCTATAAAGTGCATATCATTTCTGCATGCCCTAGTGTGAAAGTTGTCGGCTTTATTTTCCATTAAGTTAGACAGAGTGGACAAATTTCCTGGTATTGCCACCAAGCAACTCTCATTGCTGAAGAAATTCCTGATTTCAACTCTGGACTGTTATCTACAACTGAAAATGAGTGTTCCTCATGCAGAGTAGTTTCACTTTGCAAGCAGACAGTGAAACAATCTAATGGGAGTACAATGGTTACAATATAGCCACTTCACAAGTGTAAAATGGCAGGCTTCACCTTTTATTTATGAAAGATGGAATCTATTGAGCAGGTCATTTGAGCTAGTGGAGCAAAGTCATGCACATTCTTGTGTGCACCATTTCTATACTGTTTTCTGCAATAATTACTATAAAAGAATGGATCTTCCTGTACTGTATGGCACATACTTTTAATGTTATCTTTTGCCACCCCAGGGACTTTTTTGTCAGAATTACCTCTGAATTCCTTCATTTCTATGTATACAATGTAAATATGTTAAATTAATAAAAAAGATCTTATAAAAATGACCTCTATCACTTTTATCTACACAGATGCTCAATTATTTTTGTGTAAGGTACAGAAATGGCATCTGAAATATTTCCTTTTTTCATGTTACTTCAAAAAAATGTGTATGAAAGCTGAATTGTTGCATACACACAACAATATTAGGTGAAATGGTGAAAATGAAAAAAGTATATAGCCTATGGAGGTGGACTGACAAAAGGGTGCATGGAGTTACATGATTGGCTCTCCTGTTCAATGGAGGTGTTGTTTTTTTGGTTTGTTTGTTTCTTTTCTTTTTACTTAAGATTGTTCCCTGCTTTTGAAAGGGAGAATGCTTGCACTAGAGTGGTTAATCCAGTTATCAGCCCCAGTAAGAATATATATATATATATATATATATATATATATATATATATATATATATATATATATTTCACTGTCATAACCCGGATTAACTGTTATTTTACGAAATATTGGTCTGGCTTTTTATGGCTAGTAAAATTCTTAATCAGGTAAAACCTTTTCAAGGAAAAAGTCCCTAAGAGAGGACCAGGAGCATGTGTTAGTTTTGCCTCTGTCATGCAAGGATCTGTGGCTAGGATGTCATAGTTTACTGTTACCATCTTCAGTTGAGGTCACCTGATGGACTAAGGATATGCATGAGAAGATGAGAATTAGATCTAGAGGCAGGAACTTTCTTGCTACCTTCTCTACTAGTCTCCATCCCCAAGTTGATTATTTATAGGTGAGAGGGAGTGTTCTTTTCTCAATCAGTTTCCCCTAACAAGTTGAGCTATTGATATGTTTTTAGCTATGCTTCTTAGTTATTTTACTTTGTATTGTACTCTTGTCATTGCTGTGCACAAAGCTATATGTTCAAGTTTATTGATTTACCTGATGTATATAAATAGGGTTCATGCCACATATGTTTATATCTATCTATCTATAGATAGATAGATACATACATATACATACATACATACATATATTACCTTGCATGTTGAAGACGTCTCTTGTATTTGTGTTATCATAGTTACATCTTAGTATGTTCATATCAATGTAGATGTGTAGATGTTATATTTTTCTGTACAGTTTGTACTGTTAATAAAGTTGTTGCATAAGAAACTTAGATGAAATCGGTTACACAAACTATATCAGATAGTTGTTGACACTTTTTACTAAAATCATGGTCTTCAAGCTGTTAAAATACAAGATACAGTTATGTACATTTGATTACTTTTGTACAGCATTTGAGAAAGTCTTTATGTTCCTTATTCAAGAATTGTACACTGAGATTGTTAGCCATTACTGTTGTTCATTATAATTTATATTGCTACTAATATTGTCCCTGTCCCCTTCAATAAACACATCACACCAAATGACATTTGATGACCTTTATTAAACTTCCATAACACGGGTTTGTTCACCAAATTCATTAATTGCAACTAACCATAATATAGTTGATTCTAAACACAGCATAAAATCCTTGTAATGTTAATAAGGGCAGCATACCTACTCACCCTGACCAACAAGCAGGGTCCATACCTCTGCTCGCTTACTTTACTTATGAAGCAGCGTCCCATCTCACTTCATACACCATTCATTGAATTACCTTCCACCAAATAAGCAGCATCCTTACCTCAGCTTGCTTATCTATTCAGCAAACTTCCTCCAACTACTCATTTTTCTTTCCCCAGATCCTTGAAATAAACATCCAGACAACAGAGGGGGAACAGAAGAGGGCAAGCCTATCCCTCTTCTCCGCCAACCAGCCTGACCAGGCTGTTCCCCCTCCCTTCTACCCAAAATTGTTCAACCCACTACTTCCCATAAAGGGAAGGGTAAAGTCAAACATCATTCCGTGTACCCATTATCTGTAAAGCACCTTAGAATCCCATCATAAACCCACCTTGACATACCATCACTGAAACACGCACTAATGAAACTAAATAAAGTAGGATTACCCATGACCCCACTGTACCACCAGAAAATCCATACCAAGAGAATACATACGCTTTTAGACTACTTCTGTCAAAACACGAATCATGGCTCAACCTTAATGGAATGACAACATATAGCCACAACAAAAAAACACCAACTACAACCCCTTGAACTCAAATCGACAATCAGTCAAGGGCAACTGGTATCAAGTCTCAAACCCAGGACCCTGTCAACTGTAGCATATCACCTTAGCCCACCAAACTACCCAGTTCTGGATGTGCAATAACTTGATTACTGTAGAGAATAGTCTAACTGCAAAACTTTAATGACCTAGCACTAAGTGCCAGAAAACCAGCACCCCTTGACCTAGTTCCTGAAAACTCGCCTATGCCCAGCAATGAAGCACTCTACATGCCCAGCCATAAACACTCCCAATTCACTCATTACCAAATGACAATCCAAACTAGGACCCCAAGCCACCCCATGCAGAACCTCAATCCCCCCCCCACTCAGTTCTTCCTAGCAACCGTCCAAGCTAGAACACTCAAACTACTAACCATCCTTAACCACTGCTTGTCCCTGGCCTTTCCCCTCGAAGGCTCTTTTCCCTTATGTTACCTATACCTCTAGTAAGGAATTAAGACCTGACTTATGGCAGCCATATCTTACAACCAAGCTGCCTTTAAACCTTCTTGCTCCTGTGTAAATAATGCACCCAGTTTCCAAAATTAGCCCAACACAGTTTCCTACCTACCATACGTCCTAGGAACAACTCCGGCATCCTGTCAAACACGACAATGGCCCTTCCCCCAACTACAGTTTAACAACTGGATGAGTAACTATAATCACCTCAAGAGCCATAAGGCTTTAGACTAATATGTTCCTGTGCTCCTGTGAATGTTGTGACTCTACTCCTGTGGGATCCCCACACTCTTCATAAACTGTCCCCAAAAGTTTTATCCTGCCCCCCCCCACCTACCTCTTCATTACTTGCCCCCCATACCAGTGCAATGCTCAGCTCCCACACTACTTGAACACAGTGCTCTAACATGCCTTAATAAGATGATTATTCAGACCCTCATTGTGCCCCATTCCAGTGGCAAGAACATCTTTCCTATCAAAAAGCATCACCTTTCAGATCCACGTTTCAGGCCACTGCATGATGCCTCCTGCACTTCAGCAATCTGCAAAGAAAAGAAAAACAATAAATTCAATGTACACACCTCCCAAGAATTACTTAACATGAGGGCATTGACAAGAACCCCTGTCACCCCCATCAAGCGTTTGCCAAAACTCTGTACCAAATTATGGGACCAGCCCCCCCCTTTTTTTTATAAATGCTATGAATCACTTGAACTTCCTATGATCCTAAGATTGTTGTGAATCCACTCCACCTACCTGAACCCCAGCCACAGTGCTGTGCCATAATGAGCACTAAATAAAAAAATGACCTGTAACCTCATCAAGTCCACTGCAGGAACCCAAACTCTTACCTACGGCCAAATGGCTGTTGCTCTTTTTACTATTGAATGCAAACACCCAAAAGCAGGGACAACTTTCCAACATTGATCTAACATACTGAAATGGTTAGTAAAACAGATTGTACAACCTAACTAACCTTGAAATCAAAAATTCAAATGCCTGTTCTTCTCTGGCTAGCAATGTAAATCCTCTACCAAAAATCAACTTAGAAATCCACTTACTTCAGCCAGTAACTGTTGCCCCCTTGAGCTCTCCATGTGTAACCTCCCTGGTCGCCACTGCTTCCATCATCTGCGAACTCACTGTGCAGTGCCACAACTGGTAATCATGACACCACCATCTACAAGGAAAAGGACAAAAGTAAATCCTCTAAAATGTAAAGAGAAGGTTCCACCTTATACCTACCTATTCCAAATTATAGCAGCAGCATTCCAAAACCCCCATCTGCAAGATAGAAAAAAGGGACATATAAATCATATAAAATACATAATGCACATTCAAAGACATCTTCAAAGTCAGCCTATCCCTCCCCTCCCCCACTATGGCCGAGTTACAGCAGGCATGCCCCATGAACAACAGCATGGTGAAAGCCCGCAAAACCATGGAATATCCTCTGCAAGTACCATGATCGCAGCCCTGCTATACGAGGGCATGAAACACCAGCCATTCACCACCAATGTCCCTCCAAGCTGGATAACACCCCAACTCACCCCATAGCAATAACACCAAATGTCAAAAGACATGATGTGTGCCCATCCCTCAACATTACTTCCCAACACTCCCCCTTGACAGTTAACTTTACCTGTGCCTGCGTGAGAACACAGTCTGCAACATACTACTCAAGTGTACCTTATTACGAGGAACGTACCTCATTTGGTTCTTAAAATCTTAATGTTCCTCAAAGTTCCACATTGAAAGGGCCTGCTACAAATTCAGTGTTAGAAATTTTTTAACTGATATCTATGGTAAATAGAACTGAATCATATCAATTTATTAACAGATCTTATTCATAAGTAAAACCATCATATTTTAATCATCCTATGACCTTCCTAGTTGATGTTGTTAGCTGTTAGTATGTACTCCACATGTTGCCCATTTGTTCCACATTATGCGGGCTAGTGTTACTTATTTTGGAAATGGAAGGTTGAGAGTTGTGGTCTGCATCTAACCTAATCCAAGCTCAGCCAAGGCAACAAACCCACCAAACCACCAGGAATAAGCCTACTATCTACCTGTGGCAAGACCGCTATACCTACAACAAGTTCACAAATGGAACAAGCAGCAGATATCCTAACAGACTGCCTCAGTGACACCTACATCTCCTATAAGAGATTGAAGAATAATGCTTTACCATTAGAAAACAATACAACTTTATAAGCAGCCTGTAATATGGGAGGGAGCAGTAACTATCGTATATGATAAGTTATTGGAAACTGTTTATTATATATTTCTAATGAAGAGACCACAACCTCTACAGAATAACTGCATGTCTACAAGTCTCCCAATATTTAAGAAACAGCACTACAGTAGTAAGACATGATAAAAGTCAATACACGGATTAAACTTCAGCGTTTCAGTGATAGTGAAAATGCTCTCATGTTTTATACAACAATATAAATTAAGTCTTTCTTTTGTTATTTTGCAACCTAAAGAACAAAATAAATAAGTAAATAAATAATCAAAGGAACAAATAAATATATAAAATTGGCATAGGTCACCCTCTTGTGGATGAGACTTCTATCTAATTAATCTTATTTTGCAGAAGTTGTGTGAAACGCCCTCTAGTCAACAGAATTAGAACCGTTTTCAAACACAGACAGTACTAGTCTGTAGGAAATGTTACAGCATAGTAGCTTTACTATACATAATACACGAATAAACTATTCAGTCATATCAATAAATACTTAAAAAAAAACCCATACAAATCAATCCAGCAGCCTTGGAATGAATACACTTTTGTTTAACTTTTCTTTTATTTTTTTATATATAACATCGGGAGAAGCCTTAAGTGGACGGCGCATGCACACCGGCCCTACTGGTACCAGGGAGCACCTCAAACCTGTGAAAACAAGCCAATGCACCACAAACAGGCCAGCACTGCTCTGCAAACAATAGGACAGCTCCCAGGAAGGAAAAGAAGAAACTCCACCACCAAACCCCTCTCCCCACCAAATGCCTTAACCACCCAATGATTGTCACAGTGCAGATGGCCATGCACACCACTGCAGCATGCATGCACAGGGAGCATCAGCTGACAAAAAGCCACAGCCCACGAAAACCCAGTCAGGTTGGCACCTCGCCCCAAACAAATATCCCAACCACCATAGGTGACTGACAAAACCAACCACAACCATCTGCTCCCCTCCACGAAACCCCAGGAACAAACACTGTTGCCAACCTCCCATCCATAAGGCAGCTCTGCATCCAGCATTCTCAGACAAGAGTCATCAGAATTGTTGCCAAGAAGACTGATGCATTTCTTTTATAAATTGTTAATTTCAAAGTTCATTACTACTACTTGCGTGAAGTGTTGCTTGCTTCAGATTTCATACCTCAAAATGCTAAGTGGAGTGAGAATTCCAATGCTTGTGTCACCAGTCTTCCATTTCAGCAGCATCTTTAGGTTATACTGGTATGCTAAATGTTGCCAAATATTACTTGGACCATAATCTGGACAAATAGGGCTGTTAGCGATCTAATCAGGCTGCATAAACTACTACCCTCACACTGCAGGTGTTCATCTTACAGTGTGGTATTGAGTAACATGGTGGTGGTCTTCCAACTCACTTCGGCAAACCCAACGAGAGATGCCCTCACCGACTGCAGAAGCATTTAATACTGAGCACATTGCGGGTGCAATGAAGACACCCCTGAACAACTTCAAAGAGTGAAATAATACCAATCTCCTAAACTGTAATCTTCCTATGACCCAGGGACGGGCCTCATTCCAATCCTGTTGCCAAACATACCAAGACATGCCAAAAAAGGAATGACACAGCACACACATGAATTCACAGCCTGCAAAAGCTGCCACTCCCACAAGAAGGCCAGAACTGAGCACCCCAACCACCAAGCCTCCCCATTCAGGCCACTTTCTTTTTCTTTTTTTTTTTTTATTACAAGGCGAATGCAATCACAAGATGTGCTCGACAATCAACAAGGGATAGTGGGAATCTTGCCACTCCAAACCACAGAACCGAGAGTTGTGAAAGGACTAGACAACACAACTGGCAGTCTGCTCCCACCTCCACATTCCCCGCTCAGTGCCACCTTAAGAAAACTCACCACCGAACCAACAAAACACAGGCAGCAGCAGAGATCTCCCTTCACCCAGAGACCAAGCACAACTTCATACAACAGAAGTGAGACCTGTCCCCTGCCCACAAACAGCCAGAAACACCCATAATCCAAATGCACCGCCACCAAACTCCGGCAACCAGCAACTTTATGCTGTGCATTCTTCGAGATAAGAAGATGGAAGCATACTGCTTTAGCTAGGAACCTTGGGCAACAAAGTCCTGTAAGGAAACAGTAGTTTTCATCCACAATCAAACAACCACACTGGGCAAACCATGGTCCATCCCAACTACCGCCACGTGCACCAATGCCAACCATGCCCACACCTCAATAAACTCACTATGACTATCCGTATATCAAAAGTATATGTATATATATATATATATATATATATATATATATATATATATATATATAAATATATATCAAACTCAAACCACCTCCCAAACAAAAGCTGCCCAAGGCCTATCTGCACCACTGTCCCTCAGGTCATCATGGACATAACCTGCAGTAGCAAGTTCATGCCAAAATGTGATTGCTTACCCAGCTACACTTGTCTAAACCCCTTAAGCCCCTCCCCATCCTTATCTCATTTCCTTCCAACCATCCCTGCCTCCACTTAACCCTTTCACCTCGCAAACCCACTTAACTCCCACTAATATCAACCTAACCCCTCCTGAAGATGTCCCAAGACAAATAAATTTGTTGCCGAACTTCATTTATTAATTTACATATGTAATAAGCTAGCCTGATACATAAAAAACAGGGCATCCATCTGTGTCACAGGTGGCCCATTTCAGGAATGGACTTGGTTCATCAGTAAGGCCAGATAGCAGGTAATAGGATGAAGACACCATTGGTCAGCTATCCAATCCTGGAAGCAAGACTCTAGGCAACTTGTTGCCTGTGTGACATCAGTTGGAGACCAGGAACTTCACCTGCAGGCTTGCTAATAAAGGGGATGGCACAATGTTGTGACCTAATTGCACACACTGCTTCCACAAATATGGACTTTGTCCAGCTGCCACAGACATGAAGGCTGTTGTTGTACAGTCCACAACTCTCCACAGAATCCATTACTCACTGAACACTATAAATGAGTACCATGGGTATGACACCCTAGGAGCCAGGGGACCCACTCAGTAATGTGTTTCATTCAAGGGTAGCCTGCAAAAGGAATACACAAGTGATTTGGGGGGGTTGCCAGATGTGGCAAACAAGGGAAAAATCTAAGAGGGTGAAGTGCCATTAGATGGGGGTAGGGGTGGGATTAAAATGATAATATACTCAAAGCATTGCTTACTAAGTTGCTAATAAAAGGAAAGCTGGTTGGCACATGTATATTTGTTTCTATATAAAAGTGTATGCATGTAAGCATGTCAATTCTTCAATAATTACATAAGTGTACTGTAGTTTCTTTCTTTTTTGAGATCCCTGCACTATTTTCTGTGGTATCCCTCAACCTAAAAGAGCGCACGAATACTGTAAGATGAGGCCTTCAGACACATGCTAAATGCTCAACATTGTAAATCAGGATAGTCATTAGATATGCCCCCACACATAACTATGGACATAGTCTGAATGTGCAGTCTGTCTACAACACATGCTGGGCTGTCCATTTGTTTATTGTACTAGTATGGAATAAAACACCCAATGTATACTTTATGGAAAACGTCAGTTTTATTATTGCTTATGACACTGAAAAACAATTTTTAAGGATAATTTATTAATTCTCTGTGAAAAATCTGTTTGCTTATTGTTCATTGCTTTATAGTAGAGTGTAGCAGTATAATTTTGGGTGCACCATGTCTAGAAATATATACATATGTGTGTGTGTGTGTGTGTGTGTGTGTGTGTGTGTGTGTGTGTGTGTGTGTGTGTGTGTGTGTATGTATATTATTATTCATTATAGTGAATTTTCTGTCTAAATGCTGTATTTCTTCACAGTAATGTTGATTACTACAATTGTGCAATTTTCTTTTTGTTTTCCTCTGACATCTTCAATTTCCTAAAATTGAATTCAGAGAAAATGGTATAACTGTGAAGTTAAGTAACTTGAGGGATTATCAGAATTTTATCTTCTATGTTCTGCTGTGTCTTCATCTGATTTTATGTATCAGCAAACTACAGTTGGGGATATTCAGAAACAAGCACAGCATGACCTTGCAGTGGCAAATAGCACAATGAATTTAGCATAGCAGAGTCCAATGGGGATCAGATATTCATGAGTACAGGCACACTGTGGCCATGCTGGAGACAGTGGTGCATATGAAGTTTCATAGCCATGATAATGATAGCAACTGTGCTGCTGGAACAGCTATGGGCAGTCACTTGACCTAAGGGAAAGCATCAGGCAGATGGCTTTCCCAATGCTATACATGTTCACATGAGCATCAAAGTGTCCAATAGCTGTGATGTGGGGACCACCTGTAGCCCACCACAATAAAATTCCAAGTCATTTCATTTTACATGTTTCTGGGTACAAAATTGGGAGATAGGACATGCAGAAATGGGGCATTGCAAGTACAGGAATACACAGAAGAACAAATGTTTTGTGGGCATATGTGCTTATTTTTAAGCAGGTTATAGGAGGAAGACAGCAAAGAAATAGTGTGGGTAAGATGCAGGGGGAGGGGAAGGCAGCAGTGGTAGCCAAACAGGCATAATGCAAAGAAAAATTGACATAGGAGGTGGTGACTCATAAGTGAGAACAAAAATGGAGAGATGTGGACTAACAAAGGATGGACAACTGGGAACAGGGAGAACTGGACTATAAATGGGATGGGGCGGCCACACAAAGTTACGGAGATCACAGTGATGGGGAGACAAGGAGGAGTGATGAGGGATTACTATGCTTGGCCTGAGGAGAATCAAGACTAAAGTTAGTCATTTTCATGCATGACATCATGGGTCGGTGCCACCACTGATAACTAGAAGGATGGGGATGATCAGGTGTGTGACTCTATCAGCCACACAAGTAGAAGTCCCAGGATGACAATGCAGACATCCAGGTGAAAATCCACCTTGGTCATCACCGGTAACCACACTTCCCCACCAGGTGATCAAGGAGGGCTCCTCTGCACCAATTTCAGATGAGAAGCCTTCACTGATAAGAGGTAACCACAGAGGCTACCAGCAAGCCATGCAGGCCGCCTTCCACAGGCTAACCTTTATCACACTGTAGAGGGGCAGAAGAGAGATCTATGGACTGTTGTGTCTGTAGAACTACTTGCACCACAGTTTATCCTGTTGAAAAAGAAACTAAATGGAGAAAAATAAACCAACAAAGTAACAAAAAAAATATATTAGAATCATACATTACTGTCAGCACTACTACGATGACTCACCACTGGACCAGTAATCAAAGAGCCTCAATCCTCACCACTGGCAACAGTGGGGGACGTACACTGGGAGGGTAACAAGAGACACAGACAGGATTCCCAGATGCAGTTCTCTGCATCAAGTGCAATTTCCCTTAACAGCACACAGAGACCATGGTCAGTCTGGGGCTGGTTTGTCCTTCTTTCTCCAGATCTCCAATAAGACTCCCCACTGGCACAGCTATAGAGTTGAGATCTCAGCTGAGTGGCCATGCCAAGGCCTCCAGCACCCTCTCTACCCAACAAGTGCTTCGTGTCCCTGCCCAAGTAGCTGACACACACACACACATTCTCTTTGAGTTTGATTCACACACACACACACACACACACACACACACACACACACACACACACACACACACACACACACACACACACACACACACTCAGACACACACACACCTGGGAAAGGCTGGCACAGGTTTACTAGCTATGCCCCCTTTTGCCCAGACTATAAGGCAGTTATCACTGCCAACAGCCAACTTTTTATCAGCTAATTTAAGGGCTTAAAAAAGGATGTCCAATCTTACTGTGTAATGATACTATTAATACAAAGGGCAGTTTGACCAAGAAAAATACTATTCATAGGTTCATAGGTTGGTACTAGGCTATCAGCCCTAGGGCCTATACAAGCCTAGCCATAACAATTCCCTGGCTATTTATTCCCACATTATTTACTTTCCTGGACCCCTGTCTAGCAGGGTGACTGACGTGATCCCTGGGGTGAATTTCCTTTCTCCCATCCAATCGTCAAGGTTCCTCTTGAAGAGGTTGAAAGAGGCACTCTGCTTGACATGTATGGGCAATCTATTCCAGAGTCTGGGGAGTCTCTGGGTCAGGAACCTATCCCTCCAGCATGTTTTGTTTATTGTGATGACAAGGTTTAGATCCCTGGAGCGTGTAGCTCTGAGGGAATGGGATTTCTTTAAGTGTAGCATGTCCAACAGCTCTGGGTTTGACATGGCCTTGTATGTTAAGCAGAGATCGCCTCTGAGTAGACGATATGCGACAGAGTATAGCTGGAGTTTTTTAAGGCGGTCAGCGTAGGGCATCTGCTTTAGGCCTGTGATTCTTTTAGTGAGGTATTTCTGAGGCCTTTCCAGTTGTTGCAGATGTCTTGAGAGGTACATACCAAATGGGGTGCTGTATTCTATAATGGGTCTAATGAGGGATGAGTACAGTGGGACAATGACCTCCTTTTTTCTGGATGAAAAGCCCTTTGTGATGAGGTGTGCCACATAGAAGGATTTCCTGACTGTTGTGGCGATGTGGTTATCGAAGGTGAGACCACTGTCCACCTGTGTCCCTAAGTCTCTTATCACACTTTCTGTGTTTAGTGTACTGCCACCTATATGGTAATTCATGGATACATGTTTTTTCCAAAGGGGATAACAATACATTTCTTGGCATTGAGCTTGAGCCCATGGCTCTGGCACCAAGCATCTGTTTCTGTAAGGCCCTTTTGTAGAGTATCCACATCATTTGGGATTCAATAATGGCTCCCAGTTTGCAGTCATCTGCAAACTTTGTTAGCCAGAGTCCCTTAGTGTTGACCTGTACTTCAGAGAAGTAGATGCCAAACAAGAGCGGCCCCAGGACTGAACCCTGAGGTACTCCACTTGTCACTTGTCTGGAGCTGGATTTGGAGTTGACTACTTTTACAGTGTGGGTTCTATCAGTAAGCCATTTAGCAACCCATTGGGTGACATAGGGGTTAATGCCCAACTTAGTAAGTTTATCTATGATTCCAGAGTGGGGGATGGTGTCAAAGGCCTTAGCAAGGTCTAGATAGGCTGTGTGGACCACCTTACCCTTGCCCATGGCTCTGGAGACTGATTCAAAGAAGTCAATCAGGTTCAGGAGACAAGATCGGCCCTTCACAAACCCAAACTGGATGGGGTCCAGTGTCTGAAGGTTGCCAATGTCTTTGTTTATAAGTTCCGTGATAATACACTCCATGGCCTTGCAGATAAGGCTTGTCAGACTGATGGGACTGTAGTTTCCAGGATCCAAGGTGGATCCCCCCTTGTGGATTGGGAAAACTGTAGCTCTGCGCCACTCAGTGGGCACGAAACCTGAGGTGAGGCTATGATTAAACATGACACTTAGGTGAGGTGCCAGTTCATATTGTAGTTCATGTAGTACACAGCCCGGGATGTCATCTGGTCCTATGGATGCTGTATTCCTGGCTTTAGAGAGTGCATTTTGTACCTGTGTGGCCATTATTACTGGAGTTTGGCAATCTTCCGGTATTGAGATGGGCCATTTAGGAGGTGAGAGGGGGGTGAAGTTGGCACTGAATCGATCTGCCAGGATATTGGCAATATCCTTTGGATCAGTATATTTAATGCCATTCTGTTTTAGCTCAAAGCAGATCTGAGCATTGCCATTTAGATTCTTGACATAGTTATAGAATGCTTTGTGGTTGTCTCTGGAATCTTTGGCAATTTTATTTTCGTAACTAGCTTTGGAGGATTTTATGAGGCATCTCAGTTTCTTACTGAGGCTAGTAAGGGAGTTTGTTGCATCCTGGGATTTTCCTCTTTTCTGCAAAAGTTTCTTCCTTTTGTTGTAAAGTTTGTTTATGGCAGGGGACCACCAGATTGGCTTCCTTTTTTTGGATGAGAGCATTTTGGTTCTATTTGGGATGGCACGATTCATGCATGAGTGGATGTGCTCGTACAGTGCCTTAGTGCAGGATTCAGCAGTTGAACTTTCAGTTCCCGTCTGCATGGGTGTTATGAAGTTTGTCACTTCTGACTTGAGTAGCATGAAGTTGGCTTTGGAGAAGTTTTTTATGGTGGTTTCTTTACTGGGGGGTGGGGGTGGGATGAGGATGTTAAGGGTGATTAGCTTACGGTCAGACCTGACTAACAAGGGGGTGACCATAGGTATGGAGCATTGATTTCCCATGTTGGTAATGACCAGGTCTAGGATATTGGAGCCCCTGGTGGGACTGGATTAGCTGATCCAGGGCATTGGAATTTATGAATTCCAAGAACCGTTGTGCAAAGGTGTTGGGACATGAGTAGTTTTCCCAGTTAATGGCAGGGTAGTTAAAATCACCCAGTATTAGGGTGTTTGGTTCTATCTTAATATTTTCCAGTATGTTTAGAAAGGTGTAGTGAGAATCTTGGGGTATGGTGGGAGATCTGTAGCAAGCTACAATTTGGATTGCAGTCTTACCTAGTGTTAGTTGCACTTGGAGAATTTCAGACACATTGTGTTGGCCAACTAGCCTGGTGGTGTGAATATCCTTGGTGAATATTGACACTCCTCCACCTTTAGTGTTTCGGTCCTGGTTTGGTGGCGAAAAGTGTGGTAAGAGTTGTAGCCTGGTATTGCAGGGGTGCTCTCTGGAGCCTTGAACCAGGTCTCAGTTACTGCACAGATATCGATGTTCTCCATTTTAGGAGTGCCTCGAGAGTGCATTTTGAGGTTTAGACTTCTAGCATTGAGTAGCATTACCTTCAGATTTTGCATGCTTGTACCTGTTACGGTGGTGGTTTTGTCCTTTGAAGTTTGCCTAAAAAAGGCACTATAGGGGTGGCAAGAGCCTTAGCCAGTAACCTGAATCCCAGGGGCGACAGGTGCAGACCATCTCTGGCAAAGCATCGTGGTCTGTCAATCATGTTATCCCAGGCAGACAGATACTGGATCCCCCTTGAATGACACCATAAGCTTAGCCAATTGTTGAAGTCAATCATTTTATACTTATATTGCGGTATCATTCTGGGCGAAGGCAGGATGCTACTCAGGGCTAGGGTCATACCTGCCTGGGCCACATGATCCGAGAGCTCTTCCATGTCTCTTTTCATGTAGTCCAGGGAGGTACGTCTCAAGTCATTCACTCCAACATGGACAATGACAGAGTCATATTTGTACTTGTTGTGGAGTGACTTGAGTGCATGCATTATGTGACGGATCCTGGTACCCGACAGGCAGCTGACTGTAATTTTCTCCTTATCCAACCTGGTGAGAGGGACATCAGTGTGCTGGACTATAGAGTCACCTATGACTAAAGTGTTAGGTACATTGTCTTGCCTTAGGGGCTGTTGCTGGGTGGCACACTGGTGTTGTGAACTATGTGACACATTGGTTATGATTGGTGTTTGTTTGCATTTCAGCTTCAGAGGTCTTTGTTGCTTGGGCAGGTTACAGTTAAAGGCCTCTGCATATGTGGATTTAGTGTTGCTATATGTGGGTGTTGGTGGTGCGGGTTTAGAAGGGCTATGTGTTGCTTGAGATGTAGTGTGGGTGTTAACCTTCTCCTCTTGACTGTTTAACACAATCTTGGGTGGAGAGAGCTTTGCTTCCATTTTGGCTATGTAAGTGCATCTCTCACAGGTTGTAGTGTTGGGTGGTAGGAGGAGAGGGTTGTCTGTGTACATGAGGCAATTGCTGCATTGCCCCAGTATACCCAGATTCACCAGGTGGACAGGAGAAATCACCGGAAGCTGACCCTTGGACATGCTTGGTTTGGGGCTTTTTTTTTTTTTTGTAAAGTATAGGAGGTGTTTCCTTAGCAAGGTACTTTGCAATTATATGCTGTTTAGTGCCTACTATTAATTTCTCCTTGTTAACAAGGAGAGTTCAGTGTTTGTATGAGTTTAAGGCTTCCTAGGGCTTTCCAGCAGGTATTAGAGAAAGTGCTAGTCACAGGGATGCTTAAAGGTAAGATTGCAAAGAATGCACTCTGCAGTGTGCACTAGAGAAGTTAGATGTGAAAGTAGGTAACTTGAGTTTTACCTGTTTAAAAAGTTAAGGTTTAGTGGAGAGTTACTATTTTTAAAACAGCAAGATGGATTGAAAGGGGTGGTCACTTTTGTATTTTGGTACTATGAAATACTGTAGGATGGCTAATAAATTTAAATAATTGAAGGGGTGGGATTTCAAAAATGATGATTTTGTGATTACTCACATAAGCCAGTGAAAGTAGAGAGAAATGGGATATTTGGTCAGATTATCATAAGAGGCGGGCAACTAGAAAGACAGTGGTATTTAACAAGACAACTTAAATGGGTGGAAGGGCGGGAAAAATTCTACCGGACTCAGAACAGAGAGAGCTGTGGTCGCTTTTGAAGTTTTAATATGCTGTTAAAACAGAATGCAAGCAAAACACAAAGTAAAGAAAACAAACTACAGTATTCAAAATATAGAAAGGCAATACAGTAATACAAAAAATAACAGCAAACTAACCTTTCCTTCACAGCAAAGTGTAGCAGAGTCTGGATGAGCCTTTCTGGTAAAGCTCTGAAATGTTTTAGTTTACTCCTTAAATAGAAATTTTAGTTCCTAGCTCCACCCCCTCTGTTAACAAGTGATTAACCTTAAGTGTCCTCTTCTGTTTTATGAATGAGTCCTTAATTAATCAGTTCTTATTTCTGCCTGACTCAGAACAGAGAGAGCTGTGGTTTCTTTTGAAGTTTTAATATGCTGCTAAAACAGAATGCAAGCAAAACACAAAGTAAAGAAAACAAACTACAGTATTCAAAATATAGAAAGGCAATACAGTAATACAAAAAATAACAGCAAACTAACCTTTCCTTCACAGCAAAGTGTAGCAGAGTCTGGATGAGCCTTTCTGGTAAATTATGAGTGGCGTACACAGTGTCACCAAATAAATATGCAAATACTCTCAGAACTTAAATATCTCTACACAGATCAGCCACAATGAAAGGTTTAAATATATTTAATAATAAATAATAAAAGAATAAAATAATTCTAAATATATATTTACAGTGACAGACTTTAAAGAAACTGGAAATATTTAAAACAACATTGCAGGACAGTCTCAAATAAAGACAGAAAAATATCTAAACTAAGCTTTGCTATATTCCTGACTATATCTAAGATAATTACTATACCCTAGTTAACTTACTTAAGAGCAAGGCAGATGTGGTGAATGTATCTTCTAGTTGTTTTCAGGTCAGAGACAGAATACAGAATGCTGTGTCTCTCTAACAGACCTCTCAAATTAATAGCTCAAATATTACTGCTGGGATAGCTTGCAGAATTATATAATTTCTTGTCATCTGACTGTATCCCAGATAAACCCCCCACTGCTGGAAGCTAGCAGTATTTAGCATCTACCTGTGAGAATACATAGACCTCAGATCTTTGGCAGATGCTGGAAGTCAAAAAACAATTACATCCTGCCACATCTCAAGCCTAGTAATTATTTCTTCTTAAAGACAACACAGAAAGCTCCATAGTTTTAGACATTGTGTCGCCTTGCTGCATTGAAACTGAAGGATATCATATTTTATTGTGTAGTGATAAACTAATTTAATTTCAGCTATTTTTCTAAAATTTACTAGACTGAGGCTGACCTCCTTTATCCCAGTTTCCACTGTTAAAATATATACATTTAAACAGTTAGACTAGGGCATACACACTTCTGTTCTTTACCAGTAGGGTACACTGTGCTTACATTTCAAACAGCACTTTCCAAATACCTTCAATCAGTTTGATATACACATGACATACAGTTCTAATACACTTGTAACACAAGCATCTTATATACATCATGTTGATATTCACAAATGACATATAATTATTTAAAAAATTCCAGATAGCTGTGCTGGCAGTATCTCCCTTTGTCACACTTCTTCCCCCCTCAAAGACTCAAGCTAGTTTCTCAAGTGACCCTTGAGAAATGTTACTTGAAAAGGATGAGCCTCTCTAGGAATGCATGACCCCATACCCTGTTTTGAAAGCCCATCTGCATTGGCATTGCTAACCCCACTGTAGTGCTGCACTGTCATATCATACACCTGCAACCATATCCTCTACCTTAGTAACTTGGCATTTTGCTGGCTGGCTCGATGTAGCCATGTTAAGGGATTGTGGTCTGTAACTACAGAGAATTTCCTTCCATACAGATAAGGCTAAAGTTTCTGCAGTACCCACAGTATGGCTAGACATTCCTTTCCTACAGCTGCATAGCATTCCTCCCTGGGTTGGAGCCTATGGCTGAGATATACCACTGGGTTCTCTTCTCCTTCTGAGGAAACCTGTCTTAGCACCACCCCCACTCCATGGTTTGAAGCATCCACCTGCACAACAAATTATTTGTTGTAATCTGGACTGCCTAACACAGGGGTCCAACAAAGCTCCTTTAAGCTTCTAGAATGCCTGCTCACATGCTGGGGTCTACACTACCTTATCTGGCCTGTTTTCCTTATCAGGTCTGTGAGTGAAGTAGCTATGGTAATATAATTGTGGACAAACTTTCTGTGGTACCCTGCTGTCCCTAAGAATGCCCTCACCTGCTTTTTGGTAATGGGGCAGGCCATGCCTGAATAGCTTCCACTTTGCCAGGTTCGGGTTTGATATTACCACTTCTCACTCTATGTCCCAGGTAGGAGACCTTTGTCATACCCACCTGACACTTACTGGGCTTAATGGTCAACTCTGCCTTCTGTAGTCTGCCCAGCACCTCCCTGACATGCTGAGGATGCTCTTGCCAGGAATTGCTGTAGATGGCAATATCATCCAGGTACGCAAAAGCAAAATCTCCTGCTCCTGCTAGGATACAATCTACCAGCCTGTGAAAAGTTGCTGGGGCATTTTTCATCCAAAAGGGCATCTTCGTGAATGCATGCTAGCTGAAAAGAGTCACAAAGGCTAACCTCTCTCTAGCATTGGGAGTCAAGGGCACCTGCCAGTAGCCCTTGGTAAGATCAATAGTGGTAATATACTTAGTCCCACCCACTGCTGTAGGGTTTCATCTGTCCTAGGCATGGGGTAAGCATCTGACCATATTTGACTATTTAGTTTCCTGTAGTCTACACAGAACCTGGTGCTGCCATCCTTCTTTGGTACCAGCACATCTGGGGAGGCCCAGGAACTGCTGGACTCTTAGATTACTCCCAGTTCCAACATTTCCTGTATCGCTCCCCTCAGAGTCTGTTTGACTCTCTCAGGCACCCTATAAGGGGCTTGCTTAACAGGCCTTTGGGGTCCTGTATCCTCATGGTGCTGCACCAGGTGGGTGCACCCTGTTTTACCAGTGAACATGCCCCCAAACTCCTGTAACACTGTTCGGATTTCTCGAACATAGGTAGGGGATAGATTCTGGGACATTGCTACCTCTTCCACGTAGGTGTCAGTTCGAGCCTCACTGAGGAGATCATTCACCAGATCCCTCCTCAGACTCCTCCTGCCATCTACTGAAACTACTCAGCACAAGGGCCTGTCTATCATGGTCGGGTTCATCATGTTAACATGGTACAATTTGTGCCCCTACCTCCTGCCTAACAGTTCTACCATGTAGTTAACATCACTGACCTTCCTTACCAATTTGAAGGGTCCCTCCCACGCTGCCTGCATCTTGCTATGTCTGACAGGAATGAGAACCATACCTTGCAGAGCATTCTCTATAGCTCGAGCCTTCCTGTCATACCAGACCTTTCCCTGCTGCTGGGCTTCTGCCAGGTTCTCTTGGGCCAGGCCCATGAGTTCCCTCAGCCTTATCCTGAGGTTTAGGACATATGCCACAACAGATTCCTTATGTGTTTCACACTCACCCTCCCACTCATTGTGAATCAAATCTAGAAGTCCCCCTCACACTATGCCCATACAGCAACTCAAAGGGTGAAAAACCTGTGGATTCCTGGGGTACCTTTCTGTAAGCAAACAGCAGATAGGGTAAACACTTGTCCCACTCCCTCTTAAACTGGTCTGCAAAAGCCCATAGCATGGTCTTTAATGTAGAGTTTAACCTCTACACCAGACCGTTAGTCTGGGGATGGTAGGGGGTCATCTTTAGGTGCTTCACCCCACAGTGCTTCCACAGACAAGCCAGCAGGTCTGACATAAAATTGGCATCTCTGGCAGTCAGTATTTCTTTTAGGAAAACTAAACTTCTGAAAATCTCTAAACAAAGCATTTGTCACCTTTTCTGCCTCAATGGAGGACAGAGCCACCACCTCAGTTTATGTGGTAGCATAATCTACTCCCACTAGGCTATACTTCTTTCCTGTGGAACTTTGGGTACTCACTGCCCCCACAATATCCATAGCTACCCTGAGAAATGGCTCCTCAATCACAGGCAAAGGCACCAAAGAAGCATTGACCTTGTCCCCTGTCTTGCCTACCTTTTGGTACTGCTCACAGATCCTGCAGTATCCTGTTACATTCCTGGAAATCCCAGGCCAATAAAAGTTATGCATAATACATCTCTTGATACACTTTATGCCCATATGACCTGCAAAGGGAATATCATGGGCTATGGCTAGAAGTGCCATATGGTAGGCTTTGAGCACCACCTGCTCCTGTATTCTCTCATCATCTAGCCCACCCTCAGGAGTCCACTCTCTGTGTAGTAACCTTTTGTCCCAGTATACAGATTCCCCTTTTTCTTGAGAATCAGATGCCTTTCTGGCTACCTCCCTCAAGCCATGTAATGTAGGGTCTGAGAGATGAGCCTGTCTCAACTCTCTCTTTGTAATCCTTCCCAGCTCCCCTTCCATAGGAAGTCTGGTATCCTCTGACAGTGGTGCATCACTGTTAGCCTGGGTACTACTCTCCTCTGCCCTTGCAGTCACTCTGTCCAAGGGAACATCAGTACACACCAGCAGCTGTGGCTCACCTTCAGTCTTACTGCTACAGAGTAGCTCCCTCCCTAAAGTAAACACCTCACCAGTCCTGGCTTCAGGTGTGCAGTCTGCCTGGTCCCCCCCAGGCTACCAGACCCACATGCTTGTCTCCAGGCCTGACTGCATGTAATTGCATGCACACAAGGTACTGCATTATCAAAATTATTCCCTATCAGGACATCTGCAGGGATATCCTCAAACACATCTAATTATTTACTACCTTTTCTACCTTCCCAGTCAAGGTGAACCCTAGCCAAAGGTAAATGGAATGGGGTCCCTTCTAAAGCTCTGACCGAAGTAGACTGCTCAAGCAAGTAATGCTCCTCTTTAACCATTGGAGGCTTCATAATGGTTAGGGCAGAGGCTATGTCTCCTTAGCAGTGGCCTGTTTCTCATCTACTAAGACAGGATATAACCTGTTGTGGTAGTTTGGAACCCTTGTTGTCTCAAGACAACTTACTGCTGTTATTCTGTCATTTTCACTTGCTGGCTCCCCCACCTTTTGTTCCCCATCTTGCCTCCATGGACATCTATATGCTACATGGCCCCACTGGTAACATTTAAAACACTTACCCTTGGTCCTGGCAATGTACCTGAACTAGTGGCTTCCCTTGCTACTGGCATACTCTGTTGGGGTGGTTTAGGCTGCCCACCATGGGTTCCCTTAGACCCATGAGCAGCACTGGGTATTCCTTTCCTATGCAGTGATGCCTTGCTTGGTAGGTATAGGTTTCCCTTTTTCCCCCAACTCATCTGTGTTATTACATTTTCTATCTGCTATCCAGATTCTCATGTTGTCAGACAAAGTGCTAAGGGCTTGTTCCCTCACCAAAAGGTCTGCCAGCCCTTCAAAAGTGGTGAACTAACACCCATTCACCCATCTATGAAAAATAAGTGCTTAACTCAGCAATATATTCACACACACTTTTATCTGCCTTGCATCTATGCTCACAGATCTTTTTTCTATACGATTCAGGTGTTAATTTAAAACACTCAAACAATTTTTAATAGCATTATAATTTAAGCACTCAGTATCAGACAATTTAGAAGCAGCAGTTACAGCTTTACCATGGAGTAAGGGGGACAGGAACTGTACCCAGAGTGCTTGGTCAACATTATACAGTTTACATACCCTTTCAAACATATGAATAAAACTATCAAAATTATTACCTCTGTAAATTGTGGAAGAAATGTACTGACTTTTGTTGCTTCTGGGTTTCGGTTATTCTCGTCCCCATTACATCCGTGACCCTGGCGATGAGTCAGCATTTCCTTATCATGTTGCCTCCGCCTCTCATTTTCTTTGGCCTCCAGACATCTCAGTGTCCCTGCTGAGTCTAGTTCCATTTGTTTCTGTTTCTCCTCTTCTTCAGCCTCCAAATGCCGCAGTCTCTGCTGATTCTATTTCCAAATGTTTGGCCTCCAGTTCAATTCTCTTTAACTCCAGACAGATTTCTATGTCCTCTGAGGCAAAGTTGAACTGTCCATTTTCTGAGAGTTTTACATCACCAAGGCCAATCTGGTTGTCCTCCTGGTTGCTGGACTGTGATGCAGCTGTGACTAAGGCTGCAATCATTTCCGCTTTAGTCAGGATGGCATGCACCAATCCTTTATCTTGGCACATCTCAGCCAACTGGCTCCTTGTCAGCTTGCCATACTCCTCTGCTGACATCTTTGCCTGCTCTCTCTGACTACTAAGCTAACAATAAATAAATAAAACTATTGTGATATGAAACTCTGAATGTCTACTGTGTGGCTGCTTGAGAGTGCAAACACTTTTTTTAGTGACCACTGTTTACAGGCTACAGGAGTTCAATATCCACACTACTAAATCTTAATATGTGATGTGGAGATCCCACTGCCAGGAAATAAATGTGATGACCCCCTGCTGGACCAGTAATCAAGGAGCCACAATCCTCACCACTGGCAACAGTGGGGAATGTACACTGAAAGGATGACAAGGTACACACACACACACACACACACACACACACACACACACACACACACACACACACACACACACACACATATACACACACACATACACACACACACACACACACACACACACACACACACACACACACACACACACACACACACACACACACACACACGCACACAGTATTTCCAGATGCATCAAGTGCAATTTCCCTAGAGCACACAGAGACCACAGTCAGTCCAGGGCTGGTTTTCCTCCTTTCTCCAGATCCCCAGTAAGACTCCCCACAGTCACAGCTATAGAGTTGAGATCTCAGCTGAGTGTCCAAGCCAAGACATCCAGCACCCTCTCTGTCCAACCAGTGCTTTGTGTCCCTGCCCAAGTAGCTGACACACACACTCTTTGAGGTTTGATTTATACACACACACACACTCACCTGGGAAAGGCTGGCACAGGTTTATTAGCTATGCCCCATTGGCCCAGACTATAAGGTAGTTATCACTGCCACCAGCCAATTCCTTATCAGCTACTTTAAGGCCCTTAACAAAGGGTGTTCAATGTTACTGTGTAATGTTACTATTAATACAAAGGTTAGTTTGACCAAGGGCAAGGCAATTAGGAGTAGCCTACACAGTGTCACCAAATAAATATGCAAGCACTCACAGAACTTAAATATATCTAAACAGATCAGCCAAGATAGAAGGTTTAAATATATTTAATAATAAATAATAAAAGAACAAGACAATACTAAATATATATTTACAGTGACATTAGAGTTCAAAATTACAGGAAATATTTAAAACAACATTGCAGGTCAGTCTCAAATTAAGAAAAAAAATATCTAAACTAAGCTTTGCTATATTCCTGACTATATCTAAGAGAATCACTATACCCTTGTTAACTTACTTAAGAGCAAGGCAGATGTGATGAATGTATCTTCTAGTTGTTGTGAGGTTAAAGACAGAATACAGAATGCTGTATCTCTCTAAGACACCTCTTAAATTAGTATCTGAAATATTACTGCTGAGATAGCTTGCAGAATTACATCATTTCTTGTCATATGACTCTATTCCAGATGAAACTCCTACTGCTGGAAGCCAGCAGTATTTAGCATCTACATGTGAAAATACATAGACCTCAGATCTTTGGCAGATGCTGGAAGTCATAAAACAGTTACATCCCTCCGCATAGGTTTATAGGTTCATAGGTAGGTACTAGGCTATCTGCCCAAAGGCATTTATAAGCCTAGCCAGAGTGTGTTGGCTTTCACCTCCCCATTGATTAATTAACTGATCCCCTGTTAATCAAAGCCAATGAAGTGATCCCAGGGGTGTATTTTCTGTTACCCATCCACTCGTCAAGGTTTCTTTTGAAGAGTGTTAGTGAGGGGCTCTGCCTAATGCAATTTGGAATTTTGTTCCAAAGCATGGGGAGTCTCTGTGACAGCAATCTAGCCACCAGCATGTTCTATTTATTGTTGTGGCGAGGTTTAGCTCACTAGAGCATGTGGCTCGCAGTGACTTGAATTTCTTTAGGTGGAGCATGTCCATCAATTCTGAGTTGGACATGGCTTTGTAAGTCAGGCAGAGATCACCTCTGAGTAAGCGATATGCCACTGAGTACAGTCAGCGTTTTTTCATTCTGGTTGCATAGGACATATGTTTGAGGCCAGTAATCCTCTTGGTGAGGTACTTTTCTGGTCTCTCCAGCTGCTGGAAGTGTCTTGTGAGGTACATCCTGTTAAATAAAATTAAGAATTCAATACACAGGAGGTTCAGATTCAAAAGTTTACTAGTGTACACCAGGAGGCAAAAAACATACAAGTACAGAATTTTGTCTGACATGAAACAGGAAGCACACAATTTTATATAGGTTTAACATTCAAGCTATGCCCACCTTACTGACGTGATATGTCACAGGGCATCTACATCACTTTAGCTTACAAGCCTCTATTCATTTAATTTGTTGATGCTGTATATTTTAAAACACTCTTCCTCTAGATACAATACGGCCTTGCTATCCAGCTGGTCAGTCATAATGTTTGTCTGTAAAGTTACTTGTTCAAGGTTTCATATCAGTTCAAATACAATAGCAGCTTCAGTCTTTTAATGCATGTCTTTGTTCTCTGTTACACTTTCTCACACAGCTGCGTGCTAAGTAGCACATATACAAGGCCAGATCATTCCAACAGGAAAGAGCAGAAGATTTCATTATTTCTCACATTTAATTTCCTGACCCAGCAGATAATCACTTGTGAAAAGCATAAACACTAAAACTTGCTAAGCTAGCATTCTGTCAGGGTCAGAGATTAGCTTTGTTTCAAGCCACACTGCAGTTTCAAAACTACTTCACATTTAGACATGAATTAATTGTACTACTATATGATTAATAGAATAAAATGCATTATATACTACTTTGCTTTTAAACTAGCATTTCTCATGTATTCAAATACACATTTTTCTAACATTTTCCCCCCTATTAATACTTTTTATTCTATTTTGAAGTATGCATAGTGTCATTTCATCTCCTAGCCTGTTCCACTCAGGATTTTCAGCTAGGTGAGTCATCTGAGATAAATTGCGCATGATTAATAGGTTTTCCACTAGATGTTATCATTCCTCTGTTTTTCCATTGTTGTGCAAATACATGTACTGTAGAAAAGGCATACTGACTATCAGTATATATGTTCACACACTTGTTTTTTGCTAAAGTACATGCTCTCGTCAAAGCTATCAATTCCACTGCTTGTGCAGATAAGTTGTGTGGTAAGGATTGAGCTTCTAAAATTTCAGTGTCTGTAACTACTGCATACCCTACCAGATTCTTCCCTCTAGGACCCCTTCTGCATGAGCCGTCCACGTAATATGTCACCTTGGCATTATCCAAGGGCATATCTGTAAGATCTTGTCTAGGTAAAGCTAACTGTTCAATTTCCTGCAGGCAGCTGTGTGGTGTGCCCTCCGCAGGAGTTGGAAGTAATGTTGATGGATTCAATGTTGTACATTCTTCAATTGTCATATGAGGTTGGCTCAGCAGTATAGTCATACATGAAAGATGTCTAGCAGGAGAAAGGTATGCCATTTTCTCTTGCAGTAAAATTATTGCAACTGCATGAGGCACTCTCAATGTGAGAGGGTGGAATAACACCACTGAGGCCGAAGCCTGTAACGCCATTGCAGCTGCAACTACTGCTTGTACACAGTGAGGCAAAGATCGCGCCACTGGGTCTAACTGTGATGAATAGTAGGCTATGGGGCGTTGCTTGTCCCCATGTTGTTGCGTCAATACTGACGTCATGTACCCTTGCTTACAATCTACAGTCTGAAAGAACCATTTGTGATAATTTGGAAGTCCTAAAACTAATGAAGAAGCTATCAACTGCTTCAACCTGCAGAAAGCTGTTTCTGCTTCGGTTGTCCATTGTACGATATCTTGTGCTGCCATTGGTGTCTTATATATCAAGTCAGTCAGTGGAGCAGATTCCAAAGCATAATTTGGTATCCAGCTCAGACAAAAATTAGTTGTACCTAAGAAAGACATAATTTCTTTTTTGGTTGTTGGCTTGGGTGCTTGCAAAATTGCTGTTTTTCTTTCCTCATCTAGTATTCTACCTTCATTGGATATTACATATCCTAGGTATCTAACTTGTTTTCTCCAAAGTTGTAACTTACTTTTGTTTACTTTGTGTCCTTGTGTTGCTAAAATTTCAATAATGCTACAGTATCCTCCCTGCACTGTTGCTGGGTGGGGGCTGCTAGCAAGATGTCATCTACGTAAAGTAGAATTTGACTACTTCCCGGTGGGGTAAACCCTGCCAGGTTGCTAGCCATTTCGTGTGCAAAACTTGTTGGGCTCTCACAATATCCCTGTGGTAGTCGAGTATACGTATACCTTTTACCCTGAAATGTAAATGCAAACCAATATTGACTATCAGGATGTATAGGTATTGAAAAGAAGGCATTGCTAATATCTACCACAGAGAAATACTTCTGTTGTGGTTCTAAATCGTTTAACAAAGTATGTGGGTCTGGCACCGTAGGTGCTCTAGGTATTACTGCATTATTTACAGCTTGTAAATCTTGTACCATCCGCCATTCCCGCTTTGCTTTTTAACAGGAAATAGGGTGTATTACATGGTGAATCAGGAGATTCTACTAGTATTCTTCTTTGAGTAATGCTGCTATTATAGGCTTAATTCCTATTTCTGCATCCTTCCTCAAAGGGTATTGTCTTTTCTGTGGTCTAAAAGCTGATTTTGGGGTAATGGTAACTGGTCCTGCTGTTCGAATAAGTCCTACATCTGACTTGCCTGTTGACCAGAGAGTTGTTGGAATTTCACATAAGGCCTTTTCTTCTTCTTCTAATAAAAATGCTAATCAGCTGTCCTCACTAGATTGCAAGTGTACAGCTGGATGTGTCTGTGTCAACCAATTCAGTTTTTGTTTTTGTATCCCTTGTTCTGACAGTTCTAAATCAGTCTGTTTCTCCCATCTTGTTACTTTTTCTCCTAAATCTGCCCATTTAACACTTTTGTTCTTTGTCAAGCTGACATGTGGCAACCAATTTGATCTATAAAATGCAAGGAATTCTTGAGGTAATGAACAGCTAACTACACTGTTCCCTTCAGTATCCCAGTACAAAGTACACAAAACCAATCTAGTTGCATGATTTCTAAACAGTTCTTGCTCATACTCTCTATCAGGTCCTGGTGTAGTACAGTAGTATAGAGTACAGTGTAACAAATGCTGTCGATCAGTGTCAAGGGAGGGGGCTTTACTGATGGCTACGTTCATCAGCTCCTCGGTTACTGCCCCTGGACCAGTCGTGACTAGGTCCTGGCTGTACCAATAAAAGGTTTCACCCTCCGATCGCACTACAAAGGTATCCATTTGTCTCTGTGCCTCCATACCTTGTACAGTTGGAACTACTGTTATGCCAAATATCTGCATAAGGTCCCTGCCCAATAGGTTTACTGGACACTTTGCAGAAACAACTATTTTACTTCTCTGGGTCATACCTGAAACAGGGTCAGTTATTGCTATATCATGGGAAAGTGGTTCCCTGTATAACTGTCCATTTGCGGCTTTTACTAGTATATAATCAGGTGATTCGGAATGTTCTGGTAACTTGGAGGGGTGTATCAAAGTCCGTGACGCTCCTGAGTCACACAGGAATTTGACTTCCCTTCCCTCCACCAGAAGTGTAACTTCCGGTTTCGCATCTGCCAAGTAGAGCTCTAAGCTTAATAATGCTAAGTCCAATATTTCACTTTCTTCATCCTCCATATCTACTTGCACTTCCTCTACTCCTTCTATCACATTTACATTTGTTTTCTGTTTATTAACTTTTCCTGATGATTTCTGACTTTCACTTGATGTATCCTCACTATCATATAGTCAGTCCTCATCTCCCTTATCTTCTGTAATTACCTTTTGTTTTGCCTACAATCCCTTGCTAGATGTCCTTTTTTCCCGCACTTGAAGCATTCACCTCTCTTTTTCCTTTCTTCAAAATCTTCTGATCGTTTGTCAGACTGTTTGTTTCCTGGGTATTTTTCTTGCCCTTTTACCTGACTGTAATACAAATACTTCAGCTCCGTCTTCAGCAGTGAAGACTTGTGCCTTCTTTTCTTTTTACTATTAAATGTCTCTCAGCATGTCTAGCGATTCGAGTAAGGCTTGTAGCCTCCTTTCGATGATCTATCGTGATGCTTTGTAATGAAGCTACTAATAGGTGCAATGCAACCTTTCAAAATGCATTTTTAATTGTTGTTCATACGGGAATCATTTGTTTGGTTCTCAGGAACCGACATACCGCTATGATTATTAAAACATTCTAATAATCTAGCATAATATCCATCTATTGTCTCATTTTCCTGTTGTATGCATTGATTAATGCAAGTCCAGTCTGCTCTGGGTTTCCATTTCTCAGAGATTCGGTCTGTCAGACCTTTCACTCTGTTGTCTAACTCTGCATCACTATGTGGGAGTGGTCTAAGCTCTGCATTACGAGGATTCCAGGTGCCACAAATCATGTGCCAATCCGGACCTATAATTTGTCTTACTACTTTTTCTACTTCTTTCCCATTCAAGTGGTAACTTAACCTCATGCCTTGTAAATCTTCTAAAAATTTTGTAAACTTAACTTTTGGATGGAGGATTCCCTCCGTAGCCTTCCGGATGTCCTCCGGTGTCCATGGTCTATATACTAAGAGTGTTGGATCCTGCCCTTCCTGTCCTGCCTGAGGATTTGGAACTTCTATAAGTGGGCATATTTCTTCCTCACTCTCATCCTGTAGATTTCTCTCTATTTGGTATGATTCTGTGTCCCTATGTGTTTTACGTGTTCGGGACCTAGTCTCAATAGGATCTCTAACATATAGTTGTGGTTTTGCTGAAACTTCAGGATAACGCGGAGGCGGACCAGCCTGTCCACTTGCTTCATATCCTGAGAAGGGTAAGGGAGGGAGTAAGGGAGGAGGAGGAGGAGCTGTCACTATTACCAAGTTATTATCCTCTTTGTCTAAAAATAATGTTTTTGAATTTTTAAGCTTCTGTTCTCTACGATTTGCTTCCTCAATCCACCTGTGTGCTTGAGGAATGCCTAGTTGGCGTTGCTTTTTTGCCTGACCTCCTGCATCAGATTTAAGCTGTTTAAGGAGTTTAACTAGTAAAGGTTTATCTAGTTTACCATCAAATTCATATTTGCTAACCCATTTCGTATAATACCTAACGTTATCAGAACGCTGTAATTGCATGTATATTATGCCTTCGGTTAGGGCGGATCTCGAGGTTTTAGTGCACTGATTACCCATGTCAAAGAAAATGTTACGTAACCCTTTTTATCACGTGATATCAAGTTCTTAGTTCCTGCTTACAGTTTATCTAGAATAACTGCCTACCTTATTCTGTTACCCTGATCTATGACCAAATATACAGTACTTCCTTTTTGTCCCTGATCTGCAAAACAAATCTTGACAACAATATACTGTAACCTAGTCCCTGATCTAAAACAGAAAAGGCAAATTCTTCCTACCTGAGCCTCCGGTATTGAAAATCATTCAAGTTCCGCTGCCACAGATCAGAAAGTGGCCAGCCTCTTTACACACGACAATTCAGTCGGAGGTCTTTTCACTCAAGAAGAACCATTTCGGTAACTTCTCCTGCGCAGTATTCACCACCGATACGCCTGATCTGTGGCTTACCAAGGGAATTCTGGTCCGAAGGACCAAACTGTTAAATAAAATTAAGAATTCAATACACAGGAGGTTCAGATTCAAAAGTTTACTAGTGTACACCAGGAGGCAAAAACATAAGTACAGAATTTTGTCTAACATGAAACAGGAAGCACACAATTTTATATAGGTTTAACATTCAAGCTATGCCCACCTTACTGACGTGATATGTCACAGGGCATCTACATCACTTTAGCTTACAAGCCTCTATTCATTTAATTTGTTGATGCTGTATATTTTAAAACACTCTTCCTCTAGATACAATACGGCCTTGCTATCCAGCTGGTCAGTCATAATGTCTTTCTGTAAAGTTACTTGTTCAAGGTTTCATATCAGTTCGAATACAATAGCAGCTTCAGTCTTTTAATGCATGTCTTTGTTCTCTGTTACACTTTCTCACACAGCTATCTAAGTAACACATATACAAGGCCAGATCATTCCAACAGGAAAGAGCAGAAGATTTCATTATTTCACACATTTAATTTCCTGACCCAGCAGATAATCACTTGTGAAAAGCATTAACACTAAAACTTGCTAAGCTAGCATTCTGTCAGGGTCAGAGATCAGCGTTGCTTCAAGCCACACTGCAGTTTCAAAACTACTTCACATTTAGACATGAATTAATTTTACTACTATATGATTAATAGAATGAAATGCATTATATACTACTTTGCTTTTAAACTAGCATTTTTCATGTATTCAAATACACATTTTTCTAACATTTTCCCCCCTATTAATACTTTTTATTCTATTTTGAAGTATGCATAATGTCATTTCATCTCCTAGCCTTTTCCACTCAGGATTTTCAGCTAGGTGAGTCATTCAATCTATACTTCAGAAAAAGCATCATCTGAGATCAATCTTTCAATTTCAATATATTGGTAGAAAGTTTCAGTAACAGATACATCAACAAAATCTTTGATTAATCTTTTCATGCAGGGAATTCCACAGCAAACACATGCTCCTATTAGGAGTATACCCACACAAATGGCAATCAGAATATTCATTAGGATGGAACCCCACCCCCCAAATAGATTCTGGAAAAAGTCCATCAGTGGGTTTGGGCCTGGTTCAGTCATGGCTGATACTTGCTGAATTACCTCTAGGTGGTTATTTATCTCATGACGATTGTCAGGAATAAAAGCACAGCATTCTTCTTTGATAAGTGCGCACGTACCACCTCTCGCCACTAGGGTGAAGTCAAGAGCCATCTGATTTTGTAGCACAACAGTTCTCATTGCATTCAGTTCATCAGTCACCAATTCTAGGGCGGAAAAAGTTGCATTACTCATTACTTTCGACAACTTCCTCAGCTCCCAGATCGATTTGACTGCTCCATAGGCTGGGAATATTCCTGCCCAGGATATAACACTGTCACTTAAGTCCATATGAGTCAATTCGCTTTTATCTTTTACTGAATTGTGGTCTTTCCAACCTGCTTCGATCTTCCCAACTGGGTTCACAGGTTTCTTAACTGGACCTTCGGATTTATGAGCTGTTTCTCTTACGTTTCGTATCTTACCCAAAGATAATTCTGCAGTATGTCTTATTGCCGGAACCAAGTAACCCAAAAAACAACTGCCGGACCAATTCTCAGGTAACCATTTATATGCCTTTTTCCCACAAATAAAATAACAGTTTTCTACTTTAGTACTAATACGCATCAGCCCTGCATGAAACATTTTCTGATCTATAACTGACAATTGTTTAAACAAAACTGGATTTTTTTGATTGTCATTCATAGTTGTTTTCAATGAGTTCAAATATGAGTCATAATTAGTATTGCAAAAAATATTGCCATTACTATTCTTAATATAACATCGGTAAGATATGGTTATATTGCAATTGCATTTTTCTAACACATCCCAAATAGGGCATTGTACTCTATGATGGGTCTGATGAGAGACGAGTAGAGGGGCACTATAACCTCTTTATTTCTAGATGTAAACCCTTTAGTAATTAGATGGGCCACATAGAAGGATTTCTTAACTACTTTGGCAATATGATTGTCAAAGGAGAGATTACTATCTACCTGGGTCCCCAGATCTCTTATTACCTCTTCTGTATTAAGGGGGCTGCCACCTATGTGGTAATTCATGGGTGTTTTATTTTTCCCAAATGGGAAGACTATGCATTTTCTGGCATTTAGCTTGAGGCCATGACTTTGACACCAGGTATCCGTCCCAATAAGGCCCTTTTGGAGGATGTCTGTGTCAGCCGGAGAGTCAATCATGGCTCCCAGTTTGCAGTTATTGGCGATATTGGTCAGCCATAGTCCTCCTGTGTTTGCCTGTACTTCTGAGAAGTATTTGATGAACAGCAGGGGTCCCAGGACTGAGCCTTGCAGGACACCGCTTGTGACTGGTTTAGAGTTGGACCTGGAGCCCGCTATTCTTACTGCTATTCTTACTGTGTGAGTTCTGTTTGTAAGCCAGTTGGCAACCCATCTCATGACATAGGGGTTTATGTTCAGGCTGGTGAAGTTTTCTGTAATACCCGAGTGGGAATGGTGTCAAAAGCCTTGGCGAGATCAAGGTAGGTTGTGTGAACAACTTTTCCCTCGTCTATGGCCTTGTTCACTGTCTTGAAGAAGTCAACCAGGTTTAGTAGGCATGATCTGCCCTTAACAAAACCGAACTGGGTCGGGTCAAGTGTTTGGAGGTTCCCAATGACTTTGTTAATGAGTTCCATGATGATGCGTGCCATAGCCTTGCAGACCAGGCTAGTCAGCCTTATGGGGCAATAGTTACCAGGGTCAGTTGTGGCCCCTCCTTTGTGGAGTGGAATAACCATTGCTGTGCACCATTCTATGGGCACATAGCCTGTGGAGAGGCTGAGGTTCAGCAGCGTGTTTAGGTGGGTTGGTTAGTTTGTTCTGTAGTTCGTGCAAGACATAGCCTCGGACACCATCTGGCCCCATTGACGCTGTGTTTTTGGCTTTTGAAAGAGCTATTTTCACCTGTGCGTCTGTGATTTCTGGGACACTACACTTTTCAGGTATTGTTGTGGGCCATTTTGGGGGTGAGAGGGGGTGACATTTACACTGAATCTATCTGCCAGGATGTTGGCAATATCAGTAGATTCAGTATATTTTGTGCTATTTTGCACTAGTTCAGTGCATATCTGCGAGTTGCCACTTAGATTCTTAACATAGCTAAAGAAGGCTTTGTGGTTATCTTTTGAATCCTTGGCTATTTTTCTTTCAAAGTTAGCCTTGGATGATTTTATGAGGGACCTTAGTTTCTTACTGATACTGATCAGGGATGTCTTTCCTTCTTGGGATTTGCTTTTTTTTCTGAACTAGCTTCCTCCTTCTATTGTAGAGCCTGTTTATGGCAGGGGTCCACCAGACTGGTTTCCTTCTCTTAGAGGAGTGAGTCTTGGTTTTGCTAGGGATGGCACAATCCATGCATCCTTGTAGGTGCTCACAGAGTGCATTTGTAATGGTTTCTGTATCTTGGGCAGCGTTATCCTTTAGCGTGGGGACTGTGAAACATTCCACCTCTGTCTTAAGTAAGGTTGCTTTAGAAAAGTTTTTTACTGTGGTTTCCTTAGTTGGGGGTGGTGGTGGGGTGTGGACATCCAGAGTGATTAGTTTATGGTCTGATATAACCAGTGACGGGTTGACCTCTGGTGTGGAACACCTGTCGCCTATGTTTGTGATGACCAGGTCCAATATGTTTTCACCTCTGGTAGGGGAGTTTACTAGATGATCCAGGGCATTTGAGTTGATGAATTCCAGGAAGTGCTGGGCCTGGGAGTTTGTACTCAAGTAGTTTTCCCAGTTAATGGTAGGGTAGTTGAAATCACCCAATATCAGCATGTTCGGTAGGACCTTCATGTTTTCCAGTGTCTCCAGAAAGGTGGAGTGGTGGTCCTGGGTCATGAAGGGTGATCTGTAGCCTCTAAGCCTAGTAATAATTTCTCCTTAAAGACAACACAGAAAGCTCAGTAGCTTAGACATTGCATCTCCTTGCTGCATTGAAACTGAAAGATATCATTTTTATTTTGTATCCATAAAGTGATTTAATTTCAGCTAATTTTCTAAAATTTACAAGACTGAGGTTAACCTCCTATATCCTAGTTTCCACTGTTAAAATATATACATTTAAACAGCTACAATAGTGCATGTACATTTCTGTACTTTACTAGTAGGGTACACTGTGGTTACATTTCAATCAGCATTTTGCAAATACCTTCAACCAGTTTGATATACACATGACATACAATTGTAATACATTTGTACACATGCATCTTATATACATCATGTTGATATTCACAAATGACATATAATTATTTACAAAATTCCAGATAGCTGTGCTGCCAGTATCTCCCTTTGTCACAAATGCCATATACTGTTGAAAGAAAAGCCTCTCTTACCTCTTCTGACAGGCAATCCTATTGTGCTGCATCTTCCAACATGTTGGAAAATGTGAAACAAAACAAGAAACAGAAAACGTTGTGTACAGCAAATATATTTTAAAAAGTTTTTTTGTTTTTTTTTGCAGTAGGGCAAGCCCTCCTGCACTCACCATATGAGAGGGCTTTGCTCCTTACACCCCCTTATTTACATTACATATACACACTCCATGTCACACAACCACAGAGAAAAGAGTAACTAACACACAGAGTGACCCACTGCTGGCACACAATCACAAATGTCTGGAGATATGAGGTTACAACCTTTAGGGTGGCTATTGCCAATGAATCTTCTAGACTGACTTTCTAATAATTTCTGGGATTTTAAATCATACAACACTTATTATCTATATATGTCTACACATTTTCTTGTATGAACTGTGATTCAACAAGATGTGTTTCGTGAAATGTGTTTAATTAACTTTTGTCAGTGATTTGTGATTCAATCAAATTAGCAATTATTAAAATGCAAAGTACTCTTTTCTACTTTTCTGAGTCATGCTGTGATTTCATCATTTGCATTTGCAGTGGGTTTCATCACACTGACCCACATTTGCATGCCATTATACAAACAGCATATGAGATAGTGTGCTATTTCTTAGGTCACATGGTTACACTACTTGTATCTCTGAATTGCCTTTCCCTGTGCACTACTGCTCATTGCACTGTTTCACATAATGCACTGTGCTATTTGTTTCTGAATGCCAGTCATAAGTTTATAGGTTCATAGGTGTTTACTAGGCTGATGACCACAAGGGCCTTTTAAGCCTAGCTATGCATCCCAAATCTCTGACAAGTTCTGATACCCTTGGTAAGTGTAAGCATGGGCAAGGGAGATGAACCATTTACAGGTTGCTGGTGTCCATTAGAGACATAGGTCCCAAACCAGGGATGAATTTCCGGTTTTCCATTCATTTGTCCAAGTTGTGCTTGAATTGGGTTAGGGAGGAACTCTGCTTCACATGGATAGGGAGCCTATTCCATAGACAGGGTAGTCTCTGGGATACATACTTATCTCTCCAGCAGGTCCTATTTATATCACAGGCAAGGTTTAAGTCTTTAGAACAGGTAATCCTGGTGCTGTTTGTCTTGTGGATATGCAGGAGGTCTATCAGAGTGGGGTCTGACAATGCCCAGTATGCCAGGCATAAAGCTCTACTCAAAAGCCTGTAGGAGACAGAATACAGGGATAGGACCTTGAGGTGGTCTGCATAGGACATTTTACTTATGCCCTGTATTCTTTTAATGAGGAATCTCTGCGGACATTCCAGTTGTTGGATATGCCTGGTTAGGTACATAAAGGGGGTATTGTACTCAATGATAGGTCTGATGAATGCAGAATACAGTGGAACAACAACTTCCATGGATTAGATGCCATACCTTTGTTTATAAGTTGAGCAACAAAGAATGATTTCCTCACCACTTTAGACACATGATGGTCAAAGGCTAGATTACTATCTATATGCATTGTTAAATCCCTGACTACTGGGTCAACTATAAGGGGTGTGTTGTCAATATGATAGTTACCATGGATGGATGATGTCTCAAAGGATACTATTATCCATTTCTTGGCGTTTAGTTTTAGTCCTTGCTCTGACACTAGTTGTTTGTCTGTGTCAGCTCCTCCTGGAGAACATTTGTGTCAGTGTGAGATTCAATGACAGCTCCTAATTTGCAATCATCTGCAAATTTAGTCAGCCAGAGACCACTGACATTAGCTTTACTTCTGAGAAGTAAATGCCAAAAAGGAGGTGTCCAAGGACAGATCCCTGAGGCTCTCCACTTGTGACTGGCCTCTTTGTAGAGGTGGACTCCCCAATTCTAACTTCCTGGGTCCTGTGAGTCAGTTGTATATCGACCGGGTGGCATACTGGTTTGTACCTTACCTCTTGAGTTTGTTAACAATGCTTGAGTGGGGTATTGTGTCAAATGTCTTGGCCAGGTCAAGGTAGGCAGTGTGAATGATTTTGCCCTCTTGTTTGCTTTGGTGACCTTCTCAAAGAAGTCTACCAGGTTGAGTAGGCATGATCTGCCCTTGCCAAAACCAAACTGGGATGGGTCCAGTGTCTGGAGGTTTATTATATCTCTAGTGATCATCTCCATGAGAATTCTTCCCATGGCTTTACATATAAGACTAGTGGGGCTTATGGGTCTGTAGTTTCCAGGGTCTGTAAATGGCCCATTTTTGTGCAAAGGGATGACTGTTGCCTTTCTCCATTCACGAGGCACAAAGCCTGTTAGGAGTCTACAGTTAAATAGTAATTCCAGAGGCCTTGATTGGTCATGTTTCCTGATATTTAGAAGGCATCTTGGGATATTGTCTGGCCCCACTGATGCAGTGTACTTGGTTTTAGAGAGAGAGCATTAAGGACCAGTTCCCTAGTGATAGTAGGGGGAGTTATATATGATGGCATTTCCTGAGGGAAGGTTGAGGGGGAGAGAGGGGTAAAGTTGGAGCTGAATTTATCAGACATGTGGTTTGCTATATCTTCTGGCTTAGTATTGGCGGCTCAATTTACAATGAGCTCTGCACACAGTTGTGTATTGCCTTTGAGGTTGCTGACATAGCTAAATAATGCTTTGTAGTTATCTTATGTCTGAGAGGCCAATTTTACCTCAAATTTGGCTTTGGTTGACTTTATTTGTCCTCTGAGTTGTTTGTTTAGTTTGATGAGAGTGATTTTATCCTGCTGAGTGCTGCACTTCCTAATTTTTGCCATGATATTCTTCCTTGTGTTATACACCATATTGATTTTGTGATTCTACCAGGGTAGCTTGTTTTTTGAGCTAGTTTTGTTCTTCCTTGTGGGTACAGATGCCTCTATGCAGCTATTAACATGCTTGTACAGGGTTTCTGTGAACATTTCTGCATAGGCAGCAGTGTTTTCAGGGTTATTGGGGGCATGAAATTTTTCCAGGTTCTCACTTAATAGCAGGAAGTTAGCCTTAGAATAGTTCCTGAATACTTCAGGTTTGGCCGGGTCTCCAGGTGTTATTTTTACTTCAGAGGAGACCATTTTGTGGTCTGCCCTTACCAGGTAAGGCATTACAGTAGGAGTGTGCAGCACTCTCCCATATTAGTGAGAACAAGATTCAGTATGGTTGCACCCCTGGTTGGTGTATTGACTATATGGTCCAGGGAGTTTGTGTTTACAAAATCCAGGAATCTCTGTGCCTGTACATTTGGTGTTGTATAGAATTCCCAGTTAATAGTGGGGTAGTTAATGTCACCCATGAATATGGTATTGGGTTGGATGGTTAGTGTTTTTAATAAGTTTATGTACATGGTATGGGTTTCCTGGGTCATAACGGGGGACCTATAGCTTGTATGGAAGTGGTACTGGATTTTGCCTATGGTGATATGAACATGGAGCAGCTCAAGTGCATTGTCCTGTTTGACCAGCCTTGAACTACATTTATTTCTGATGTAAATAGAGACACCTCTACCTTTAGTCTTTGTCTGTGAAGTAGCTGGCCTAAATGTATGGAAGGCATTATAACCTTGCACTGCTGGTGTACTCTCCGTGGCTTTAAACCATATCTCAGTGACCGCACAGACGTCAGCATTCTCTAGGGTAAAGAGAGCTTCTAGGGACAGGAGTTTTTTTGTTTAGACTCCTAGCACTGAACAGTAATACCTTTAGATTTTCTTGGTTTTGATTTTCTCAGTTTCTCTTTGACAGTGGAAAGTGTGAACTAGGACAATAAGAACAGAAAATAATATTGTAGGATTGATATTCATGTATTTCATACTGCCTGCAAATGCTTTCTGAAAGGTGATGAAGTGTCTGGAATTTTTGGTAACAATTCTGCCTGTTTAAATCTGAAAAAAAGTGTCAGCAGGTGCAGTATGTCATAGACTGGTTTCATGCCATTTCGGTACTGCAGACTTTGAAGTCCTATAATGTATAAACACATTCAGCATATGAGTAATAATCTTGTGTCACTCTGTGAATTTTGGTACTAGCGTGTCACTGTTATGAAAAATAATTCACATTGTCTCTACTAGACAGAGAGTGAATTTATAAGTGTAGGATCTCCTTGCATTTAATGTTCTTTCTCAGTGTCATTTTCTTTTATGAGGGAAAAAATGCCATCTTTTCTCATGTTGGTTGGTAATCTTTAGCTCAAGAACAAGTGTTTCTTTTTTTTTTTTTGTATTAAGTAAAATGTTTTCTATTTACTATTTATATGTGTTTTTGAAAAGCATATGTACTATACTGATGAGCTCTTTAAGCACTTTCCACTCAGAAAATAATATTTTTACAAAGTTACAACACGACAATGTATTGCTAAAGCTAAGGGTCTAGATGAGATTAGTATAGACCTTGCTCTAACCTGCCCCAGTATGTTATACCATATCAATGAACCTTAAGTCCACACTCTTTTTTAAATCTTACAAGATTTTGTTCCTGCCTGATTTTAGGGGCAGTTTATTCAATTAACTCCCTACTCTGAAATGAAAATAAAAATTGCCAGTAGTTTTGAATTTACTACCCATAGCTTAATCAACTTAATGTATTTTTCCCAGTAACTTTTCCATGGATAATAAAATTCAACTCCGAAGAACTACACATCTCATTTTCTAAATATTTGCATATTTATATCAAATTACCTGTATACATCCTGTAAAACACTGAATATAGTTTTACCTGTTTTCAATCTCTCCTGATAACAGGTTTCCTTCATGCCATGGATTCTCTTTGTGATATATCTTTGTACCTTCTGTATTGTAATTATTTATAATTTAGAATATATACAAAACCCACTACTATACTCCATAAAAGGTCTTACTATGGCTTTGTGTATTGTTATTATCAGTACCTTTTCTTCTCTAATAGGCATCACCCTAAATACAGTATACATAGTAGCATAACATATTTTCAAGACCTTATTTATATGGCCAAAGGACTCCAAATTTTTATCAGTCAAACTTCCAGGGTTGTCATATTACACACAAACTTCCAAAATCTCCACATGCATTCCATATGGATAGCTAATATTTGTTCTACCAAAATGCATAACCTTAGTTTTAGCAAACATAAATGAAACTCCATTACACTGACATAATTCTCATCATTTATCTAAAAACTTTGCAACTCATGATGATCTCCCATCAATGTAACCATTTTTGCATTTTTGCATCATCTGCAGATTTGTCTGCCCAAACTTCAGACTCTAAAGGAAAACTTGTCATAAATTCATGAAATAAGAATAGTTCCGATATGCATTTCTGAGCTACACCCTTGTTAATTTTTATTTCCTTAAATCTTACTCCATGAGTACAAATCCCGTCTTTCCTATTATCCAATCAATTAACAATTCACCTAACCAGACACTTGTTGAATTTCCACTGTGGCAAAGATTTCAAAATAGAGTTTTGTGAAACAGAATCAAAGGCCTTAGCTAAATCAACTTAAATTACATTAGCTCGTAACTTTTCATGTAAAGCCCTTATTATTTCTGCCTAAAAACGAATTAAATTAGTAATGGTAGATCTCCCAGAAGTAAAGTGCTGCTAGTGCATATCACAATACCCTGGAATTCTAATTTCATCAACATTCCTAGTTTAAGATATTCGAATGCTTTACCGATTATGTTTATTAGACTTATAGGCCTAAAATTATCCACACTGTGTGAGCGGCCATCTTTATGTTTTAGAATAATATTAGCACCTTTCCAATAAGGAGGGATATGTTCAGGTATGAAACTATTTTGGAATAAGTAGGTTAATGGTTTCAGTATTACCATCTTAATGCCCTTTAGGAAGAACCCATTAATCTCATCTGGGCCTGAAGAGGAGTACTGTTTAATTTAACATAAAATTCTGCAGCCCATTCCTTTATTACCATAGGGACTTTATATACATTATTAATATCAAATACATTTATACCAGGAGAAGAAAGGTTTCCATCCACTTGGGTAGAAAAAAATAAGTTGGCAAAGCTCTCAGCTACTTCAGACAAATCTGAAACAACTTTCCCATCTTGGGGAAATTCAGATATTCTCATTACACTCTTTCCTACATTCACTCACATACTTAAATAAGGATTTCTTATTATCTAAAAAATGTGCACCCAGTTTACATTTGCATTCTCTTTTGGCCCTTCTAATTTCTTTTCTTAGTGTTACAACCATTTCTCAGTATTAGTTCTTGGTTATTTGTAGTTGGATTTCTCCTCATATTCTGCCAACATCTATTTTTCTTATTAAGTAAATGTGTCCCCCTTATATTCAGCCAAGGGGGGGGGGGGTCTTAGATTTCTTTCCAAAAAGCACCTTTTTCATTGGGACAAAAGTTTCTATAGTACTATGAATATTACCATAGTAGATGCCTCACATTTCCTGAATACTCTTATCTCCTCTCCAACTTCAGTTCTTTTAATATTTTTTTTCATTTAATGATTTTCTACAGCCGATAATTTTGTTCCATTAACATTTCTTCTTAATATATTTTTTATGTTTTTGTGAATTTCATAATACAAAATATCCTTAATCACACACTGATCAGAATTATACAAAGGTACTGTAACATTTATTTTAACTATTATTATTTCTCTTGGTGCCACGACCACTCACTAAGTGCTTTACGGGCTTTCAAAGCTGATAAAACAATTTATGCTCCTACACTTTTTTTGTAACTGGTAGTACATGAAGCAGTTCAAGCTCTATGCACTGCAAAGAATTATGAATGAGTGACCGAGTTGTTGATCATAACCTTCTGTGCTCTCAATACGGATGTCAAGATTCTTCTCGACTCTTTGCTCTTGAGGTGAATTTCTTGGCTTCCATGTCTTGAACACAAAATAAGCTGGTAATGATTTTAGACCTGATCGTAATTGTCTGTATAGTACCAGGATAGGGATGATTCCTTTGACAAGTTTAAACATGTTGATGGTGAAATGCAATTGACTAATTCATTGTCATCCTCAGTTCCCTTTTTTCCGTGTTTAAATGGGGTTGGGTTGCTACATCTGCTGTGGCTGTATTCTAACAGGACTGGTCCAGATCTAGGCACATCTAATTTATTTTGTAGTGCTGATCATTTAGAGAAAGCAGTTATATGCTGCTACTACTGGTTAAAACTGAATTGGAAGATTAAATGAAGTACTGCTTGGTCAGGAGCAAAACTGACTTTTCTTGGAAACTTACTATGAGGTATTGCTATTCAAATTTATCACATTTGTTTATGAAAGCTAACTAGACCCATTCATGGCTAGACTAAGGCTGTCTGTTCTTCAGACATTAGGATCAATGCTCATTTTCACTTTTGTACATGGAAAATGGTTGCTTCTATGAGGTGTTGAAATCTTGTGCATATTCCAGCTCCATATACCTACAGTTTTTTTTTGTTAAATGCATTTTAAACATATTTTAATGCAATAAAGTAAAAAAAAATTGCAATATACATGTTAAGACAACCATCACTGCTTGAATTAGCACCTATACTGTTCAGTAGTTACACATTTCAGTTTATGATAAAAATCCCATTATATTGGATAAATAAAGTACTGAATTTGTTTGTTGTAAAATGCTGCAGCAAATCCAGACTAAACAGGTGAGCCTATTCTGATCCTCTTTACAGTTGTTAGTCTGAATGATTCTGAAGTCCTTTGCAGAACATGTTGCTAAAGGCTGTACCTGTTAGATATTAATTTTCCTGCCTTCCTGTTTATATTAATATCTATCTATCTATCTATCTATCTATCTATCTATCTATCTATCTATCTAGCTATCATCTATCTATCTATCTATCTATCTATCTATCTATCTATCTATCTATCTATCTATCTATGTCTATTTATCCAGCCATCCAATGACATAATTATCCAAAACTTACTTCCTGACTGTTGCTCTACAAACCTTCTTCTTCTTTTGGCTTTTCTCGGTTAGGGGTCAGCACAGCAGATCACCTGTCCGCTCATGATTGGTAGTGAAGCTTTACAGTGTCGAGTTGCCAGCCCAGCGCCCAACCTTCCACATAAGGCACACTCACGCATGCACTCACACCTAGGGCCAATTTATAGTGTCCAATCCACCTACAGCATATCTTTGGGATGTGGGAGGAAACTGGAGCACCCGGAGGAAACCCATGCGACCACAGGGAGGACATGCAGACTCCGCACAGAAGGCACCCCAGCCAATGATTGAACCGGAGTTGCTCTACTAACCTAGTTATTCAAAACTTTCTATGCTTTTCTTTTAGCTGTGTTTGACTTAGTAACTCTGTGTGTTTCCAAATCCAGGATGGACATCTGGGATCAAATCTCTGGAGCTTACCTTCACACTACAGTTTCCTGAGCCAAGAGTACCACCATCACTTTGATTCTGACTCAGTAATATCACTGTGTAATGTTAACAGACAGAGGCATTCCCTCCTGAAGACACTATTCAACAAGAAGAACTAATCCTTCAACTAGATCCACTGGGAGAAATGTGTTGTGATAAGTCAACATAAGGAGAGAATCACTTAAGACAGACATTCTGGGAAGTTTGGACAAATATAAACTAGTAGGTAGTTTTCCTCAAGTGTTTCATCTGTAATTCAGAGAGTTTTCTTTTCTCATAACTGTTTCTTTAGAGCTAGTTGTGTGGCAATTGATCCCAGTGGAAAGTGCTTTCCTGCCTGTATATGGTTAGACACATATTTAGAAACACCACCACATTACTAATCATTTCAATAGTCCTGGTCACAGGCCTATCAGGAGAGCATTCATAAGATCTGAACTGGTTAGCCATTTCCCAGAAATGGGAGATATGCTAGGTTCGTAAGTTCATATGTGTTTACTAGGCTAATGACCACAAGGGCCTTTCTAAGCCTAACCATGCATCCCAAATCTCTGACAATTTCTGATACACTTGATATGTGTAAGCATGGGCCTGGGAGATAAACCAATTACAGGTTACCTGTGTCCATTATAGACATAGGTGCCAAACCAGGGATAAATTTCCAGTTTCCCATCCAATTGTTCAAGTTGCACTTGAATTGGGTTAGCGAGGAACTCTCTGCTTCACATGGATGGGGAGCCTGTTCCATAGACAAGGTAGTCTCAGGGATACATACCAATCTCTCCAGCAGGCCCTATTTATATCACAGGCAAGGTTTAAGTCTTTATAATGGGTAATTATGGTGCTGTTTATTTTATGGATATGCAAGAGGTCCATCAGAGTGGGATCTGACAATGCCAGATTGCTCTGACACTATTTGTTTGTGTGTGTCAGCCCCTTCTGGAGAACATTTATGTCAGTGTGAGATTCAATGACAGCTCCTAATTTGCAATCATCTACAAATTTAATCAGCCAGAGACCACTGATATTGGCCTTAACTTCTGGGAGGTAAATGCCAAAAAGGAGCAATCCAAGGACTGATCCCTGAGGGACTCCACTTATGACTGGCCTCTTTGCAGAGGTGGACTCCTCAATTCTAACTTCCTGGCTCCTGTCTGTGAGCCAGTTGGCTATCTACTGGGTGATATATGGGTTTGTACCTAACCTCCTGAGTTTGTCAACAATGCCAGAGTGGGTTTTTTTGTCAAATACCTTGGCCAGGTCAAGGTAGGCAGTGTGAATGATTTTGCCCTCATCCATTGCTTTGGTGACCTTCTCAAAGAAGTCTACCAGGTTAAGTAGGTACGCTCTTCCCTTGACTTACTAAATACAATGATGCCACATAGCTGCCTTTGTGTAAGGAGATAAATAATTTGAATGAAAATATTTTAAAAGATTTATTATTTTCTGAATTTGGATCTTTGTACAGGAAGATCCTTGACAAAATTGACAGGAGGGTTAACAACATTTTTTTAAGGAAACAAAAGAAATTCCTGAGGGACCAACAGCAATATAGTGTTGGTAAAGTTTATCCTGGTCCTACTTTTAACAATAAAAATGGTAATGGAAATAATATTAATACAAATGTAAATATAGGTATTGATGACGACATTAACCCTCTTGTGATTGATATTCATGATCAAGGGGTGCCATCAGATAGAGGTACGAGTCACAACAGACCCCTTGATGAGCTAGACTCCTTTTCTGAACCACAAGACCCGTTTTTATTCCCGAGGAGGTCAGAGCGACTGGCCAGCAAGACCAGGCATCCTCCAGACCCAGGTCATTCGAGCAATGGCTATGGGATGAACTACAGATGGAAAAGGGTGGTCAAGAAGGGCAGATAGTGATTCAGGAAGGGACTGGTGGCATTCTATCTGAATACAAGGGTTTTAAAATCTACAATTATTCCACTCAAGTGATAGGGAAATTACATTTTAACTTGTTCTCCAGAGGTTTCAAATATGTTAAAAGCAACCCTGGTGATTTAGCTAATCTATTGGTTGATTTTAAATTATTTCTAAGAAAGTTAAATTTAAACATGATTTTTAAAAAAACAGACAAAGAGAATAATAGTGTTTCAGAGGGTTTAGTTCGAAGTAGTACCTACAATCCACCCCTTCACCCTGTTTTATTGCTATATGAAAAAACAGTTATGGATGAAATATATGAAGCCTTTTATAGGCATAAATTAAACTGTGGTTTAACTAATTTAAGTCATGATGAAATCCAACTACTTCATCACTTACTAGGGCAAAATGAACTGTGTATTATGCAACCTGACAAGGGAGGGGGTGTTGTGTTGTTTGATACTGAGGAATATTATAATTCTATTACCAATATTTTGTTGGATTCTACTACTTACTCTCCCATTTCGATTAATGAAATCAACATAGCTTATGGGAGAATTGATTCTATTTTAGAAGAATATCTATTAGAAAACAGGATTGATTCTAAGACCCACAGATTTCTGAGACAAAACAATTCTATAATTCCCACCTTCTTTGGACTACCTAAGGTTCACAAATCCATTTTAGCTCCAACTTTTCGACCCATTGTTTCTGCTAGGAATTCCAAAACACATCCATTAGCGGTTTTTGTTGATCATCATATTAAAGAAATTTTGATGAAAACGGTACATCTTTTAAGGGATTCATGGGATGTTCTCAGTAAATTAACCCCAGATCTGTGGAGTGAGGATGTCAGTTTCCTCACTATTGATGTGAAGAATTTATTCACTTGCATTCCCCATGAATTGGGTTTTGAGTATTTCAGTGATAGTATTTACAAACACTCTTCCCAAGACAAGGACAAGATTCCATTAATTCTGGAACTTTTGGAAATTGTTTTAGATCATAATTATATCAGTTTCCAAGGTGAATATTTCCAACAGACCAGTGGTGTTGCAATGGGGGCAGCTTGTGCCCCCATGTACGCCAACTTAGTCATGCTGGAGTGGGAGAGTAGATACATTTTTGGTAGTCCTTTTCAAGGAAATATTAAAATCTATCTCGGATTCCTTGACAACATTTTTATTTTATGGAAAGGAACTACAGAAATGCTTACCTCTTTCATGGATTACTTGAACAACAGTACCAGTTTTCTTGCCTTTACACATACTTGGCATCCTGACACTATTAACTATTTGGACATTACTATTGTTAAAACCAACAAGAATTTTAAATCCAAGATTTACCGCAAAGATACTTGGTGCAATAGTTATTTGCACTTTGACAGTCATCATCCTACATTTCAAAAGAAAAGCCTTGTAAAAGGACAGGCAGTTAGGATAGCCAGGATGACTTCAGATTTCAATGACTTGAAGAATTCATTTATTTTTCTGGGTAGTAAGTTTATTGAAAGGAATTATCCTATAGATATGGTTTGTGACATATTGGCCAAGGTTTATGGTGAATGGGGCAAAAGATATAAGCCTTTGTTAGGTCAGCCCTTTGTTGTTTCAGGGTCTCAGTGTGGAGATGGTAAAGATTTTAGGGGGTCCTGTGTTACAGAGTTCACTATATTTTCTGACACTTTCACCAATATTATTAGTTCTAATTGGTGCATTTTAAAAAGTAACAAAGATCTCTTTGAGGCGGTAGGATCAAAACCTATATTCACATTTAGGACTGGAAGGAATTTTAAAAAGTTTTTGAGCACATTGACACCAACGCAAGACATTTTAATAAGAATACTGTTCCTTGTGGTAGTTGTAGCCAATGTTCCTACATTGTCAGTGATGCAAATATTAGATTAAAGAATGGGCTCAATAGTTTTGTGAGATTCTGCAGGGGTAACTGCAGAACCAAGATGTTGGTTTATTTGGCGATGTGTGGTGGGTGCCCTGCATTTTACTTTGGAAAAACTGAGAGGGCACTCAGAGACAGAATATATGAACACACATATGACATTTGGACAGCAAAGGAAAGTAGTGCACTTTTTAAACATTCGGAGATATGTGCTTCCTTTTCTGGTTATAAATTTGGCATTATTGAAGTTGTTAGAGATAATGTTAGAGGGGGAGATTATAAAAATATTTTATTAAATAAAGAACTTAAATGGCAACTTAGGCTGAGGGCACATATTGCTCCTGGTCTAAATGAATAAACTAGTATTAAACCAGTATTACTAGCAAAAGCAGCCAGGGTTTAACATGAATTATATTGTAGAATTTAATGTTTTTTTACTTTTGTTAATGTTTTTTAGTCTAATGTATTTAGTATGATCATACTTCACATTTTACAACTACATATCCTTTATATGTGTATGTTTCTTTAAAAGCTTAATTGACTGTATTGTGAGGCATTATACATTTTTGTAGCACCTGTGTGTTTTTTTGTATCTGAAGAAGTCTTGTCCAGACGAAAGCGCTTGTACTTTTTTATCATAAAGGTCATTCTGCCTTCATTCGTGGTTGGATCTTTTTAATTTATCTATTTGTTTGTGTGTGTCAGCCCCTTCTGGAGAACATTTATGTCAGTGTGAGATTCAATGACAGCTCCTAATTTGCAATCATCTACAAATTTAATCAGCCAGAGACCACTGATATTGGCCTTAACTTCTGGGAAGTAAATGCCAAAAAGGAGTAATCCAAGGACTGATCCCTGAGGGACTCCACTTATGACTGGCCTCTTTGCAGAGGTGGACTCCTCAATTCTAACTTCCTGGCTCCTGTCTGTGAGCCAGTTGGCTATCTACTGGGTGATATATGGGTTTGTACCTAACCTCCTGAGTTTGTCAACAATGCCAGAGTGGGGTATTTTGTCAAATACCTTGGCCAGGTCAAGGTAGGCAGTGTGAATGATTTTGCCCTCATCCATTGCTTTGGTGACCTTCTCAAAGAAGTCTACCAGGTTAAGTAGGTATGCTCTTCCCTTGAAGAAACCAAACTGAGTTGGGTGCAGTGTCTGGAGGTTTACTATATCTCTAGTGATCATCTCCATGATAATTCTTTTCCTGGCTTTACATATAAGACTAGTGAGATTTATGGGTCTGTAGTTTCCAGAGTCTGTAGATGGCCCACCCTTGGGCAGAGGGATGACTGTTGTCTTTCTTCATTCGTGAGGCACGGAGTCTGTTTGCAAGTTACAGTTAAATAGTAAATCCAGAGGCTGTGATATTCATGTTTCATGTTAATTAGAAGGCATCCTGGGATATTGTTTGTGCCCATTGATGCAGTATTCTTGGTCTTAGAGTGAGCATGAAGGACCTGTTCCCTAGTGATAGTAGGGGAAGTTATATTTGATGATATTTCCTGAGGGATGGTTGAGAGGGAGAGAGGGGTAAATTTGGAGCTGAATTTATCAGCCAGGAGGTTTGCTATATCTTCTGGCTTAGTATAAGTGGCTCCATTTACAATGAGCTCTGCACACAATTGTGTATTGCCTTTGAGGTTACATAGGTAAAGAATGCTTTATGGTTGTCCTTTGCCTGGGAAGCCAAACTCACCTCAAATTTGGCTTTGGTTGACTTTATTTGTCCTCTGAGTTGTCTGTTTAGTTTGAGGAGAGTACTTTTATCTTGCTGGGTGTTGCGCCTCCTGTTTTTTTGCCATGATTTTCTTCCCCCTGTTATACAGTTTATTGATGTTGTGGTTCCACCAACTTGGCTTGATTTTTGAGTTAGTTCTGTATTTCTTCCTAGTGGGTACAGCTTCCTCTTTGCAGCTATTAACATGCTTGTACAGGTTTCTGTAAACAGTTCTGTATAGGCAGCAGTGTTCTCAGGGTTTATGGGGGCTTGAAATGTTGCCAGGTTCTCACTTAATACCAGGAGGTTAGCCTTAGAATAGTTCCTGAATATCCTAGGTTTAGTTGGGGCTCCATGTTTTATTTCTACTTCAAAAGAGACCATTTTGTGGCCTGACCTTACCAGGGAAGGCATTACAGTAGGGGGTATGCAGCACTCTCCCATATTAGTGAGGACCAGATCCAGTATGGTTGCATCCTTGGTGTATTGACTATGTGGTCCAGTGAGTTTGTGTTTACTAAATTCAGGAATCTCTGTGCATGTACATTTGATGTTTTACAGGATTCCCAGTTAACAGTGGAGTAATTAAAATCACCCATGAATATGGTATTGGGTTGGATGGTTAGTGTTTCTAATACGTTTAAATACATGGTATGGGTTTTCTGGGTCATAGAGGGGGACCTATAGCTTGCAAAGAATTGGTATTGGATTTTGCCTATGGTGATTTGAACATGGAGCAGCTCAAGTACATTGTTCTGTTTGACCAGCCTTGAAATATATTTATTTTTGATGTGAATAGAGAAACCTCCACCTTTAGTCCCTGTCTGTGAAGTAGCTGGCGTAAATGTGTGGAAAGTTGGTGTGCTCTCCGTGGCTTTGAACCATGTCTCAGTGACTGCACAGATGTCAACCTTCTCTATGGTGAAAAGTAGCATAGAACTGAGGAATTAGGCTTCACTAGAAACTATTTACTCACTTGGAAAGACTCATGCCTCCCAGATGTCATATGGCAAATATCAAGTATTTTATTACGAAGCATTAGGCGTTTTTATCTCTTTAGTCATCTGAGATTTTGCCAGAATAACCTGGCATACAGAAAGTCAAACCCATGGTGAGTAGTGGCACAAATAGCACACTTGAGCAAGTGTCAAAACAGTATGGCATGCAGCACGTTGATAAGTGCATAAGGCATTTAAATGAACTTCATGTAGATTAGCCACATGGTGTATGAAAAATGATGAAACTGAGAATGTCAGGTTGATGCAGAATTGATTAAAATAGACAGACTGCATCATGGTGAATACCCATCTTCTATACCGAGAATCATGTTGCATATGATTGGGGTAATGTCTGGAGTTGGAGCACTCATAGGTCTGCAACATGAGCTAAGCATGCCTCTCAGATATGCATATTTTTGCACTGCCAGCCTCCAAGAACAAAAGGGACATTCACAAATGTGGGTACTATAAAGGTATCAAACTCCTATAACACTGAATGAAAGTTCTAGAAAGGGTCTCAGATAAATGAATATGCAGAGTAGCAGAATGTAAGATGGGAGATGAGCAGCTTGGATTCAGACCATACCTCTCAACCTGGATATGTCAAAAATCTGGACAAGGCCCATGAAAAATAGGTACAAATCTGTATGCTGATTAACATAAAATTTGCATACATAATTACGTAACCCCATCTACTACAGTGGAATTGTAGGATACCACCTTTCAAATGCAAACTGAAGAACAGAACCAACATATGGCACCAGTGTTCCCCTGCAGCCATTCCAATGTTTCATTACCTGGCTATTTCGCCCTATTTACCATAAACACTAATGTGTGCATACTGCTTTACTTCTACAATCATTATTTGGATTTTATTTTTACATTTTATAGCACAATGCACAAACACTAATAGATATCTGCTAAACAAAGCAATACTGTCTCACAAGGAAAATAGACTTGCCATTAAAACTTCTCTGACCTTGAAACTTACATTCATTGAAACAGCATTGAAACCCACACCACATCCAAAGAAAATGCATATGGCCAGTGGTGGATAAAGATTACCTTTGGGCTGTTTCCAAATCTTAGCTCATAGGCCCCTTGCACACAAAACAAGAAACATACATGTGTTCTTTGATATACACCTTCCTGACTTTATTAAATTATATTCTTGGAATAATATAGCACACTTGTTAGAGCACATTTTAAATTTATTATTTGAACATTTTTCCAGTAGGCAATGAAACAAAATGCATTTACCAATAAATGACAAAACTGCTGAATTCAGAAAATTTCTATTATGAAAGTCTACTTCCACACACTAATATATATATATATATATATATATATATATATATATATATATATATATATATATAAAATAGATGGAAGACTGAAACTTAAATGGCTATCATTTAGTCAGTTCAGTTCTCACTTCTCACCATAGCTCTCAACTTCTTAGCACAAAAAACCTGGCAAAGCCAATAATGCAGAATACAGAATTTAGTTCTCACTTCACCAAAGCTCTCAACCTCTTAGCACAAAAACCTGGACAAAGCCAATAACGGGAATACAGAATTCAGTTCTCACTATGTAACTTTTACATAGGACTGCACCCCTCACTCTCCCTGATGTATGGGCTCCACCTCTGCACCCCCAGAAATTAAATATGATAACTCCAGGGCTTACACAACCTTGTAGAAAGAGAGGAAAAATAATTATATAATGGCTGATCTGATTATGTTTGACCTTTACATAATTTAGCTAGGTATACAACTGACACATATCACCATTTCAAATGCAGTCAGGTATTTTTAGGGTTACTACCACTATTTTCATAGGGCAACTCCTATTTGGGCAGTTGTGCCCTGTGGGGGAAAAGCAAGAAAAACTGCAAATGTCTTTCACTTTTTTTTACAGAAACTACTAAAATTCTACAGTAGTGAGCTTTTATTTTGTTAATAAAAGTACAGCCTGTCATTAACAATGACTATAAATATGAATTTTCCTAGAATATTTCATTTATGTACAAAATGATAACACCTGAACATATCATATGATATGAATATGCTTGTATAATTTATTACTGATTCACCAGTGCTGTCCAAAGACCACATTAGTTTGAGAAAGTAACAGAATATACAGGTAAAAAAAATGACAATTCCAGCATTTCCTCTTTTGCCTTATATGCACTGCCACATTACATCACATTATTGCTACAGTAACATTACTTGCAGATAAGAAAGAATGTAGCTACAGTAAAAGTTTGAAAACATTGAGTTTTTTTTCCTAAATTACAGTACATGCTAAAAATATAAACCATTGTCTGGCTGCACAAAGTTGGTTTGACTTGATCATATTTGAGTGTTTTTGACTATGTTTCCCTGAATGTTGTTTATTAAAATGAGAATTATTTCATTTTAGCAGTCTTCTATTTACAGAAGCAAAATAATACAGTTAATTTGTTGTGGCATGTATGATTTATTGGAAGAAGTATTATCACAGATGAACCCTTGTATGAGCATGGCTGTTTTCATTCCATATAATACATAATACATATAATACATAAAAATACCTTGCAAGGCATATCATTGCTGGAGCCTTCCTGTGTCCTGACAGAGTTCTCTTCAAACTATCTGGAGATATACAGAGCTAAGTATATTTTTCCTGGCACTTCAGAGTTGTGTACTTTTAATTATTGCTTGACTAATTTTATATCATTGCTGGCTGACTTCAGAGTTGTGCACTGTTATTTTTGCTTTACTGTATAGTTTTTCAGATCTCTGTTGAATGTGTTGTACTCTCCCTATTCCTGTCTTGTTTAAATTTGGAAGCTTTTGCAGTTGCCCGCCCCCACTGTAGATTTGATCTGGGACCCTCCTCCAATCCCATCTCTTTACCTCATTCTACCTAATAGACTCCTGCATTTGTTTTTAGTCATTTTTAATTTAATTGCATTTTTTTAAACTGTTTGGTCTAACATTGCTACATACTCAAGTGTGCTAGCTTGCACTGCATTTGAATTGTTTTTACTGCTGTTATAACTACTTTTCTGTATTAAAAAAAAAATCTAAGCCTGCTTCCTACCTTTCCTGTAACTAGTGTAGTCCAGATTCAGATTTGCTGTATCCAGGACTGTATGTAAGCTTCTGAGCCCCACAAGCCTTCTGTGTTGGAAGTAAGCCTTCTAGCTTATCAGTGGGAGTGGTAAGCACTAGATAACCTATCTACCATATAAGGGGTGGTTCTGGCCCAGAAATTGTAGTTATTGGCCGTTTGGGCAGTTTTTCCATCTCTCTCAACTTTCGGATTTAAAAGCCCGCATTTGCACTTGTTTCCCCCCTTTCCTGTAACTACTTTATACAGATTCTTAGTTTAGGCACTTGAATGTCCTTATTCATGATCAGCACTTGTTCAGAACTTGTTGTAAGCACTAAAGTTACTAATTACTACAGCACTTAACCTTCCTCATTACCTAGAGGAAGACAATTTTGGTATTTGCTTTCATCACTTGCTTAGAGAAAAACAGCTCTTGTACTCAGTTTCCTCACTTATCTAGAGGAAAATATTTTTTTATTCAGGCATGTCCAAGGGTCAGCTCCCAGTATTCTCTCCTGTCTATCTGATGAATCTGGGCATCTTGGGGCAATTTAGAAATTGCCTCATGTATACCGACAACCCTCTCCTCCTACCACCCAACACTACAACCTGTGAGAGATGCAATTATCTAGCCAAACTGGAGGTGAAGCTCTCTCCAACCAAGACTGAACTTGACAGTCAAGAGGAGAAGGTAAACACTTGGACCACACCACACTCATCACATAGTCTCACTAAATCTACACCATCAAAATCCACACATAGAAACACAAAAACATTTGCAGAGGCTCTCAATAATAACCTGCTCAAGCAACAGAGACCTCCAAAGCAGAAATGCAAGCAACCTCCACCCCCCCAACACAACCCAAATGACACATAGCCCACAGACTGAGTGTGCCACTCAACCACAGCCAATAATGCAAAACAAAGTACCCCAACACACTAGTCATAGGTGACTCTATAATCAGGCACACTGATGTCCCACTCACCAGACTAAACAAGGAGAAGGTTACTGTCAGCTGCCTGTCGGGTGTCAGGATCCGCCACATAACCCACGCACTCCGGTCACTCCACAACAAGTACAAATATGACTCTGTCATTGCCCATGTTGGTGTGAATGGCCTGAGATGTACCTCCCTGGACTACATGAAAAGAGACATGGAAGAGCTCTCCAATCTTGTAGCCCAGGTAGTTATGACCCTAGCCCTGAGTAGCATTCTGCCATCACCCAGAATGATACCGCAGTACAAGGACAAAATGATTGACTTCAACAATTGGCTAAGCTTATGGTGTCATTCTAAAGGGATCCAGTATTTGTCTGCCTGGGATGACATGGTCAACACACCATGATGCTTTGCCAGAGATGGCCTGCACCTGTCACCCCTGGGATTCCGGATACTGGCTAAGGTTCTTGCCACACCTATAGTGCTTTTTTTAAGCAAGGTTCAAATGATGAATTCACCACCGTAACAGGAACAGGCAAGCAAAAACTGAGGGTGATGCTACTCAATGCTAGACGTCTAAATCTCAAAATGCACTCACTCGAGGCACTCCTTAAAATAGAGAACATCGGTATCTGTGCAGTCACTGAGATCTGGTTCAAGGCTCTAGAGAGCACCCCTGCACTACCAGGCTATAATTCATACCACACATTTCGGCCATGTAACCTTGACCGGAACACCAAAGGTGGAGGTGTGTCCATATTCATTAAGGATATCCACACCTCCAGGGTAGTTGCTCAGCATAATGCATCCGAGGTTATCCAAGTGCAACTAACTCTGGGCAAAACTGCAATCCAAATTGTATCTTGCTACAGTTCTCCCACCATGCCTCAGGATTCCCACTACTCTTTTCTTGATGTACTGGAAAATATTAGGGTTCAACCAAACACCCTAATAATGGTTGATTTCAACTACCCCACCATTAACTGGGAAAACTACTCATGTACCAACTCCTTCACTCAACGCTTTCTGGAATTCATAAACTCCAATGCCCTGGATCAACTTATCCACACCCCCCACCAGGGGCTACAATATCCTAGATTTAGTAATTACCAACATGAGTGACTGGTGTTCCACACCTGAAGTCAGCGCCTCATTGGTCCGATCCGACTATAAGCTAATCACCCTAGATATCCACATCCTGCCCTCACGCCCCATTAAGGAAACCATGGTAAAACATTTCTCCAAAGCCAACTTCATGCTTCTTAAGACAGAAGTGGTGAACTTTGTGACACATGTGAAGATGGACAATGCAGTTACGACTACTGAATCCTACACAATTGCATTTTATAAGCACTTACACAAGTGCATGGATCGTGCTATCCCAAACAGAACGAAGATGCTATTTTCCAAAAAAAGGAAGCCAATCTGGTGGTCCCCTGTCATAAACAAACTGTACAACAGAAGGAAGAAACTGTTGCAAAAGAGAGTAAAATCCCATGAGTGGAGGAGCTCCCTGGTCAGCCTCAGTAAGAAGCTGTGATCCCTGATAAAATCCTCCAAAGCTAGTTACAAAAGCAAAATCACCACTGAGTCTAAAGACAACCACAAAGCATTCTATAGCTATGTCAAGAATCTCAGTGGCAACACTCAGATCTGCTCTGAGTTACAGCACAATGGCAGTAAATATACAGACCCAACTGATATTGCCAACATCCTGGCAGATAGGTTCAGTGCTAACTTTACCCCCCTTTCACCCCCTAAAGGGCCCATCGCTATACCAGAAGAAAGCAAAGTTCCTGTAATCACGGCTGCACATGTAAAAACCACACTCTCCAAAGCCAAGAACACAGTATCCATGGGACCAGACAGCACTGCTGGCTGCATTCTACATGAACTACAGAACGAATTGGCACCCCACCTAAGTACCATGTTCAATCACAGCCTCACCTCAGGCTTTCTGCCCGCTGAATGGCGCACAGTAACAGTTATCCCACTCCACAAGGGGGGAGCCACCACGGACCCCGGGAACTACCGCCCCATTAGCCTGATGAGCCTGGTCTGCAAGGCCATGGAACATATCATCATGGAACTTATAAACAAAGACATTGGTAATCTCCAAACTCTGGACCCCACCCAGTTCAGGTTTGTAAAAGGCAGATCATGTCTCCTAAACCTGATAGACTTCTTTAAAGCAGTCACCAAAGCCGTAGACAAGGGTAAGGTGGTTCACACAGCCTATCTAGCTCTTGCCAAGGCTTTCAACACCATCCCCCACTCCGGAATTATAGATAAACTAACTAAACTAGGTATAAATCCCTATGTCACAAGATGGGTTGCCAACTGGCTCACTGACAGAACCCACACTGTGAAAGTAGCAGACTCCAAATTCGACTTCAGACCAGTGACAAGTGGAGTACCACAGGGTTCAGTCCTGGGTCCTCTCCTGTTTGGCATCTACTTCTCTGAAGTACAGGCTAACACAAAAGGTCTTTGGCTAATGAAGTTCACAGATGACTGCAAACTAGGAGCCATAATTAAAACTCCTAATGATGTGGACATCTTACAAAAGAGCCTCACTGAGACAGATGCCTGGTGTCAAAGCCATGGCCTCAAGCTCAGTGACAAAAAGTGCATTGTCATCCCCTTTGGTAAAAACTCTGTACCCATGAACTACAACATAGGCAGTAGTATACTTAACACCGAAAGTGTGATAACAGACCTTGGGACACAGGTGGACAGTAGTCTCTCCTTTGATAATCACATTGCACAGTAGTCAGGAAATCCTTCTACATGGCACACCTCATCACAAAAGGTTTCTCATCCAGAAAAAAAGAGGTCATTGTTCCCCTCTACTCATCACTCATTAGTCTAATGAGTGATGAGTAGAGGGGAACAATGACCTCTTTTTTCCTGGATGAGAAACCTTTTGTGATGAGGTGTGCCACGTAGAAGGATTTCCTGACTACTGTGGTGATGTGATTATCAAAGGAGAGACTACAGTTCACCTGGGTCCCAAGATCTCTTATCACACATTCGGCATTAAGTAGACTGTCACCTATGTGGTAGTTCATGGGTACAGAGTTTTTACCAGAGGTGATGACAATGCACTTTTTGGCATTGAGCTTGAGGCCATGGCTCTGATACCAGGAATCTGTCTCAGTGAAGCCCTTCTGTAGGATGTCCACATCATTTGGGGACACGACTATGGCTCCTAGTTTGCATTCATGTGTGAACTTCATTAGCCAAAGGCCTTCTGTGTTAGCCTGTACTTCAAAGAAGTAGATACCAAACAGGAGAGGTCCCAGGACCGAACCCTGTGGTACTCCACTTGTCAATGGTTTGAAGTCACATTTGGAGTCTGCAACTTTTACAATGTGGATTCTGTCAGTGAGCCAGTTGGCAACCCATCTTGTGACATAGGGATTTATACCTAGTTTAGTGAGTTTAGCTATAATTCCAGAATGGAGGATGGTGTTGAAAGCCTTGGCAAGGTCAAGATAGGCCGTGTGAACCACCTTACCCTCATCTCTAGCTTTGGTGACTGCCTCAAAGAAGTCGAAGAGGTTCAGGAGGCATGATCTGCCTATCACAAACCCGAACTGGGTGGGGTCCAGAGTTTGGAGGTTACCAATGTCTTTGTTTATGAGTTCCATAATGATATGTTCCATGTCCTTACAGACCAGGCTCATTAGGCTAATAGGGTGATAGTTCCTGGGATCAGTGGTGGCTCCCCCTTTGTTGAGTGGGATAACTGTTGTTGTGCACCATTCAGTGGGCACAAAGCTTGATGTGAGGCTATGATTGAACATGGTGCTTAGTTGGGGATCCAGTTCGTTCTGAAGTTTGTGTAAAATGCAGCCTGGGATGTTGTCCAGTCCTATGGATACTGTGATTTTGGCTTTAGACAGTGCAGCTTTTAGCTGTGTAGTTGTGATTACAGGGACTCTGCATTCTTCCTGTATAGATATGGGCCATTTAGGGGGTGAGAGGGTGGGTAAAGTTAGCACTGACCCTATATGCCAGGATGCTGGCAATATTTTATTTATTTATTGACATTTGTTAACCGGGTTTGTCCAACTGGGCTTGTGGCCCATTTTCAGTGGAGACCCGAGGAGAAAAGCTCCAGTAGTACATTTTTAAACAAGTACAATTAATAGCAGTTATAGCAAAAAGATTCACATATGTTGGGTTACATACATAAAGTTAAAGTTGCATTAAAAAGAAGCTTAGTAACATCATTTTACATTGATATAGTTCAAAAGGTCAACAATAAATTTTTTTTGTTTGTATGTATAAAATTATGCATATGCATAGTAGACACATGCGACACAATATCAGTTGGTTCTGTAATTTTCATGCCGTTGTGGTGTAACTCAGAGCAGATCTGGGGTTGCCACTGAGATTTTTGACATAGCTATAGAATGCTTTGAGGTTGTCCCTAGAATCAGTGGTGATTTTGTTTTCATAGCTAGCTTTGGAGGATCTTATAAGGGATCTCTGCTTCTTACTGAGGCTGACCAGGGAGCTCCTCCACTCATGGGATTTTATTCTCTTTTGCAACAGTTTCTTCCTTCTGTTGTACAGTTTGTTTATGGCAGGGGACCACCAGATTGGCTTCCGTTTTTGGAGGATAGCGTCTTGGTTCTGTTTGGGATAACACGATCCATGCACTTGTGTAAGTGCTTATAGAGTGCATTTGTGTAGTATTCAGCAGTCGTAACTGTTTTGTCCATCTGCATGGGTGTCATGAAGTTTGCCACCTCTGTCTTAAGAAGCATGAAGTTGGCTTTGGAGAAATATTTTACCATGGTTTCCTTAATGGGGGGTGGGGGTGGGATGTGGATATCTAGGATGATTAGTTTATGGTCGGATCTGATCAACGAGGAGTTGACTTCATGTGTGGAACACCAGTCACTTATGTTGATAATGACTAGGTCTAGGATATTGTTGCCCCTGGTGGGAGTGTGAATAAGTTGATCCAGGGCATTGGAGTTTATGAATTCCAAAAAGCGTTGAGTGAAGGAGTTGGTACATGAGTAGTTTTCCCAGTTAATGGTGGGGCAGTTGAAATCACCCATTATTAGTGTGTTTGGTTAAACGCTAATATTTTCCAGTATATCAAGAAAAGAGGAGTGGGAATCCTGGGGCATGGTGGGGAATCTGTAGCAAGCTACAATTTGGATTGCAGTTTTGCCCAGAGTTAGTTGCACTTGGATAACCTCGGATGCATTATGCTGAGCAACTACCCTGGAGGTGTGGATATCCTTAATGAATATGGACACACCTCTGCCTTTGGTGTTCCGGTCCAGGTTAGGTGGCCGAAAAGTGTGGTATGATTTATAGCCTGGTAATGCAGGGGTGTACTCTAGAGCCTTGAACCAGGTCTCAGTCACTGCACAGATATCGATGTTCGCCATTTTAAAGAGTGCCTCGAAGGAGTGCATTTTGAGATTTAGACTTCCAGCATTGAGTAGTATTACCCTCAGTTTTTGCTTGCCTGTTCCTGTTATGGTGGTGAATTTGTCATTTGAAACTTGCCTAAAAAAGGTACTATAGGAGCGGCAAGAGCCTTAGCCAGTATCCAGAATCCCAGGGCTGATAGGTGCAGGCCATCTCTGGCAAAGCACTGTGGTCTGTCGACCATGTCATCCTAGGCAGACAGATACTGGATCCCCTTAGAATGACATCAGAAGCTTAGCCAATTGTTGAAGTCAATCATTTTGTCCTTGTACTGCAGCATCATTCTGGGTGATGGCAGTATGCTACTCAGGGCTAGGGTCATGCCTGCCTGGGCTACAAAATCAGAGAGCTCTTCCATGTCTCTTTTCATGTAGCCAGGGAGGTACGTCTTAGGTCATTCACACCAACATGGACAATTACAGAGTAATATTTGTACTTGTTGTGGAGTGACCTGAGTGCATGAGTTATGTGGTGGATCCTGGCACCTGACAGACAGCTGATAGTAACCTTCTTCTTGTTTAGCCTGGTGAGTAGGACATCAGTGTGCCTGACTATAGAGTCAACTATGACTAGTGTGTTGGGTACATTGTTTTGCCTTATTGGCTGTGGTTGAGTGGCACACTGAGTCTCTGGGCTATGTGTCATTTGGGTTGTGTTGGTGGGGGTGGAGGTTGCTTGTGTTTCTGCTTTGGAGGTCTCTGTTTCTTGAGCAGATTATTATTGAGAGCCTCTGCGGATGTTTTTGTGTTTCTATGTGTGGATTTTGGTAGTGTAGGTTTAGTGGGACTATGTGATGAGTGTGATGTGGTGCAAGTGTTTACCTTCTCCTCTTGACTGTAAAGTTAAAATTATTACAATTACTATAAACTAATTGTATTATAATATATATTTGTGGCTTTGTATATAAAGACCATCCAAAAATTCCAGTGATTTTTGGGATACCTGCATTACATTAGTCAGTGGTAAAGTAATAGAATAAAATAAAATAAATGGTAAATTTGCCTTCTGCAGGACATTGAGCAATGCACATAAAAAGCCTATGCTTCCAGGCTAAATATGAGAAACATCCACACTGATCACTGCTTTACCCAGTTTAACATATAAATATATACATAAATAAACTTCCATTCACAGCTAATTTTGCAGAGGCTCCAAAATGAAACTTCTAGTTTGTAGTCATTATTTTTTATTAAGGTTACACAAACTCAAGGTCTTATTTAAAAGATTGATTTGATATAAAAGACTCGTAAAGTAGATGTAGGGTCCATAGGTTATTACTAAGCTAATGACCTTAGGGGGCCTTTTTTAAGCCTTGCTATGCTTCTTAAGGTGAGAATGAAACCCTGTACTTTGTGTATGTCAGGTAAGCACCTTAAACATTAGGTCACTCCCTATTCCCAACAATGATGTTGCAGGGTGTGATGACTCACCATTGCCAGCCAGTAATCAAGGAGCCTCAGTCCTCCCCACTGGCACCTGTGGGGGATGTTCACTGGGAGGATAACAGGTAGGGTTACCACCTGTCCCACTTTGCGAGGGACAGCCCCTCTTTGGGCAGTTGTGTCCTGAGGAAAAAAATAGCAAATGTCCTGAGATTTCAGGACAAAAATATTTCCTAATATTTCTTTAATAGTTGCATAAAACAGTTATTTTATATATGAAACTCTTATATGTTAAGTGAAGTAGCATAAGCAACTCAAATGTTACTAGAATAAGCTTTTATTTGTGCAAAAAAGTAAAGTTTTGTACTTTGCACTGGCTGTGGGTATGTTTTGTCCTGAAAAATCTGACATTTCTAGAGAAAATGTCCCACTTTGGGCATTTGAAAAGGTGGCAACCCGAATAACAGGTACACAAACATATTTCCAGATGCAGCTCTCTTCACCAAGTGCAATTTCCCTAAAGAGCACACAGAGACCACAGTCAGTCCAGAGCTGTTTCTTTTCCCTCTTTCTCCAGATCCCCAATAAAACTCCCCACTGGCACAGCTATAGAGTTGAGATATCAGCTGATTGACCAAGCCAAGATTTCCAGCACTCTGTCCAACCATACCTCTCATCCTCTTAGAGCAAGAAATCTGGACAAATCCATAAATAAAAGTGGGACAAGGGCCCAAAAAATAGGGACAATTTTTAAATATGCTCTTATAAATGTGTAAAGCCAATTTATTGTAAGTAAGCGCTTTCAAGGGTTCACCTCTTCATCAGACTTAGATAAAAATGACTTAAAACAACCACATTAAATAGTATTCCAATTAACATTAATTACTTCAATTAAAAACAATTAAATTATTTAAAGCCATACTTAACATTTTTAAAAACATCACAGCATACATCATCTAAAAACTAGTGTCTCAACTGTCCCGCTTTCAGGAAAGGTTTAATGGAGACCATATTATTCAAACCAGGCTCTTTATCAGCGCACAGTAACATAATCCATTTTTGTTCAGCCGCCTCAGTAATATTCCTCATATCTCCTCCCCTTTTTCTGACTGCAAGTATTTCCAAGACCAGAAGCTTAAACATATGCTCACTACCTTCATTCTTGATGTGCACAGCCAAGGCACTACTTTCCTTTTTATTTCTTATATCCCTCATATGTTCAAGTATCCTGTCTTTGAACTGTCGATTAGTCATGCCAATATAATATGAAAAACATTTGACACAATAACTCAAATATGTTACATTGACTGTTTTACAGTCAGCATAGTGAGAGGGCTCTATTCTGAAGCCTAGCTTAGGGTCTACAAAGTTAGTAACTGTGTGTATATATGCACAGGCATTACAACTCCTGCATGTATATGTACCTACTCTATCTGATCTAAGAGTAGCCCTATTTAAACTAGATTTATAACAAAGATGGTTCTTTAGGGTCTTATTGTTTCATAAGCTAAACTTAGGTTTGTCTCCTACTATCTCCTTCAACATATCCAAAGTAGAGAGTATATTCCAGTTCTTATTAATGACATCGCATATCATATTTATATTATTAGCATATGTCAAAGTTATTCTCAAATCATTACTACTCTCATTAGTGATCTGTCATAGCATCTCACTACTCCTAACAACACTGCCTACATGTGGGTCGCATACTGTTGCATTGTTGGTAAACTATGGTTTACACCTACCATGTCTGTCTTTCCATGTCTCTTTAATGTGCCTGTCTATATCTTTACTTTTATAACCCCTTTCTATAAAATCCAGTTTAAGGGACTCTAGAGCTGAATTTAGCTCTGCATCATCATTATGTAGTCTCATCAACCTGACCACCTGTTCTTTTATTATATTACATTTGCAATGGTTCGGGTGCATACCTGTATTGTGCAATAGGTTATTCTTTCTAACCGGTTTCCTATACAAAACTAGTTTTAACAGTATTGAGTGAATGCATACTAACAGCCACATCTAAAAATTCCACCTGTTGTAAACTATAATTGTATGTGAATCTCAGAAACTCTGTGGTCATATTGAGATAGTGGATAAACTCTCTTAATCTTGTCTCAGTTCCTTGCCATAATAAAAAAATATCATCCATAAATCTAGTATACCACAAGACAGAGTTGGCATAGGTCATATTAGAGATTATATATACATATACATATATATACATTGCATCAATGAAAGGTTGGCGTAGCTGTTGGCACAGGCTGTGCCCATCGCCACACCAACCTTTTGAATGTAGTATTCATCACTGAACATAAAAACATCGTTACTTAAAATCATGTCCAATAGGCTAGAAATCAAGCATATTTTATCACCCTGAATCCCCTTGCTATTCAATAGTTCACTAATAATATCAGTACACCATTGATTCGGTATGACAGTGAACAGGGATACAATGTCCATAGTAACAAAGTAACATTCAGAATAGTCAGGTTTCCATTTCATTTGTAATAACTCTAAAAAAGTTTTAGTGTCTATTAGAAAAGTTTCACACTAGTCTAATATGTGATGTAAGTTCTTTTTGACAAAATGGATAGGGGTTCCATAGCCCAGCCTCTGCCAGAGACTATAGGTCACATAGGTGGAGTACTAAGACATTTATGAACTTTTGGCAAACCATATACAATTGGTACCACTGGATGTTCGACTGAGAAGTATTCAAAGAGTGGCTCTGATATCATGTTGGTTATTAGTAGATTGAAAATCAGAAATGCTATTCTATCCATAACAGCTTTAACAGTAGCTACTGATATACATTCATAGGTATCATTTTGACTTAAAAGAACGTACATTTGTCTGTGATACAGCTCCTTATCTAAAATAGCTATACCTCCACCCTTATCAGCAGAGTCTAACTTCTATGGAAGTTAATTCTCTCAGTTCTTTCAGTGCATCATACTCTTCTTTAGACATATTGTGGTAGAGTCTATGTTCATCTTCACTATCAAAACTATCCCTGATCTGTTTATCACAGATCTCCACAAAGGTATCAATAATAGCATTGCTGGGTGGAACAAACACACTGGGTTATTTAAAAATCGATTGAGTAGTATTTGCATTATTAAAAAACACACACAATGTCAATGTCCTGGCAAATAGTCTTAAATCTTTAAGAACATCAGTTATTTGTACTTTTCAAGCCGGTACCTTGCTGGCTATGCTTATGTAGGCCCTTGGGCCGATAGCCTAGTACGTACCTATGAACCTATGAACCTATACAAAACTGAACCCTTTGCTCAATAACAGTCTCTGAGCATCAGTAAGTTCATATGTTGAAATGTTAAAAATCAAACCTGTTTGGGTCTTTTGCCCCCTCTGTTCCAATCCTCCGTACTTTGCATTCTCCTTGTTTATATTTGATTCTAGATACAATTCTTTGTTTATATTTGATAGAAAACAGGTTTTGCATTAGAATGAATTTTCTGAAGTTTATGAAGTCTGAAACTCAAATATCTGTCATTATTTCCTAACTTCAGTCTTTAATTATTTGCTAGTAATTTGCCAGAAAACCACACTTTTATGAATTGACCAAAAATATGAAGCAAAAATCTGGGCATTCTGCAAAAATCTGTACAGTTGAGAGGTATGTGTCCAACAAGTAGTATGTATCCAACCAGTGCTTTGTGTCCCTGCCCAGGTAGCTGACACACACAATCTTTGAGGTTTGATTTACACATGAACACACACACACACACACACACACACACACACACACACACACACACACACCTGACAAAGGCTGGCATAGGTTTACTAGCTATGCCCCCTTCTGCCCAGACTATAAGGTAGGTTTCACTGCCACCAGTCACTCCTGCCAGCTACCTTAAGGCTTTTCCAAGGGTACCCAATATACTGAGTGATATTAATATTATTACAAATGGTAGTTTGACCAAGAGCAAGGCTATTAGGAGTGGTCCACACAGTGTCACCAAATAAGTATGCAAGTACTTTCAAAACATAAATATCTCTACACAGATCAGCCACAATGAAAGGTTTAAATATATTTAATAATAAATAATAAAAGAACAAGAAAATACTCAGTACATATTTTCACAGTGACCTCAGAGATCAAAACCACAGGAAATATTTAAAATAACATTGCAGTACAAGCTCACACAAATAAAGAAAATATCTAAACTAAGCTTCACTATATTCCTGACTGATTCTAAGAGAATTATACTACTCCCTAGTAACTTACTTCTAGAGCAAGGCAGATGATGTGATGAGTGGTTCTTCTTGTTGTCAGGTCGAAGACAGAATGCAAAATGCACTGTCTCGCTGAGAGACTTCTCCAAAATAATATTTAAAATATTACTGCTAGGATAGCTTGCAGAATTACATAATTTCTGGTCATCTGACTTCTAGTTCTCATGCAAACCCCCATTGCTGAAGCTGGAAGTATTTAGCATCTTCCTGTAAAAATACTCATACAAGGGCTTTTGCTCAGGTCTTTGGCAGATGCTGGAAGTCATAAAACAATTGCATTCCTTTATGCTTCCAAAGTAGCAATTAATTCACCTTACAGAAAGATTCCTAGCACAGACTTTGTGTCTCTAGCTGCATTGAAACATCTTTAAGGCATAGCTTATAAAGTAATTTAATTTCAGATATTTTTCTAATGTTTGCTGGACTGAGGTTAACCTCCTGTATTCCATTTTCCACTGTTAAGATATATACATTTAAACAGTTACAACAGTGCATGTACATTTCTGTTCTCTTCCAGTAGGGCACACTGGGGATACATTTTAAACACCTCACTTTACAAATACATTTACAACACAAACATCTGTACAGAGCAGTTTGATATACACGACATACAGTTCTAAAACATTTGTAAGCAAGCATCTTATATAAATTAGTTTGATATTCACAAATAACATATACTTATTTACAAAAGTCCAGCTAGCTGTGCTGGCAGTACCTCCTTTTGTCACACAGGGTTTGTCAATGGGCATAGTTACCTCTTTTAATTCTGTGCTTAGAAAGTCAGTATACAAAACTAGTGCAATGGAGTCAAAGACCTTTATCTTGTGATCCCACAATCAGTACGCATGGAGATTTCAGATGAATAGGCAGATGAGACAAATTTTCAAGCTTCCATTAAGACTGCTGTATTATATAGCTCTGCAGATTTTGTATTAACAAACAACATTTGCTATTTTAACAGACAATTAGCGTCACTATACAAATGGCATGGCTATGGAGCAGGCTGCAGTCCCATTATTTTGTCTGTTTATACATGGACAAAGGGGAATCACAACGCAGTTCTGATTATATTGATGCATACAAGATTTCTCTTTGTATTTCTTTTAAAGAATATATCTTAATCATGTGATTTGAGCATGTGAACAGAAATGGAATAGGTAGAATTCATATAACTAGATGACTCTAGAGTATACAGCAAATTGGGCAAGTAAATGATTTTTTTAAAGAACTGTTTAGACAATGTACAATTCTACTATTATGTTAAAAATAACAACTTTAAGCAAAAACATAGAAGCCAGAAACATTCACCCTCATTTTTATGGGAGAAAAAACAATATAATCTGAGTACAACTAATCAGATTATCCAGATTAATGTTTTAGAAGAAAGTTGAACTTTGAAACAAATGCTTGGCATGGCAATAATAGGGTAGACATTACCAGGGATTCAAAAATGCTACATCTGAGGTTGTGACTAAGTCAATAATATTTACTATGTGTGCCTGACAACACCTGATACTCATTATGAATGCATGTGGCCAGGCCAGTGTGGAAGATGAACAGTTCCTCATTGTGGCTGCAGTAGGGACCAACAGAAAGATCATGTTAGACCAACCCATGACCAGAGTAAAGTATGAGCAACTGTTGTACACAATGACTGTGCCACCATGTAGTGCACTTTTTGCTAAACTGCATGCAGAGGCATCAGAAGCAGTTGAAGGCCAGGGGTTGGAGGGTGTGAGGGGTACTTAGTGATCTAAAAAGGGCAACTTTTTAAAACTATTTACTTCCTGAATATAGGTTCAATTGGAGGACATTGTAATCTTAGCCAATTTCCCTTTTGGTGCTTGAATTAATGTTTGCTGATTGGTCTTACCATCACATGGCTAATAATTTTATATTATCCCTAGTGAGAAGAACTGTGATCATACTATAGATAATTTGAGAGGACCCATGTAAGGGATGCAGCATTTAAGAACTGCCTCTATCTATTAGTAGCATGAGTTGCAATCCTGGGGTACATTTTCTATTATCCATCCTTAGATCCAAGTTGCATTTGAATATGGACAGGGATGAGCTTTGTTTTACTTGAATGGAGAGTCTGTTCTGGAACAGTGGTAACCTGTGTGATATATATCCATTTCTCCACACCATTCTGTTTAGATACCTGGACTGACTATTTCTGATGGCATTGGACTTGCTGATGTTCAGTAGGTCCATCAGTATTGGGTTGGAGGATGCCTTGTATGCCAGACACAGGTCACTTCTTAAAACCCTGCAGGATACTGACTATAGTGATAAGTCTTTGAGGTGGTCCATTCAAGACCTAATTTTTAGGACATGTATTCTTTAAGTAAGATATCTCAGTGGGCATTCAAGTTGTTGCACGTGCCTGGACAGATACACGCCAAAGTGGGCATTATACAAAATGATTGACCTAATGAGGGCTTCATAAAGGGGGACAATATCATCTCTAGATCTAGTTGCAATAAATTTGTTCATAAGCTGTGCAATATAGAAAGACTTCTTATGACACTGGCCACATTTTGTTTGAAAGTTAGGTCACTGTCTACATATGTTCCCAAATACTAAACAACTAGGTCAGCTCTCGGGGGGGGGGGTATTGTCTATTTGGTAGTTACCTGGGGTAGACAACTTCCTAAAGGATACAATAATATATATTTTTTTGGCATTTGGTTTCAATTCACAATTCTGGAACCAGTTATCATTGTGACAAACCTTCGTACAGGATGGTTAAGTCATATGGGGATTCAATAACTGCTGCTAGCTTGCAGTCATTTCAAACTTAGTCACCTAAAGCCCTTTGGAATTTGTTTTTACTTTCAAGAAGTAGATAACAAACAGGAAAAGACTCAGCTCCGAACCCTGGGAGTCTCCACTGGGAAATGGTCTCTTTCTAGAGGTAGTCTCCTCCATTTTGATCTCGTACATCCTGTGAGTCACTTGGCAGTCCAGCTTTTCTACTATACCTGAGTAGGGGATTGTATCAAAAGGCTTGGCCAAGTCAAGGTAATGTGCTATGAAGTGCTTTACCTTCATGCATTGTTTTGGTGACAAGAGTAAAGCTTAAAATTTGCCCATGATGTTGAGCCTTTCACAATCTTTCTCACTGATTCTTGCCCTAAGAGGTTGAGAGATCACAGCATATATTTCACTGTCCCTACTTTTATGTCATATGTTCGGTCTGTTCTTCATAAGATTTGTGGTTTTCTGGCAAATTTATGAGGGCTGCAAAACTTAAACAGTTTCTGACTTTTAGACTTCATATCCTTAAAATATATGCTAATGCAAAACCTGTTATTCTAGCAACTAAGCATATAAGAACAATGCTATACTTAAAATCTCTCCCTGATTCTGGACCTTTGACCTTTTTCTCAACCTATTACGTTTTTGGCTTTATCCCTTCAGCTATATGGCGTTTTGAGGTATAAATATGAACTGTGAGCAAAAGCTATTTACCACTTTCAAGCTCAACCTGTTGCATTTTTTTCATTTGTTCAATTAAATGAAACAGAAGTGCAACAAAAACTGGGCAACTTGAAAAATAACAATAGTAATAAATAACCTAAATGAAGGCTTAAAGTCAGACAAGGAGCTTTAATAACTTTTTTATAAGCAGAATAATTTATTGTGCTTTTAAATACATTAATGTTTCTTGCATGACTTTAAAAATCTAACAAAACTGGGGCCAACTTGCAGTAATGAAAAAAAATGAGAAAAAAAAGACTTAAAGCAAGGAAGAAACTGTATTAACTTCTGAAAACACAGTAACAGCGGGGTCAAAGTTATTCCAGTTTCTTGCCTGCATTGTCTTATTTTATCATCACCATCATCATCATCATCATCATCATCATCATTATTATGTTTACTGTTATCATTTCATAAATGACTGTAAAAAATATACCTGGGTAGGCTGCTAACATGTCAGTTGAGGTCTACAATCCACAGAACTGCACTGGCATGTTCAACAGTATGACTGTTATTAACAGTGAATAACAGTGAAAACCATAAACTATCAGAAGTTTCAATGAAACAATGAAGTGTCAGTTGTAAAAAATAATAAGCACTTTTGTTCCTTTATTGACAAACTCAGAACAAAAGTGTTTATTATTTTTTACAAATTACACTTTGTTGTTTCATTCCATCTTCTGAATGTTTATAGTAAATAGTGCAAAATACCAGATCTGGATCGTAGTCAAACAGAGCACTAGGCAGGGTTACCCCACCCTCATCTAATAACAATATTATATCTTTCTCTTTCCAACCAGTCTCAGCTTGCACCATAAAAATACCTACAAAAACTGTAACAGCCTTAGTAGCAGACAACCTAACAACAGAGTACCTAAAAGTCACTTCTGAAGCTCTAGCCTTCCCTGTTTCTATATTAATTAACCAAACCATAACAGAAAACCATCCCAGCCATCTGGTAGAAATATTTTATAATTCCACTCCACTAAGGTAGAAATTCAACTGACCTATCCAACTATCGACATCCATAGCTATACTACCACCACTATCAAAAATATTAGAAAAATCTATCTACTCCCTGCTCCTCAAATATCTTACCCCAAATAATCTTCTTTGCATGACCCAACACGGCTTCTGCCCCAGTTATAGCACAATTACTGTTCTTATTAGCTTTACCAGTACTTTTAACCATAATAGAAATAATGCAACCTAGTATCAGTAATCTTCTTGGATCTGCCAAAGGCCCTTGACACGACACAGTTTCCTATCAAAAACATCTCAGCAAACTCCACCCTAGGTGTAAATCAATCATCTCTCACATGATTTTATAGCTATTCCACAAATAGAAAATGATTAGTAAAATGGGAACAAAAATTGTCCTGTTTCCTTATAGCCACAGCTGGAGTTCCACCAGGATCAATACTGAGCCCATTTCTGTTTAATATATTTAAAATAAACTCCAAACTGCCACAAAAAGTAAATATAGTTCAATATGCAGATGATGCAACCCTCATCTGCTCTGCCCCAACACTACAAATCCTCCAGGAAATTAACCCAGAGCCTTTCTCTTCTGTTGAATCTTGGCTAGGCACTGTAGACCTACTCCTAAATGTAAAAAAAGACTAAACTAATACTCTTTATAACAAAAACAATTTAATACTCAAAAATTATGGTTTTCATATTGTTTTATCTGGCAATACAAAAACTGAAACCTTGACAGAAGCCAAATTACTTGGAGTACTCATAGATGACAAACTCAAATACGACCAACATATTCTTCAAGCTATCAAAAGTAAACACAAAAAATAGGCTCCCTATATAGAGTATAGAGCACATCGATATTTTACAGTAACTGTAAGACAAATTATAGCAGCAACCTACCTACTTCCATCTCTATTGTATGCATCATCTATGTTCACCAATATCAACAATACCCTTATGCCTAAATTTGATGAAGGCTATAATAAAATAGCAAGATTTGCCACATATTCATTTTATAAAACCCATCACTGCATCGCCCCAAAGGACCTAAATTGGCTAGAACTCCCTAATGAGCTGACCTACTCTAAACTCACCACTGCTTACAAAATTATCTACAAACCAGATAGTTGTCCCTGTCTAAAAACACATATTACTACCATACAGTAACAACAGAACACTATGCTTTAATAACAAATCTCTAGTGGTTGTAAGTAACTTTAAAAAGTCTGCTGGAAAGTCACTATATTCTCACTGTCACAAGCTGTGGAACTCCATCTCACTACAATTAAAACTTACAGAAAACAAATGTTTTAAAAGTCTTCTAAAACAGTATCTGCAAGGCACTTGACACTGCTCTTGATCTACACCCCAATAATTTCCAACCCACAAGAAAATACAAGCTACAATACCTCTGACAAAATGATAGCTGTTCTGTATTAAATTCCCATATGGAAGAAAATACAAGCTGCAATACCTCTGACAAAATGATAGCTGTTCTGTACTAAATTCCCATATGGAAGAAAATACAAGCTGCAATACCTCTGACAAAATGATAGCTGTTCTGTACTAAATTCCCATATGGAAGAAAATACAAACTGCAATACCTCTGACAAAATGATAGGTGTTCTATATTAAATTCCCATATGTTGATTATTACATTTTCCATTTTATCTCCCACTCTAAACATTTAACTGATTATATTTCTTAACTACCTACAGCTACTAAATCCTTATTGTCCCTCATTCTACCAGTACTTACTACTTTCAACCCAAATGTCATTGTCTTCTCTTGCTTTTCTTTGTAATTTTATCTGCTACAGCCTTATGCAAATGGACAGATTATCTGTTATTTTGATTTCTTCCTATAGTCACAAATTGTATGATGCAAAATTAGCATTAAGCAACTGTTACAGTTAATTATGTATGCAACAATGTATATGTAACCAAGATGAAACTATTATATACAATGTGGAAATGAAAATCTACTGTATATTGTCTATGTATGCAAATACTGGAGCTTTTCTCCCTAGGCCTCAGCTGAAAAAGGGTATCTATCTTAGTTGGACTTTCCTGGTCAACAAAGATAACTAACTAACTAAATAAGAGGGAGTGGGTGTGGGTGTGTTCCAGGGTTCAGCTCTGAGCCAACTGCATCTCATACTGGTGATGGTCTACATTAGCAAACAGATCTGAGGGGACAGATCATTAAAGTTGCTGTATGCAGATGATGTGACATTGCAGGCAAACTCTGAGAAAGAACTTCAGCAAAGGATAGGGGAATGGAATGCAAAACTGAAGGCACATGGGATGAAATTAAGTACAGATAATACAGTAGTAATGGCAGCAAATTGGGGAAATCAGAAGAAGCTGAGAACTGAGATACATGGGAAGGTAGTGGAATAGGTGAATACCTTTAAGTATCTGGGAGAGGGTGGTTGAGGAGAAGGGAAGTCTGACTGAAGAGGTCAAACTAGAATCAGAGGTGCTGCATCCAACTGGCATGGAGTGTATGGTGTAGTATATCACAGAAGAATTTCAAAGAAGCTGAACAATAAGGTGTACAAGACAGTGGTGGAACCAGTACTAGTGTATGGTACAGAAACCTGGGCAGTAAACGCAGAGCAGATGAGGAAGCTAGAGGTGATGGACATGAATTGCCTGAGAAGGGTGGTAGGATGCACACTCTGGGGTAGATGAAGAAATAAGGATGGAAGAGCAGAAGCCAAAGTAGCTTCAACTGCAGAAAAGATCAAAGAGTACAGATTATAGTGGTTTGGGCACATGTGCAGAAAAGAAGAAGACAATCTGGTGAAGAAGATTTGGGACAGACAGGAAGGAGGTAAGAGGAAATGAGGACATCCAGCAAAGAGGTGAATGCTTTGTGTGAGAGAAGATCTATGACAGTCAGACAGATGGCATTGAATTGAGAGAGATGTGACAGTTAACATGACACCCTGACCCCATGTAGAGAATGGGAAAAAGGGGGTTCAGAATTATGAATGATGATAAATAAATAAATAAATAAATAAATCATGGGTCCATATTTTTATACTAGGCTAACAACCACCATGCTCTTTACAAGTCTAGCTGTGCAACTCTACCCAATTTTATCCGAGAGTTTCTTGGATGCTTACATGGAGGGGTATGTTATTAATGAGGTAGCTATGGGTTATGTGTGTGTATGTGGGGGGTATGTTATTTGACAATTAATTTACTTACTGTCAACCTCTATCCATCACAGACATGGGGGCCAGACTGGGGGTGAATTTATGAGTTCCCATCCAATGATCAAAGTTTTGCTTGAATAGGATCAGGGATGAACTCAGCATCATGTAGACTGGGAGCTTATTCTGTAGTGTGGGGATCTTTTGAGACACGTATCTGTCTCTCCAGCACGGTCTACTTATGTTGCAGGAAAAGTTCAGGTCTTTGGATCTAGTATTACTAGTGTTATTTATTTTGTGCATTTGCAGAGAAAGATTAGAGTTGGATCTGAGGATGCCTTATATGCCAGGCTTAGATCGCCTCTCAGCAACCCGGAGAAGACTGAGTACAGTGATAGAGCCTTAAGGCAATCTGTGTAGGAGAGGGTAGGCATACCCTGGATTCTCCTGGTGAGGAACCTTTGAGAGCATTTCAACTGTCGCAAGTACCCAGATAGGTACGTGCCAAAGGGGGCAATGAACATCGTGCCAAAGGGGCATTGAACTTAATGATGGGTTTGATGAGGGTTGAGTAGAGTGGTACTATAACTTCCTTGACCCTGGATGCACTACCCTTGCCTATGAATTGGGTGACATACAATGATTTTCTTACTATCTTGGCTAGGTGATTACTGTCTACATCTGTTCCCAGATCCCTAAGTGAAAGGGTATTTTATTAATGGAGTAATTAACTTGGGATGACAATTTTCCAAAGGGCACTATAATGCATTTCTTTCCACTGAGTTTTAATCCTTGGCTTTGACACCAGTCATTTCTTTGTGTTACACTTGCCCTCCTGTATGGCATTGGTGTCATGGAGGAATCTATGACAGCTCCCAATTTGCAGCCATCTGTGAACTTCGTGAGCCAGAGGACCTTAACATTAGCCTTGACTTCTGAGAAGTAGATGCCAAACAGGAGCAGGCCCATCACAGAGACTTGGCATACTCTGCTAGTAACCAGTCTCCTGGTGAAGGTTGTCTCACCAGTCCTGAATTTCTGGGTCCCATCTATGAGTCAGCAAGCAGTCCAGTGTGTTATGTAGGGATTTATGCCTAGTTTGGAGAGTGTCAACAATACCTAAGAGGGGTATTGTATTGTATTAAATGCCTTGGCTAGGTCAGGTTAGGAGATATACACCATTTTTGCCTCATCCATAACCTTGGTGACCCCCTCAATGAATTCTACCAGGCTGAGTAGACAAAGCCTTCTTTTAACAAAGCCAAGCAGAGATGGGTCCAGTGTCTTTAGGTTGCCAATGTCCTTTTTGATCATTTCCATGATAATTTGTTCCATGGCTCTGCATATCAGACTTGTCAGACTGATAGGTCTGTAGTTCCTGGAACTATTTGATGGCCCTCCTTCATGAAGAGGTGTTACTTTTGCGGCCCTCTATTAATCTAACATGCAACAAACTGTTTGGAGGCTAAAGTTGAAGAGTGCCTGAGGTGTTCCTGCTAGGTCATGTTTTAGGCTATTTAGGAGGCACTGGAGATATTGTTGGGGTCAGTTGAAGCAGTGTTTTGGGCCTTAGTTTGCATCACCAGGACCTGCTCATGGCTGATAGTGTGGTGGATATGCTAGAAGAAATTTAACAGGGAGTAGTGGGAGGAGCAGGGGGTGAAGTTAGAGCTATATCTATCAGCTAGTAGGTTCACCATGTCACCCTGGTCAGTCAAGGTTGTACCATTTACAACCAGTTCTGCAGACTGCTGAGTATTACCTTTAAGGTTTCTGATATAGCTGAAGAAGGCCTTGTAATTGTCCGTAGTCTGGGAGCCTATCCTGAACTTGTCATTGGCCTTGTTGAACTTTATTAGACCTCTTATTTTCTTGCTTAGTTGAATCAGAGAGCTATTTTCTCCATGAGAGTTGCTCTTTCTGATTTTGGCCATGACTTTTTTCTTTTATATACCCTGTTAAGGTAAGGGTTCCACCAGTGGGATTTGTTTTTGTGGCAAGATCTGGGCTTACTTCTGGTAGGTACGGCAGCCTCAATGCAGACATTTATGTTTGTATAGGATTTTTGTAAATAATTTTGCATAGATAACTGTGTTCTTGGGGTTTGGGGGAAGCCATTAATTTTGACAAACCATTTCTTAATAGGATGCAGTTTGCTGTAGAATAGTTCTTAACTGTTACAGCTTTAATTGAGTTTTCCATATTGATTTTTATTTCAAGGGACACAGCTTTGTGGTCCAATCTTACCAATGCGGATGTGATATATGTGTGTGTGGAGGGGGAGGGGTGCAACGCTCTCCCATACTGGAGTACTAGGCCCAATATGTTTGAACTTCTGGCTGGAGTGCACACTATCTGGTTCAGGATGTTTGTGCTGATAAAGTATAGCAAATATTGTGCCCGTGAGTTAGAGGCAGTGTACGATTCACAGTCTAAAGAAGGGTAGTTACATTCTGCCATGAATAGGGTATTTGGTTGGATAGTGAGTGCCACTAGTAGGTCTAGGCAAAAGTTGTGATCCTTGTGGGTCATAGAGGGTGACCTGTAGCTGGCCAGGACAAGATATAGAACCTTGTCTATGAAGACTTGGGCATGGATGAACCCCAGGGCATCATCCTGTTTAACTAAGCTGGAGTTGTATTTGTTGCTAATGTAGATCGAGACACCTCCACCTTTAACTCCTGTATGTTCTGCTGTTGGTCTGAATGTGTTGAAGGCATTGTAGCCTTGTACTACAGGATTACTTTCTGCAGCTTTAAACCAAGTCTCAGTAACAACACAGATTTCTACATTCTACAGGTTAGAACAGCTTGTAGGTAGTGGAGTTTCTTGTTTAGGCTCCTAGCATTGAGAAGTAACCTCTTAAGGATACTTTGAGATTTTTTTTTGTTATGTTGGTAGTTTTGTCATTTTGACACTTTCTAAAAAAGCTCTAGTGGGAGGTAAAGTTTGAGTCAATATCCAAAAGCACAGGGAGAGCACCTGCAGACCATCCTTAGCAAAGCAATATGCTCTGCTAACCATGTTCTTCCATGCTGATGGATATTGGATTCCCCTGGAGTGACACCAGAAACTAAGCCAACTATTAAAATCAATCATTTTCTATTCATACTGTGGCATTATTGTTGGTGAAATTAGAATGCTGCTCAACACAAGGCACATACTTGTCTGTTGGGAGGGTGGCCTAATGGTTAAGGTGTTTGCCTTACAAACACAAGGTGCAGGGTTTGAGTCTCACAAGGGATAATTGGCTAGGCTTAAAATGGCTCGCAAGGGCAGTTAGCTTAGTACTAACCTATGAACATATTCAGAGACATCCACCAGGTTTAGTAGGCATGACCTGCCTTTGATGAAACCAAACTGGGTAGGGTCCAATGTCTGAAGGTTTCCTATTTCATTGTTAATCATTTCCATAGAAATTCTTTCCATGGCTTTTCATATGAGACTAGTCAGACTAATAGATCTGCAGTTCCCAGTATCTGTTGATGGCCCACCCTTGTGCAGGGGGTTGACTATGTGCTGCCTTTGAGGCTTCTGACAAAACTAAAGAATGATTTATGGTTTTCCAGATCCTGGGAAGCTATCTTTACCTCGGAATTGTCTTTCTTATACTTAATTAGCCTTCTCAGTTGTCTATTAGTTTAATGGGAGAGTGTATATCTTTTGGAGTGTTGCTACTCCTACTTTTATTTGACTTTTTTGTCTTACAACCTGTTTAGTTTGGATTCCACCACATTGGTTTGTTTTTAGAGTTTGTTTTTGGCTTACTTCTGGTAGGTTCAGTAGCCTCTATGCTACCACAGACATGGCTGTATGGATTTCTGGGAACAGTTCCACATAGGCTGCTGTGTTATTTGGGTTTGCAGGGGCTTAGAATTTTGAAAGGTTATTGCTTAATATAAGGTAGTTTGCCTTGGAATAGTACCTAATTGTTACAGGGTTTACTGGGGTTGCGGAATTGATGTTATCTCAAAGGAAACCTTTGTGATCTCTCCTTACCAGAGAGGAAACGACACTGGGTAGGGTGCAGCATTCTCATACTTCTACGTATCAGGTTCAATATGTCTGTACCTCAAATGGGCATACGCACTATCTGCTCTAAGGTGTTTGTGTTTACAATGTCCACGAATCTCTGTGCTTGAAAATTTGGAATTGTGTATGATTCCCATTCTATAGAGAAGTAAGTGAAGTCCCTCATGAGTATGGTATCTGGTTGAATGGTGAGTGCCTCCAGTAGTTCTAAGTATGAGCTACAGGTTTTCTGGGGCATAGAATGTGAGCTATAGCTTGCTAGGATATGGTATGGGACTTTATCTATGGTAATCTGTATGTGGAGAAATTCTAGCACATCTCCTGTTTAACCAACCTACAGGTGTGCTTGTTATTGATGTAGAGCGATACACCTCCACCTTTAACCCTTGTCTGTGCAGTTACTGGTCTAAATGTGTAGGAGGCACTGAAGCCTTCCACTGCTGACGTACTCTCTGTGACTTTAAACCATGTCTCAGATATTGCACTCATGTCTGCATTGTCCAGAGTGAGGATAGCTTGAAGGGTGTGGAGCTTCTTGATTAAACTCCTGGCAGGGACCAATAACACTTTTAGCTTCCCATGGATTGATTTTGCTATGCAGTACTTTATTACATGCTCATCAGCATACAACCTGACTGACCACATTATTTGGTCTAGCCACATGTTTTGTAGCTGGGTTTTCTGAATTGTACCCACCTTGTGCATGACCACTTGTCACACAGCTTCACATGATACAATGTGGCAAAGTTTTCTGAACTGTGCTCTTAGTTTTATTAGACAAGATTTGTAAGTGCAGTACAGTTTATAGACCCATATTGTTGTTTGGAGAGGAATAATCAGTCAGAAGGGTGATTTCAAGAATGTATTTTCATCAGAATACAGTTTAGATAAGCATGCTATTAGGCATATTGTCACTGACATTTGGAGAATTTTAAAAGGGCATCATGATTTGTTTAAAATTGTGGGTGATATTCCCCATTTTACTGAAAAATATGCATTCCTTTGAATATAATTTTTGAGATGCCTGTTAAGTTCACCAATACACTGCTGGCACAGAAATAATCAGGAACATATCATTGTCTGCTCTGTAAGCAATGCATTATATTTATGGAATCTTTTATATAAAGTCATTACATTTACAATGCACAATTGGCCCTTCTGTTCTGTTTGACTACATTTCGAAAGTTCTAGTCTATCTTGCTAGCTAAGATAATTGTAAGGCATTTTACATAAGTAAGACATCTCACAAACTATCACAGAATATAAGCGCTTCAGTATATATTCAAATCAAAAGTGCAAATATCCTAAATAAGCAGCACTCCAAGTTGTGTACAGGGTTTAGACTATTTAAATATATATTTTTTAGTTTCCAAATGCAATATGCAAAATTCCAGAGAAGTAGGATAGAATCCTTGCCTGAAAGCAGGGAGTTGTTGTGGCAGTTAAGGCTGAGTGCCACAGAAGTCCCTGGCATTAACAATTCATTAAGCAAACAGTTATACTACAACAGTGTGAATATCTGATTATGTAATTCAAATGTATTGTCCTTTTTAATGGCATTGTATTTACTTTATAGTTAATATTTTAATTAGGGTGTGTGGATTGGTTGTAGTTCTTATATACGGCTTAAATGTGTCTATGCAAGGGAAGTTTGGTTTATCAGTGTATCAGTTTTGCAGTATATCAAGTTATTCCAATGAAGTCTTAGATGAATAAATACATGCATACAACAAAATAATTTGCTGAGTTTTCCTGCAGTCCATACAGAGTTTTTTCTAAAATTGTGTGTTTTTGAATTGATGAGAAAATGTAACTGAATATCATTCACTGCAATGTTCATCAACAGGTAAAGCACAGTCCGAAGAGTGGCCATAGTTATGTGGTCTCCCATGGTGCCCCATGTTTGGTATTAACTATAGGATAGAAAATGACATAATATAAATAAATTAAAAGCAGCAGTGGTACTGGACAGAAGCTGTGACAAAGATGTAATAAATCCAACTTCACCTTGTATCATTGTCCACTTCATAAAGAAGTTAAGAGATGGCAAGAGTGGAATTCAAAATCAGAAGGCAAGAAAAGGCCTGGAGTTAGTTGGATAATGTGTCATAGCAGCAGAAAAGTTTTAAAGGTAGTGTTGTGCATTGACAAACATGTTAGCTAAAAACAGAGGGGAAATTTAGTTGATTCCTCACTGATGTCCATGACTCAAAGTTTATATGCTATTTGTGAGAGATCCAGCATCTGCATGTCATGGTAATATAGTGTTTCAGGAAGAATGAGAGATAAAAATGATCATAATTTGTTGGTGCTGAGATCATGTCATGCAAGAACTCTGACAAGACAAAAGTCTTGCTGACACTAATGTTCTCCAGGAGGGGCTAACTGATGTCAGAACCATGGACTAAAACAAATGCCAAGAAATGCATAATAATATACTTTGGGAAGTCATCCTCCCCTGGTAAGTATCATATTGACAACACACCTCTAAGAGTCAACTCAGTAGTCAGGGACTTGGGGACAAATGTAGACAGTGATCTGCCTTTGACGATCATGTGTCTATATTACTTAGAAAATCATTCTATGATGTGCAACTTATAAACAAAGGTATGGCATCTAGGTCCATGGCAGTCATTGTTCCACTGTATTCAGCATTCATCAGACCTATAACTGAGTACAATGCCCCCTCTGGTATGTACCTAGCCAAGCACATCCAATGATTAGGATGCCTACAGAGATTCTTCACTAAAAGAATACAGGGCATAAGTAAATTGTCCTACTCAGACCACCTCAAAGCCCTAGCTCAGTATTTTGTCTCCTACAGGTTGTGACAGGAGATCTATGCCTGGCATACAAGACATTGTTGTTTCCTACCCTGATGGACCTCCTGTATATCAGTTAAAAAAGACAGCACCAGAATTACCCATTTTAAAGACTTAAACCTTCAGTGTGATATAAAAAGGACCTGCTGGAGAAACAGGTATATATCCCAGAGACTGCCCCTTCTCTAGAACAAGGTCACCATCCATATGAAACAAAGTTCCTCGTAACCCAATTCAAGTGTAACCAGGACAATTGGATGGGAACTGAAAATTCATCCCTGGTTTAGCACTTATGTCTCTAATGGACATAGGCAGCCTGTAAATGGTTCATCTCTCAGGTCCCTGCTTAAGTTGTCAGAGATTTTGGATGCATGATTAGGCTTAAAAAGGCCCCAGTGGTCATTAACTTAGTACATGCCTGTGAACCTATGAACCTAAAGGGAGGAAGAGGTCTTCAGCCTTTGCCAGTCATGTGATATCAGTTTCAGGTAGTATAATTGAGCTGACTGTGCTTGGCAGGAAGGATTCTTCATAGAAATTCCATAACTCGAATGAATTTAGATAGCAGAGATGTCTGCCTTGCGCCACCATAAATATTAGAGAGAAGTGATATGACTAAACTGCATGATACTGGGTAAAAGGGCTCAGCACTGGTCCTTAACTTTAGATATGAATGACTCTTGGAAATGTGCAGCTGTCACCACCTGGAAAATAAAGTTCTATGGTTTGGGGTTGGTATAATTGTGAAGGTGTTTACCTCATGGACACAAGGTACTGGGCTTGATTCTCACCAGTGGTCAATGTCTGAATATGTGCAAAGTGTGCAATGGTCTGTAGGCTGATTGTTTAATACAAACCTCTGACATGTGGTCAAAGGTCTTCACTTTGTTTAGGAAGGTCAGTGCTCTGTCTTTAGTATGTCTATCTGTCTGTCTAGTGGTAGCTTAGTATGCAATATGCTAGTGTTGCTTTTGGATCTTATTCCCTTTACAAGTCCAGTCTGTTTTGGAAAAATTAGATAATTACTACTCTTCCTAGAATGGTAGTGTAAGTGGACATGCTTGAAAGTTTAACATACCTAATAGACTTGATCAAGTGAAAGAAAAAAAAGCTTTGTTGAGAACAAGCAAGCACTACAATGTGGAATATATAAAATTAAATATGAAACATTTGGAAAACATATCTAGAAATTCATTTTCACAAAAAGAAAGCACGCTAATTTGTTTCTAGTATGCAATGAAAAGACAGAAATGGGTGACAAAGTTTAATGTGTGAGTAACCAAGAAAAGAAGTAATAAACTGGAAATTTTCTACTGACTGGATTCTGTTGTCTAAGTCTAATTTGAATGACAGATTGTGTAGATCAGAAAGTGAATATAAATCTAGTAATCTAATGTAAAAATATGTATAGGGGGTTGTAGCAAAACAACCCATATTCATCATTAAAGTAAAAATTAATTATTCAGCATATTCTCTATTAGGAGTTTTAGATTAAGCAACTTAGCAAATGATTGAGGAAGTATACAAGTGACTTTAGTTGTAGCCAGAGTAATAACAGAGATTTTTGCTTTCTATTCTACTATTTTAATTTTAATTGTTTCTTAATTTTGGTATTGAAAGTGAACTTTGGTAACCGAACATCAGATGAAAAGTCAAGGGCAATAAATAGCTTATTCAAAAAGCAATCATCCTCAGGCAAAATTCTGAATGATCCATTGTGAAATTGGATCTCTTTTGCATTCTCAGCAGGGTTGCTATGTTTCATATCTTATTGCATCAGTCAGATGTTACAACTCAGCAAGCTTGTGTTTTCAAAGCAGATTCATAACCTGCATAATAGATTTCACGGAAATGCAGAAAGTGGCCTAATGATAGCACAGTAATTACTAACTGCACAGTCTTATAAACTGAAATAGCAATGAAACAGCTACAAAGCACATAATGATACTGCACACTCTATTAAACTCTGAACTCATACATTTATTAACCCATAAAAATGAAAAAAGATCAGCAGAGACAGATGGGAATGCTTTGCCTTTATAACTTTCTCAGCATATAGAGGAAGCAGGCACATCTGTCTCAATCACTGCCTTTGTTATATTTTTACAGGCTAGTACATTCAACCGACTGAATAATTTTGTGACTTCTATTAGGCTGGTGCAGTTGCCTTATATACAATATAAATTAAATGACTATCACTTTTAAGACAGTATTAACATAACATTGGACTTATGTGTCACACACTACCATTTTGGATGAGTTCAACAGTCAAACACATTTTAAAAGATAAACTATTATGTCTTTTATACAGCTCTGAAAAATAAAATGAGTATGGTTTTTGAAATGACCTTGTGCTTGGTAAGCTGCTAATTTGTTTGAAGTTAGTTCTGATTCATACAAGACAGAAATGGTCAGCTTCATCTCTCTCAGAGCTACACTTTTACACAGCTTGACCTTGTTTAAGTGCAAAAGAGAGGCTTTGAATCATACAACAAACTGGAGATATACGTTAATGAACCCTGAGCTGAAGAATCAATATTTACAACTATTGCCTTTACAGAAAGAGGGCTACATTTATTCCACTGGGATATTTTAGAGGTATACATGCTTCTTGGGGGCTTATTTAGAGCTTGAATAGACAACAGGACTTCATCTGTAGTTCATTTACAGAGCTGTCACACCAGTACAAACAAGATTTATTATAATGTTTATTATTTATGAACACTGAATAGAAATGAAGCAGAAAGGTAACCGTCATAATACAAGAACATGATGAAAATTAATACAAAATGAACACATTTGCCAGAGTTTTGCATAAGCCTCAATCACATCTGTAGTAAAAAATATATGTAGAAATTAGGATATGTAGAAGCTAGGAGGCATTGGCAAAGCTGTATTGTGCAACCCATTTTAATATAAAGTTAATGGCACTTTAAGTACACAGCTGCCGCTGAATGTACTCTTTACAGCATTTCAGTTGAGATATTCATGTAGAGACTAACTGCTGCTGAAAAAAGGCAGAATTCATGCAATGGGTTCTTAGTACAGAAATGGCTGAAGTGTTATGTCACCTAAGTGTTGTGGCATACATCCTAAGAACTCAGGATCCTCATTCTTAATTAAGTTCAAAGATTCATAGCTAAGTACTAGAATAGCTGCACTTGTGGGCCATTTTAAGCCTAGACAATTTATCTTTCAAAGGTGAGAATCAAACCCTGAACCTTGTATCTGTGAGATAAAAACCTTAACCATTATGCCAACCCCCCAACAGTTAGTAGCACACTTAGCAAGGCTCCTTGCATAGTGGTTGTGTTATCATATCCATATACAGGGAGGCTGGAAGGGGAGGCCGGTAGGTGGCATTTACTTAAGAATACTGTACAAGAAATGCAGAAGCAGTGCAAAGCTAATGTAATTCACATTTCACAGATATTGAGCCTTGAAAAATATTATACAACAAGCCAGAGATAATACTAGTGGCAAGACAGCAAAGCTAGGGTACACATACACAAAATGTCTAAACCTGCGCTTCCTCTCATACAGAGAAGAATTACTATTGCAACAACAAATCATCAGTAGGGTAAACGTAACCTGCCTCACAACAGTCTAATCCCAGTTTACATTCCTTATTAGTGGTTGAATATTCCAAGACTTGGTGAATTTTGCTTAACAATGATAGGAAAAGCCAAAATGGAAAGATCAAAAAGTGGCATTGCTATGAATGCTTGGCTGCCACAAGTCAGTTATCCCTGTTGGTAACTTTTCTGACACCAGCTGCTTAAAACCCAGAAAGCCAGAAGGATCATGAGGCCCCACTTTCCCGGTCTGTATTAATACTGAAAATCAAGATCAAGTGAGCTTTTGCCCTTCTACTTCATGAGAGGTTTCTGTACTCCCTAAGGTCACCTTAAGACACCTGCATTACTCTTTGACAGGTTTACTGCCCCACTCAAACTCCCCACCTGACAGTATCTTGGGAATGGGTTATGCCTGATTTCCCAGGTGCTTGGAGCCAGAAGCACGAGCCTCGGTGGGACTCGCCCTACCCACTTCACTGGGTAAATGAAAAAATTATAAGGCTGAACCAAAAACCTCCAAGGAAGACATACTCAGGAGTGGCAAACAACATATAAACCAGATGTGGAACAAGTGGAGACACAAAATAAGATCCTCAAAGAAAATGGATGAAAAAAGGGAAGGCAAACTGAGGCAAAGAAAATAATATATTTGGAGCACAATAGTCATAATATATGCCACTGATGATTAATTGTATTTTCAGAATTCTTGTCAACATGGAGAGGTGGGCTGTTTAAGTTGTAAGACATCTACATAAACAGGGTGAGGGCAACAGAGAAAAGGAATGGCATGATGTAGGTCGTGAGAGCACTCTCATGAATTTATCTTAGGTCACCATTAATATCTGGTAATTGAAATTGAGTCCACTGGATTGCACATTCTCCTACTATTTAAAGAAGGATGGGTAGGAAGCTATGTGGATATATTTACCCACCTATACAACTCAATAGAGTCATAAGTTCTCAGCTTATGACCAAGGAGACCTTTGAAAAGCTCAGCCACATCACTCAGTACTGATGACAGCCTAACAATGTCCCCAGCTAAGTAGAATTTTCCCACGTATCCCAAGTCAAGATTTGTGATCACTCATCCAGTCATCCAGAATAGTTTTAAAGATTGCTAGGGCAATACTCTGCATAATATACACGGGCAGCCTATACCACCAATGTGAATTACATTGGGATAAGTGTCTGTCACACCATTTGGTGGTGTTGATGTGGTAGTATAGGGTTTACCCCACTAGAGCAGATGTTTACTTTACTGTTATGGCTACTTTTGTTAATAAAGTGCTGAGTCATTCACAGCACAGAAGATTAAGCAGTGATCACCCTTCAAGGGTCTATAGGACATGAGTAGAGCAACAAGACTTTTAATCTGTTAAAGTAGCTGAACATATTGACACCTGAGATCTTTTTGGTGAGGAAACACTGTGATTTCTCCAGCTGATTTAAGTGAGACCATCAAATGTATCTAGGGCTCACACTGGATCATTTTTTTCACTTTTACACTATGCACTGATAACACCATCACCAAAGTTGTATCATATGTCAAACTATGCCACAGCATCTCTCATCTACTTTCATCTATGCTAGAAAAGCTTTAGCCAAGAATTTTTTTTCCAAAACATGAAAATGGCCTACCCCATTATACCTACATTCCCCACATGACACTCAAAAACTGCAAACAGTAGAAAATAAAATAAATCTACTTTGTCCTCCTAGCAGATGCAAGAATGCATCATCTTGATATTCTTACTAGAGAATTTGTTTTACTAGGAAACAAATTTGCACATTAAAAAATAATCAGAATGATGCCAAAAAGTCAAAACCTTAGTAGGTGAAAAAGTTTTCTCTAGACTATGACCAGCAATATGGAACCACTTCCCAATAAGGTAAAAAAACAATCTAACACTGAAACAATTTAAATCAGCCTTGAATGAACAACTACAGAAACAAAAGAGGCTAGATTTACTTGCTGTCACAATAATGGACAAAGTTAATCACCTTTTGTATTTTTATACACTGTTTGCAAATGCCAGTATTAATGAATGATATGATATATTTTATACCCTAAACTCTATACTGTACATAAGTACTACTATACTACTGCTTCATAGTCACTTAATATACCCTTTTTTGCGCTGTATATAGAGGCTGTATAAATATATATATATATATATATATATAGATATATATATATATATATATATATATATATATATATATATATATATATATATAGATATATCTAGAGAGAGAGAGAGAGACATATAGATGACTTGAGTTGCTTGTTATACCCACTCAATTTGTATATACTAAACTTCACTGTAAATATTTTTTTCACACACTATTTACATTATTGCTTCCAATGTTTTAGTTCCATTTTGAATTTCCCTATAATACATTAATGGCTATATATAATTTCATTAGTAAACTAATATTCATAATTACAATCTTTTTGGAATATGTAGAATCAGAAAAACTTCACTGTAAATATTGATATTGTATATAGTACTATACTAACTAAAGTACCTGTGCACGACTGAAAAGGTTAGTACACCAGTTCACTCACCTGGTAAACAAACTGCAGTAAATAAATAAAGAATAAAAAAATAGGTGTCTCAACAAATTAACTTCATTGGCATAAAAGCTATCTAAAGAAAAAAACTTATCAGTCTGCTGGAATGATACCTACTCTAAACCACAGGCCTACCACACAAAACACAGACCTTGGCTTACTATTTTTTATGACCTTTACAAACAATATGGAAAATCATTGGCAGTTTCGTACACTATGACAATTATTTTGTCTTACTTCGTGTGCCCCAGAATGTAGTTAGTGTAGAGAATTCAGGTCATGAACTATTACTACACTGCCTGCTGTAGTCATGGGTCAGAATTTGATTTATACTATTTCACTTTGCCTATTATGTGACTGAGCAAGTCACTTGTCCAGGAAGTGTTACCAAGTTGCCCATGATCTACCAATTTTATTTAACAGTCTACAAACCTGTACACATAACTCAGGCCTTCTTTTACATGACAGCAAAGTAAAATGAATGCTCTTTTCCCTAACAAAAACTTACAGTTATAATTTTTCCACCAGATTGAATTTTTTCACTTCCAATGAAGTTCTTGGTTTAAACTAAAATCTGAGGATTACATAAAGTTCTTGGGTAAGTCCTACATGGTATGATAACCTATGACAAAGAACCATTTAGACTTGTTTATCATAAATATATCTACTCCACAACTATATAAACTCAAAGATATTACAGTAGAATAGTCACATTTGCAACAGGCCACTCACATTTGCAACAGGCCACCAACATACAGTCTAGCACCACATTCTATTAAATTTGTTGAAGTAATGACAGCCCATGGTCCACTTCATCCACTCCAATAAAATAAGGCTCACAGGGTAACCATTCCAATGGTAGAAAAGAAATCTGATAATTTGTCTTCTGTAGTTTATGCAGGCAAACTGTAGAGCAACCTCTCAAGTAAGCTTAGGTCCATACCAGAAAGAAATGTCTTTAAAAGTTCTCTAAAACATCACTTAACCAAAAAACTGGAAATGCACATGTGAGATAACCTGTGGGATAATGTAATTGTGGAGTGCATTTCACTCAGCACACATCCTTCCAAATAGTTAAGCCTGCTCTCAGACATTAACTTTTTCCATATCTTCACACCTTTTACTCTAATACCTCTATCCCCTCACCTAGGCCTTTCCATTCCTTATTTCTTGCAAGTCCTACTAAATACTTGGTCTATATCTCATGTACTCATTTCTTCTCCAAATCAGCAGCACCAGCACTCACTAGCTTATTCTGCAGCCAGTACTATCTCTACAGCCCCTTCCTAGTCATGGCTTCATAAGTGTGTCATCTTCTAAATGAGGTGATGTGGCAATATACCTCTACCTCTTGCAGATATGCGTCTTCTCTCAGTTTAATTTCTCCAAGTCTTTTGGGTTTCTAATACCATGCCAGGAATTGATCCCATTCCTAATGCAGGATATGATGAAAGTTCATAAAACTGGCATTGTTTCAATCTTTGATGTTAGCCAAAAGTGCTCTTCACACCACCCACAATGTGCCCAGAACTGACTTCTTCTGCAGTTCATATGGCGTTACTTGCATTGGTAGCATATCTAAATATGACTGTAAATTCTTTTCCATTAGACCTATTGCCCTACTACTATTGAAACTGTCTGGTTATCTTTCCTTCACACTGCTCTCATTTCTGCCTGCATATTCTGACATTTTATGACTGTGTGTCTCTCTGTATGTGAGAGACTCTAATCACTAGGCCTGGTGTAGAAATTTCAATGATTAGTGCTACTTTTGTTTGCTTTTTTCATGGACTACTATATCAGATTTTCTCACATCATTTTTTTAATTGTTGATAATTGGTGATGCCCATATGATGTTGTGTCTTTCGGCTTTTAGGGGTCACCACAGCGGAACTCCAGTCCGCTAATGATTGGCAGTAGATTTTTACATGCCGAGTTGCCAGCCCTGATGCACAACCTTCAATGAAGGTACACCCATTCACTCATGTCTCCACACAGAAGATGCTCTAGCTGAGAATCAAACAGGACAACGTCTTACTGTGAGGTGACAACGCTACCGCAGCACCACCACCGCAGTGGTGATCCCATTTCATCGTTTTCTGCAATGCTTTGTGGTTCATGTTTCCAATGCTTTTCAGCTGTGTCTATATTGTAGTGTTTGCACAACCCCCAATGCACCAGCCTTGCCACATTAGAGAATATCACATCCATCAGCAAAGTGTGCAGCTGTTTCCAATTCTTTTAAAGAACTTACATGTACCTATTTCTCCCACATGTTCAATGGATTTTGTTAACCAATGTGTATGTAGTCCACTGTCCTGTGCTGCCATCATTAATCTTTCATCCTTTGGTTTCAACTCACTTCTCCTTAACCATTCCTTTGTCAAATCATTATCAACATGAGGTTGTTCCAGGAGATCTCTATACTTACCACTACATTTATGGCTTTTCCACATTTCTTTCCTTCTCATCTGAACTATCTCCTTATATCCTTTATATTTTTTGGCACAGTCTGCTGCTGTCTGATTTTTGTCTGTTTCTGGTTTGATTTCCATTCCTGCTTACCACCTGAATGCTTCTAGTAAACTAAGCAGAGAGGTCATCTAAGACTTCCTCTTTTCATGTTGTAAAACTTTCACTATGTTCGGATTTGACAAGCTTATGCAGTTCCACAATCACAGTTATATACAATTAATGAATTTCAAGGAGGCCCATACCTCTTTCAGAGCTTGGAATATATAATGTTTGTATACACTGACTTTTATATAACATTTGATAAGAGTGAAGCATTTTTCTTGGTTTTCTATCCAGCCAATCCAATACCTTTTGGGGCCAGTCAATCACACCAAAACTGTAAATTAAAACAGGAAGAGCAAAGTGGTTTATAGCTTGGACTTTATTCCTAGATGTCAAGGCTGTTTTCAATATTAGTTTTAATCTACTGAAGTATTCCTTACTGAGTTTTAGTCACATTTGTTCATGTTTTATTGCTGATTCTCCATAATTTCCCAAATATGTATACACTCCTTCCTGCTCAAGTACCTTTATATCACATTCCTGTCCTAGACTGATATTTTCATGGTATTGCAACATTCCTGCTTTAAATGTTGGGCAGGATTCATGAAGGCTTGCACGGAGTGTAAGAGGCGTGTAACACTCCATGCAAGCCTCGCGATCCAGGAACAGCCCTAAACACCGTGTAAGAGACCAGCTAAAACGTCTCTTACATGGACTGGGCGTGGACATGCTAAATACCTCACTTGCAGCCGAAAGGTATGCAAATGAGGTATATTAGCGATCCACGAAGCAGAAACGAGCCCGTGTAAGAGACGTTTTAGCTGCAGAAATGTACTCAGTTGACAACTGAGTACGTTTCTGCAAATTTCACAACGGAGCCATGTCAGCTCCAAATAAAGGGTGCATATGTGTCAGGCAGCATGCCAATGGCCAAATATGTGGCCATTGGCAAGGTAACCTGATGCAAAAATAATAAAAATATATATATTTTTTTCGGTGATCGCCGATGTTTAAACCCAGCGCATCCCCGCGCAAACGGGCTGCACTGTATAAAACATAAAAATGAAGGTTATAAACCCACAAATGTGGGTTTTATACAATACATGGAATGACAATGCAGGGACCAGCAGACCAAAAACAACATGGCCACAGTGTAGTGGTTGCTAAGGGGGGAAGCTGAGTGTAAGAAATGTAACTAAGCATTAGTAGGCAATCTCGTGTAAATGAGGGTTAGGATACTGAATCTCACAGTCACATAGCAAATGAGCACAGTCTGAGTAGTGTAAGAGATACATAAGGGGGAGGAATAGAGTAGGAGTTAGGTGACATCACGGGGAGAATGGTAGAAAGAAATGCAGTTCATTGGAGGTCAGTGTAACATGACAGATGACAGACACAGATCAGGGAAAGAGGAGTGCCACAAGATAAGTCTGGGAAAGTCAAGAAATGGAAGGTGTACACTGTTACTTACACTGAAGTTTCTTGCTGGGCGTGCATGCGCACGTGTGCACGCCATGAAGTGCGAGTAGGGCAGTGTGTGCGCGTGTAAGGCAGACTGAGCATGTGGGAGCATGTTGGTAGATGTTTAACACTGTTTGCGCTGGTGTGCGCGCATGTAGGGCAGGCTGAGCATGTAGGAGGCTGTTGGCAGACTTGTAACACAGTTTGTGTGGGTGTGCGCGCGTTTTAACCCGAATAAGTAGATTCTGAACCGTGTAAACACGTGTGCGCACATGTAAGCCACTGTGAGCGTGTTTCTGCTGGTATGCACGTTGCTCCCCCCTGAGGAAACAGAAAGGAAAAAGGAAGCAACAGAATTAGTAGGAAGCTAGCAGGGAATACTGCTGAAGCTAGCAGGTGAAAACAATTAGAAGCAGGCAATTACACAGGCAGAATAGTAGCCCAGCCCAGCACTTAAAACCCTGCAAACAGCAGTGCAGGATGTTTCTCTTAAGAGACACTGCAAGACAGGAGTAAGCTAATAGAAGTGAAAACTGAAAAAGCTTCTCTCAGAGCAGAAATGTTAGGGGCTGCCATAGCTGTCATAATGAGACATAGGCGACTTGCTGAGGGTGGTGACAATGCAGATGGTGCCAGACAACCCACAGTGAGGAGACAGAGAAGAGTGTACAGGACCAGGGTCACCTACCACGGGTTACATGAGCTGGAGATAGTAGAGCGCTATAGAGTGGACAGAGAGCTCCTGCAGCAAATAGTTGAGCTGTGCAGGCCACGCCTCACACACAGAACCAACAGAGGGGAACCCATCCCAGTGGAAACCAAGGTATGTGTTGGCCTAAGAATACTAGCAACAGGTACCTTCCAGAAACCAACTGGTGATATGATGGGGATATCACAGGCATCAGCCTCCAGGGTACTGCACCAGTTCCTGGATGCCATGTCGGCACATGTCGGTGATCATGTATATTTCCCCAATGCCCGTGAGGTATTGGCCAGCAATATGCGTCTCTTCCAGCAAATAGCGGAATACCCTGAGGTAGTGGGTGCAATAGACTGCACGCACATACGCATCAAAGCACCAGCCGGTGAGCGGGGTAGGGCCTACATTAACCACAAGGGCTTCCCCTCCATCAACTGCCAGGTCGTGTGTGATGCCCAGGGCATAATAATGAATGTGTGTGCTGGCTGCCCTGGGAGTTACCATGATTCCCACATCTGGCATATGACGCAGCTGTACCAGACATTTGCCAATGGGGGCATCCCACACGGACACCTAGTGGGGGATGCAGGTTATGCACTGGAGCAGTGGCTGATGACACCCATCAGAAACGCACACACACCTGAACAGGAACGCCATAATGAGGCACATGCACAAACACGTAATGTAATAGAGCGTGTGTTTGGGCTGCTCAAGTCATGGTTCCGGTGTCTGGACACATCTGGTGGAGCCTTGCAGTACACACCAACTACATGTACCCAAATTGTCATGGTATGTGCTATGCTACATAATATGATCTTGCAAAAACAGCTGCAGCAAGACCAGCATAGGGCTGGGCCAAACAGCCCCCACCATTGCCAAGGCCATCACAGGCAGAGCGTGACTCAGAGGAGGAACAACCTGATCCTGCCCCAGTAGGCAGAAGGAGGTGTGCCCAGTATGCCCTGGCCTTGGCAAAGAGGCAACGCATAGCACATACACTGGCTCAGTAGGAACCCTGGGAATGATACCCCTCTGACTCACTCAAATAATAACAGGGATGCCTAAAATGACATGACCTGCTCACAAACATGTACAGGGAGTGTAATATGCGCATCCGACAGAGGTAGCCCTGCAGCACCACCTGAGGCATGAATGCCATGTGTTAAGTAATGTAACACCATGTACTATATGCACACCTGAGCACCCTGACTAACATCCACCCTCACCAAGCATGAAGCCACAAAATGACGATGGGATGATCAAGTGCAATAACTGGCTGAAGTAATGCAGTTAGTCAAAGGGGAGCCAATGTGTTTCAGGCTGGGAAGACATGTGGAGCATGACATGATGCACCACCTGCTAGGGGTGGCGTGCACCTATCAGTCCATGCCCCATGGATACTGGCAAAGGCTGTCAGTACCCACAGCATGCCCTGAATAGGTAAGTCTCAAAACACAAACCCACCTTCATAGGTACCACAAGGGATAGGAACCTAGATGTAATGCTACCCAATGGCAGAAGTCTAAACAGCAAGATGTGTGCAGTGTAAACGCACACAGTATGGAGAATGTAGATATCAGTCCTCTAATAGAGAACTGGTTCAAGGCTCACATCAGCACCCTAACACTACCAGGTCACACCTCATACTGTGCTGTACAGCCGCAAAACATGGAACAAGCTACAAAAGGAGGGTGACTAGCAATAAATGTCAAGGATAACCACACCCCCATGTTGGTACCACAACAAGAAGCAACATGGATTAGCCATGGTCAAATACCAATGGCTAAAACTGCCTCCCAGTATATAGCCTGCTGCAGACTACTGTCCTAATACCAGGAACTGCACCTGGCCTATGTTGGAATACATGAATATATCAAGCCCCCCAAACCACATTATATTGCTTGACTGAAAATACCCAGACATACACCGGGAGCATTATACTAGCACCAACACAGTCGGAGAAAAGTTCCCTGAATCCATAAACCAAAATGCCCAGGAACAATGTACCACTCCCACAAGAGGGGTAAGCATACTGGATGTGATAATCAGCAACATGTGTACTGGATGGCAAGATGAGAAGTGTATCCTTCACTGGTAAGACCGAACCATAGAGTAATCACACTGGATATACACATCCCGACCCCAGTCCCTGGCCAGAATACCACAGTGAAAAACATGTGTAAAGCATAGGTTGCACCCCTCCAAACCGATGTGGAATCTATGAAAGGCCCTGTGCAAGTGCAGAATATGGGACACACTGCAGAACATGTTATACAGGCATTCCATGAACACAGCCATGAATGCTTGGAGTATGCAATCACAAATAACAACAAGACACAATGCCATACACGCAGGCATCTGGCATGCTGGACTCCAGCCATTACCAAACCATGCAAGAGAATGAGGAAGCTACCACATGATAGAGCAAACATAAAAAGGGAAGTAATCCCTGATCAGTAGTATGGCAATAACATATGTCCACACATACAATCCACTAAGGCCAGCCACAACAATTAGAATCTATGAATCCAGAGGCAATGTGACACCTGTCCCAAGTACACAGACAACCACAACTCCCCCCAATAAATACAAATATATGTGATAGATGCAACCATGTATCCAAACCGAAGGCTGAGCTCCCCCAACTCAGTACTGTCAAAACTAGTCAGGAGGAGAAGGTAACCACATACACCACAAACCCAGTCCCACATAGACCTACCACAACTGTAAACCAAACACATAAACACAGAAAAACATTCCCGGAGGCCCTAATTACAAACACACCACACCAACAGAAGCCTCCAAAGCAGATCCCAAGCAACCACAACCTCTAAACATAGCACATGCAACACATAGTACACAAAGCTGGTGTGCCAAACAGTCACAGGCCAGAAGGAGAAACAACATGCCTGATACAGTTGTAATAGGTGACTGTATAGGCAGACACACTGCTGTCCCACTCACCAGACTGAACAAGGGAAAGGGTACAGTAAGCTGCCTGTAGGCTGCCACAATATGCCACATAACACAAGTATGCAGGTCACCCCAAAGCAAGCAGAAATATGATGCACTCAATGTCCATGCTGGTGTGAATGACCTGAGATGTACCTCCCTGGTCTACATGAAAAGAGACATGGATGAGCTCTCTGAGTATGTACCCCAGGCTGGTATGACACTGGCCATGTGCAGCATCCAACCCTCACCAAGAATTATGCCACAGTACAAACACATAATTATCATGTTTAACAGGTGGCACAGTTACAGCTGTCAGTCCAAGAGGGTCTAATGTCTGTCTGCTTGAGATGTCAAGCATGACAAGCCATGCTGCTGTTCCAGGGATGGCTTGCATCTGTTACCCCTGTGTGTCTGGATACTGGATAAGGCCTTTGCCACCTCCATAGAGCCATATGTAGGCAAGGCCAAAAAGACTACCCACCACCCTAGAAAACATAAGTGGTAAGAAACATAAGGGTAATGCTGACCAATGCCAGATGTGTAAACTGCAATATGCATGCCCCTGAGGCACTTCCCAGTATGGAGAACATCGATGTCTGTGCAGTGACAGAAGCCTGCTGCAAGCCTAGTGATAGCACACCAGCACAACCAGGTTATACCACATATCATGCGTTATGGCCCCAACACCTGGACCAAAACATCAAAGGAGGGGGAGTATCCATATGCAGCACAGACACCCATATGGCCAGGTAACTGACAATGCACAAAGCAGCGGAGACCACCCATGTGCACCTAAGTGTAGTCAAAACTGCTGTACAGTCTGTAGCATGCGACAGACCACACTCTCACACACAAGAACTCCACCCAGACATCCTGAAGACACTGGACAGTATGAATGTCCCACCAAATACCAGACAAGGTACACACAAAATACCACATAGGTGGCAAACCATTATGTATGCAAGGAGTAATCAGGGACCTAGGGACACAAGTCGACAGTAATCTGTCATGTGACACTCACAATGCCAATGTGGCTAGGAAGATTGTCGATACTGGACACCGTATCATGAAAGGATTCACATCTACATCAACAGAGGTCACTGTGCCGCTGTACTGTTCCCTTATCAGACCCATAATCTAGTACAATGACACATATGGGATGTACCGTACATGACACCTGCAGCGGTTCGAAAGACCTCATAGTTACCCCACCAAGAGGATAAAGGGTGTGAAATATATGTCACATGCTGCCTGGCTGTAGACACCCCAGCTGAGTGCAGTCATAGACTGCCTACACAGAGGCATTGCATGTCTGTTGTACAAGGCCATGTCCAACACAGGAGGAATGGACATGCTCCACCATAGGAAATCAAAGCCATTGGAGCTGTGAGAGTGACAGATGTCAGCCTCAACACATAATGAAATAGGATGTGCTGGAGGGACAGATACATAACCCAGAGGCTCCCCACACCCAGAAACAGGATCCCAATCCATGTTAGGCAGAGCCCCTCACTGACACTCCTCAACAGGAATATTGCCAAGTGGATGGATGATCGTACATGTACACTGGGGGTCTTCACTGTGTCATGACCAGACAGAGGCACAGTAAAGAAATTCATAAATGGCCATAATAGTCACATAGCAAGGGGTAGCGAAAGACACACACACACTCTGGCTAGGCTTACTAATGCCCTAGGGTGGATAGCCTAGTATGAACCCATGAACCTATGAAGATACAAATTGTACAGGACACTAAGGATAATCACAAGACTTACTTAACTGATGGTAGGAACCATGTTGGGCATCCACAGATATGCTCTGAATCACACAGATATTACAAACAACATACCAAACACACACACATATTGCTAACATACAACCTGACAGGTGCAGTGCAAACCCCCCCCCCCCCAGAATGCAAAAGATCTATCCCAGCAGACTGCTGGTCCCCTGACATTGCAGATGCTGAGGTAACAGCCATCATCTGCAAAGCAAAACACACAGCAGCAAAGGTATGTGATGGTGTCCTGGGCTGAGGCCAACATGGACTCCAAGAATAATGGAATGCCAAATCACACTACTGCCCAATGTCAGCCTTACCACAGGATATGTACCCAAAGAGCAGTGTACAACAACAGTGGTCCTTCACAACAAAGGTGTTGCCTGAATGGATACTGCAAACTACCACCCCAGGATCCTGACAAGCTTGGTCTGCACAGCTATGGAAAGGATCAGTATGTACCGCAGACATAAAGCTATTGTGGACCTACTGATACTGGACCCTACACAGTGTGGCTGTCCTAACTGCAGATCCTGCCCCTAAACATGTTTGACCCATTTGAAGCAGTCATTAAGGTCATTGATGAGGGCAATGTGGTCCACACAGCGTAGCTGGACCATGCATATGCTTCTAGACAATACCCTACGAGTTCAGTATGGATACGTTCACCAGCTTAAATATATACCCCTATGTCAGTAGAGGGGTTGCAAACCAGACCAAGGACAAAACTGACATGGTCAGACATGCTGCATCCATGTCAGACTACAAAGCAGATATGAGTGGCATCCCACAAGGCCTGGTCCTGGGCCCCCCCCCTCGTTCTGTATATATGTCCCATAGGTATAGGCCAACATGGAAGGTGTGTGACTGAACATGTATGCAGAGGAGTACAAACAGCCCACCATATCCGACCCCCAGCTGACACAAGCAACCCACAAAAGGGCCACCTACAAACAGACAACTGGAGCCATAGCCATGTCAGCAAGCTAATTGCAGAACTGTGTATAGACAACCACCGTGGATATACAGTAAGTGCCCACAAATTACCACACAGGTGTTAACCCATTATGTACCTAACATGTAATGAGAGACCTGGGGACAAAAGGTGATAGATATCCTGCACTGGACAAACATGTGGCTGTAGTGTTTGCAGAAACATACTATATACCCACCCAATCATGAAGGTCGTCAGATGTAGATAATGGGAGGTCACTGTGGCTCTGCAGTCATCCTTCATCAGCGTCACAATTGACTACAATAGCCCCTGTGGGATATACCTCAGCAGACACCTCCATCAACTGTAAAGTCCAAAACAGTACCCCACCAGGAGTAGCAAAGAGCATGAACAGATGCCATGTGTTGCCTGAGTAAACAAACTGCAGCCCCAAACACTGCCATACTGCCCAGCTACAGGCAAGCTGTGCCTGATGTATGAAGCCATGTCCAACCTGGAATCAATGAACATGCTGCACCTTGTACAATCTGGATGGCAGTGAGCTATGCACATGAGAGACCTGAACCCCAGCACTGACATACATAGGACAAGCTGTACAGAATGATCCATAACACAGAAGGCACCCCACTCTTCAGTAAACTCCCGGTACAGGTCAGCCAGAGAGTCACCTATCGACACCCCTCAAGAGGAATCCTGATGAGTGGATGGGAGATGGTAGGCTAACCCTGGGTATCACTGTTATGTCAGAGGTAGACGGAGGCACAGTATACTAACCATGACATATGTCATGGCAAACTCCAGTTACAATGTGTGTCGAAGGACAAACACACCCTGTGTCTAGCATCAGAAATGGCCTAGGGAACATCGCTAGTGTTTGCCAATGTCCACCCATGTTGTGGAATACACTACCAATGTTGGACGAGCCTGGTGTAGGTAGTCCATATTTGAACATAATGCAACATGGTCATATGTGCACAACTGGCCCCTACACAGTCTGTTGTGCTCACTATGAAGATGTCAAGCAGTGATAGGACTAAAGCCCAGGATACTGTCCACCACAGTGAAAGTACTGAACCAGTACACTATCACGGTACTACAGTGTTAGGTCATTATGAAAGTATGTTGACAACTGTCTGCAAAGTATCCCATGCAATCCCTGCAGGCACAGTATAATCCCTGTTGTGGCAGACATGAAGCAGTTGGCCAGTTAGTACACAACATGACACCCAACACGCAACCATAAATGTGAGATATTGTTGAAGTTCACACACACCCAAATATGTGGTGGACTTCAGAGTGCAACATATGGAAAGCTCACACTGGGCATGCTCGCACACTTTGATAAATGAGGCATATGTCAGACAACATGCCATGGAAAGGCTGAACTGGGCATGCTCACACACTTAGGCCATATGTCCATTTAGCAGTTGGCCACACATATCTGGTATTTGTACATGTCATTCCAGGAACCAACCCCAACACAGCAATCTGCCCAGTGCAAACAGTAAATGACTACAGAGACATAAGTGATATAGTGGATCGCCGTCATATGCAAACATCTTCCACAGATACACAATTTGGTCATAGGAAAAGCGAATGCTATGGCAATAAAGACCTGCAAACAGTAGAACAGCACAACAAATATTGTGCATCTGACAATTGAACATATGGGTGTAGAGGTCAATACTAGGCTTGTTGCCCTAGGGAATGACAGCTCAGCCAGAGTGTGCTTGGCATCTGCATCCCCAGTACAGTAGGCTACTGTGCCATTGTAAAGTAGGTCACATAAGGCAATGTGTGAGGCTAGTGAGCTGTGCCTCTGTCAAGCAGGGGCACAGTGGAGATCCCAGTGTTTGAATGTGCTAAGCCACAGCCATGTTGTCGGTGTTTGCTGGAAGAGGGTTGCTGAGGATCTCTAACAGTAAGTGGCCGTCAATAACAGACTGAGGGGAGCCCTATCTGCATTCTCTGGACAATTCCACTGTCAACACTGTGTTGTGATGATTATGTGTGAATGAAGTGCCGGAACTGTTCACAGATGTTCTCCCTCTGTGGGCTACAGCTCTGCAATGTATTAGCTCACTCTGTCTGTTGTACGGCTCATATATGGCTGGTGTACACCTGACAGGTGTCTTGTTGTGGAGCAGTCATGGGTATATGTGGGATAGCATGATCAATGCAAACCATACACATGCTCATAGAATGCAATTGTCAAGGATTATGCTGAGTGGCCAGTATAGTCCCCCAGAAGGGTCCTTTGAAGTCGTCCACCCCAGTCTTCACAAGTGTAGAGTCTGCTAGTGCTAAATACAGTTTGTGTACAGTGACAACCTTGCCTGGGGGTGGAGATGGGATATGGATGTCCAGGGAAAGGTGGGTATGGTCAGATATCAACAATGGTGGTCTACCTCTGGTGTGGAACAGTGAGAACCCATGTTGCAGATGGACAGGTGCAATATGTACTCCCCCATGTGGCTGTGGTGTGTGGTTCTGCCATAGCACATGGACCCACAAATTGTAGTGGCTGTAGGGTAAAGTGGTAGAGGCCTGAGTAGTTCTCACACACAATATGCCTGTACCTGATGTTAACAACTTGAATGGTGTATGTGAACACATGCATATCCCGGCACTGTTCCCAGGGAAGCTAAGTGTGTGTCCTGGATGTGGGTGTGGTGTTCTGGACTGGTTGTGTTGTGTGTTACAGGTCCTGTGGTCATGAAGCATGGTATAGAACATAACCTGCCAGTGCGATGTGCATATCTGACCCTGACGTAGGTGGCTGCAAATGCATATATATGCTATCCCCCACCTGACAGGTAGTACTAGATGTACAACCTCTGCAGAAATAAAGATGTCAGCACCCTATAAATACTGCAGGTGCAGACCAGATGCCCACTAATTCGGTTAGCGTGCTCTACTAATGCGTCTCCCTCAAGTGTCATAATATAGGTAGGTAGGGGTTTGAATCCTGCAACTGCCCAGTGTGTGTGGAGGAGGGTTAGTGTGTGTGCAAGTCTGTGTGAGGGAGATGTCCCTTTTGGCAACTGTGAAAGCACTCTACAGGATGCACATTCCCCTGTCTCAGCACGGATGATGTCAGCACCCTATAAGTACAGCAGGAGAAGGGAAACCTCTCAATAATTCGGTTAACGCGCTCTGCTAATGCATCTGTCATGAGTGTCATAACATAGTTAGGTAGGGGTTTGAATCCTGCAACTGCCCAGTGTGTGTGGAGGGGGTTAGTGTGTGTGCAAGTCTGCGTGAGGGAGATGTCCCTTTTGGCAACTGTGAAAGCACGCTACAGGATGCACATTCCCCTATCTCAGCACGGATGATGTCAGTACCCTGTAAGTACAGCAGGAGAAGGGAAACCTCCCAGTAATTCAAATAGTGCGCTCTGCAAATGCATCTGTCACGAGTGTCATAGCATAGTTAGGTAGGGGTTTGAATCCTGCAACTGCCCAGTGTGTGTGGAGGGGGGTTAGTGTGTGTGCAAGTCTGTGTGAGAGAGATGTCACTTTTGGCAACTGTGAAAGCACTCTACAGGATGCACATTCCCCTATCTCAGCACGGATGATGTCAGCACCCTATAAGTACAACAGGAGAAGGGAAACCTCCCAGTAATTCAAATAGCGCACTCTGCTAATGTGTCTGTCACGAATGTCATAACATAGTTAGGTAGGGGTTTGAATCCTGCAACTGCCCAGTGTGTGTGGAGGGGGGTTAGTGTGTGTGCAAGTCTGTGTGAGGGCGATGTCCCTTTTGGCAACTGTGAAAGCACTCTACAGGATGCACATTCCCCTATCTCAGCACGGATGATGTCAGCACCCTATAAGTACAGCAGGAGAAGAGAAACATCCCAGTAATTCGAATAGCTCGCTCTGCTAATGCATCTGTCACGAGTGTCATAACATAGTTAGGTAGGGGGTTGAATCCTGCAACTGCCCAGTGTGTGTGTGGAGGGGGGTTAGTGTGTGTGCAAGTCTGTGTGAGGGAGATGTCCCTTCTGGCAACTGTGAAAGCAACTCTACAGGATGCACATTCCCCTATCTCAGCACGGATGATGTCAGCACCCTATAATTACAGCAGGAGAAGGGAAACCTCCCAGTAATTTGAATAGCGCACTCTGCTAATGCGTCTCTCTCGAGTGTCATAATATAGTTAGGTAGGAGTTTGAAACCTACAAATGGCATGTGTGTGTGTTTGGATGTGGGGACTTTGTGTGTGTACAATTCTGTATGAAAAACATGTGCTTTTTTGCAATCAGGAGATCACACTACATGATGCACATTACCCTTTCCAAACAGTGATGATGTCAGCACCCTATACATACAGCTGGAGAAGAGACATCTACCAGTAATCCGAATAGCGCAATCTGCTACAGCGTCGCTCTCAATTTTTTAGTGCTGATTATAGGTTGGTACTAGGCTAACTGCCTTTGCAGGCCATTTTAAGCCTAACCACTTACCCCATGTGAGAATCAAACCCTGCACCTTCTATTTGTAAGGCAAACACCTTAACCATTATACCATCCTCCCACCCTCAAGTGTCATAACATAGTTAGGTAGGGGGTTGAAACCTGCAAGTGGCAAGTGTTTGGATGTGGGGAGTTTGTGTGTGTGCAATTCTGTATGAAAAACATGTTAGTTTTGGCAATCAGGAGATCACACTACCTGATGCACATTACCCTTTCAAAACGCTGATGATGTCAGCACCCTATAAGTACAGCCAGAGAAGAGGAACCATCTAGTAATCCGAATAGTGCGCTTCGCTAATGTGTCTCTTTCACGTGTCATGACTTAGTTAGGTAGGGGTATGAATCCTGCAAGTGTGTGTGTGGGGGTAGTAGGGTGTGTGTAAATGCAAGGTAAATGTACACAAGGCGTGAGGATTCGGTGATAGTGGTTGCAGCTGCAGTGTTATCAGGCGCGTGTGCTTAATTGGAAGTTTTATTATAAGCGTGATTAGCTGTTGGGCTAAGGACCCCGTATTGATCCACCGGAGAGGCTTTGTGGAAGCAGGGCAAGTGCATATCTGTCACTCCTGAAGGATGAAGTTGTTTGAAAACCAAAATTATTATTCTCTGAAGAAAGAGTGCCAAAGGCAGAAGGTGCTTTTTGAGGATCCACTCTTCCCACCCACAGATGAGTCACTGTATTATAAGTCAACCGCAAGATTATCTGGAATCCAGTGGAAGCGACCCAAGGAAATCTGTGAAAATCCCCATCTTGTTGTAAATGGAATCAGCAGCCATGACCTCCATCAGGGGCAAGTGGGAAACTGTTGGTTTGTGGCAGCCAGCTCTAGCTTGGCCTCCAGAGAGGCACTGTGGAATAAGGTGGTCCCAGATTGGAAGGAACAAGAATGGGATGATGAAAAACCAGAGGACTATGCCGGAATGTTCCATTTCCGGTTTTGGCGGTTCGGGGACTGGGTGGATATTGTGGTAGATGACAGACTTCCAGCAATTGGCAGCCAACTAATCTACTGTCACTCAAATGATCGGAACGAGTTCTGGAGTGCCCTGCTGGAGAAGGCGTATGCTAAGTTGGTAGGTTGTTATGAAGCCCTGGATGGAGGGAACACTGCTGATGCTTTGGTGGATTTTACTGGCGGTGTCTGTGAACCAGTAGAACTTGAGGAAGGGAATTACGCCACTGATGAAGAGAAACGAAATGCTTTCTTTGAGAGAGTCTTGAAGGTCCATCAAAGAGGAGGACTCATCAGCTGTTCTATACGTGCTCATTCATCTGCTGATATGGAAGCCCGGCTTGGCTGTGGCCTTGTGAAAGGTCATGCATATGCTGTCACCGATGTCCGCAAGGTCCGACTTGGCCATGGACTGGTTGCATTCTTCAAGTCTGAAAAGCTTTTTATGATCAGGATGAGGAACCCCTGGGGAGAGAAGGAATGGAATGGACCTTGGAGTGATGGTTCTGAGGAGTGGCAAAAAGTGAGCAAAAGTGAGAGAGAGAAGATCGGTGTGACGGTGGAGGATGATGGTGAATTTTGGATGACATTTGAAGATTTTTGCAAGTACTACACAGACTTGATTCTGTGTCGTTTAATAAACACGTCCTACCTCAGCATTCACAAGACGTGGGAAGAAGCAGTGCTACATGGACAGTGGCGCAAGCATGAGGACCCTTTACTCTGTCGGAGTGGAGGATGCATCAACAATAAAGGAACTTACCTACAGAATCCACAGTTTGTATTTGATGTGAAGAAGCCTGAAGATGAAGTTTTGATTTGCCTGCAACAGAAGGATCATCGAATCTCTCGTAAGCTGGGGAAGAAGGAAAACCTGGCTATGGGTTTCGACATCCACAAGGTTGAACTGAACAGGGAGTACCGGATGCACAGCATGCAACAGAAGGTGGCGAGTTCCATTTACATCAACTCTCGCTGTGTCTTTCTGAGAATAGACTTGAAAGAAGGGCGATATGTCATTGTACCCACTACTTTTAATGCGGGACTTGAGGGTGAATTCCTTCTCAGAGTCTTCACTGACATAGCATCAGGTTGCAGAGAACTGACGTTGGATGAACCTCCTCAGACATGCTGGACTGGCTTATGTGGTTATCCAAAACTTGTGACTCAAGTCCATGTTATTGCGGCTGCTGGTTTAGCAAAACAGGACTCTGATGGAGCTGCAGACCCTTATGTGATCATTTCATGTGAAGGACAGAAGGTGCGATCGACAATTCACAAAGACAGCCTTAATCCAGATTTTGATACCAAAGCTATCTTCTACAGGAAGAAACCAAATGACCTTGTCTATATTCAGGTATGGAATAACAATGTCTTGAATGATTCATTCATGGGTCAGGTGACTCTTCCAGCTGGCCCTGGTGAACAAGAGCAGTCATTTCATCTTCGAGACAAGGGCAGCAGAGATTCCAACGAGCTTCCAGGGATAGTCCAATTGAAGATTGTGACCCGTGATGTCCTCACCCACATTTAAGCACTCAGGGATATTTCCTACTGCTCCTGTGCCATTTATTCTATACTGTGTACAAACTCAGCATGTACCTTTGAAAGGTCATTAAAGATGACCCACTACTGTGTTTACGTTTCTGCCAAAAAAGGTGCCTTTAGGGACCAGAATGACTCTTAATCAAAACAGGGCATAATTTTCTTGAGTAGATATAATTGCAGTTTTCTAAGATATGTAATGCCTATATGGGAAGTGTGAATGTTTACCCACTGAAGGTTTTGTCATGAAATTTAATGTGCCATTCAACTTGTTTCACACAATCACAGACCTTGCTGGCATTGTTCAGAATGTCTGCTGATATAGTACCAATGTATTTCTTAAGTTTACTGTCTTAAATGTACTTTTTTCTTAACATTATAATTAAAAATCAGTTTTAGGTAGTGCATGTGTAGTTTATATTTATAAATATATGTTAAAAAATATATAATGTATATGATAGCATTAGAATATGTGCCTGAAAGATCCTTTTCATACAAGTGGAGTCTGTTACCTTGTCATAATTTCTCATTCATGTGGGAGTCTTAAGCTAGAAATGAGTTTATGACTGGCTTGCAGTAGCAGAAAAAGTTTCTGTAGAGAGCTACCGATGGAGTCTTGTAATTAGCCAAGTTGGAGTTTAAAGTAGAAGAATTCACAGATCATTTGAACTTTTTCTCCCCAGGATCTCAGTACCTTAAGTACTGTTTCTGTATTAAATTTTGTATCGTTTTTCATAACAATAAATAACTGGGTACAATCACCTTGCCTGACAAAAGGTCGTAATGCACTGGTAAGTCACAGAATGAAAAGAAATGTATAGTGGCATACAGCCTGGATGTCTAAGAATGTATGCAGTTTTGTGTGGTATAGCAGCAGTTTGAAGTTCCACACTTCCCATGTCTATCCCTACATTGTGAAAATATTCCATATTCATTTATTTTTATTTTTCTTGGTGCAGTCCCTCTATGATCATAAAGCCCCTACTGTCCAGCCATTCTACTGTCCTGTTCTTGCATCAGTGGGTGAGAGCCCCACAGCACATTAATTCCAGTATAGATGACTGTCAGGTGCAACATTTATAATGCCACCATCCTAGCAAGGATTTGGCCGTTTGCTTTGAGCCTGTCATTTCCCTGTGATCTCATCTGAAGTTGACTATGCAGTGGGCAATTGTGTTGGACTGTCACTCACTTCTGTAGATAACATAGGCCTAGAGATACCCTGCTCTACTTGAGGCAAGCACCTGAGCTGTGTCTACGGTCAGTATGGAGGAGCTCGGAAGGAAGGCGTGCTACCAGGCATATACCCCTCCACCAGCACTTGGTAATGAACAAACTCATCCTCTCTGTTCTACCCAAGAGGGTCCTCCAGCACCAGGTCAGCTAATCGTTCCTGGGTCATTTGGGACACTGTCAGGCTTTATCCCTGTCATAGAGCCAATTCTGAGTATTCGGCATAGACAATGCTTAGTAACTGCTTTCTTCCATCATGTACTTCTAAAGCTAAGAATGAGGCTACAAGCTTTTTGTTGCCACAGTTTGAGTTCTGCTTTGGTACCCTCCCAGTCATTGCCACAGGAGTTGAAGGATATAATGTTCAAACCCTTTGATTGCTTTAAGTAGCCATTTTTATCAACTACACTGATTTTTCCTGGAAAAAAATAATGGTAAATTCTGAGCTTGGACTGATTTATTGAGAAAACATGGGAATTTCATGGAATTAGACATTTTAGGCCAGAATACTCCTTCACTATAAATTGTATTTCTTGTATAGGTTTATTACTTACACAGTGGTGCAGCGGTTAATTGTCGCCTCACAGCAAGAGGTTCACGGTTCGATTCTCGGCTGGGGTGCCTTCTGTGGAGTTTGCATGTTCTCCTGTGTTGTGGGTTTCCTCCGGGTACTCGTTTCCTCCCACATTCCAAAGACATGCATCTGGAGCATTTCTCCCCGGGCCTCCGCTGAAAACAGGCTCTGTGGAACCTAGTCGGACATTCCCGGTCAACAAATGTTAAATAAATAAATAAATAATAAATAAAGTGTGAGAGAACAGATCCTTTTGGCAAATACTACAATACACCAGATGCTGCATATTCCCCCAGTAAACACAGGGGATGTCACCACACTATCAGCACAGCCAAACAGGGCTAGTTGGCCAGTAATGCCAATAGTGCGCTCTGCTACTGGGTCTATTACCATTGTCAGAGTACAGATAGGTATGTTTTGGTAACCCACAACTGCCACGTGTGGTTGTGTCACACATTATGATCTTGTGTGGGTCTTTGTGCATAACAATGCATGCCATTGCCTAAACCAGCAATGGCATTGCACACATGATGTATGTGTGTGACACATACACATAAATACCTGTGACCTGCAGTAGTTACCATGTCTGACACATGCCTCGAGTGGATAAATGGTATTTGCAATGCATAACAATATGACTGTGTCTTACTGTGCAGGGCCACACGCGGTATGTGTCTATACAGTGTGGGTGTATATGGTAAAATACCTACAGCAGGGGATACACATCTGGTCTGGGCCATATAGTCTACATGTAGTCGATGTACAGGTGCTGCATGTTCCCACCTGCTGTGGGAGTGGTAACATGTCATTCCACTGCAATTCAGTGACCACATGCTGGGAACCCTTCAACTAGTGTGTTGTAGCTACAGTAATGCTCACTCACAATGTTTGGCTGGATGCGACCAGACATATAAAGACAGTTCTTGAGACTGTCATATTGCCAGTGTTGTTATGGAGGATAGGTGGTTTTCCTGTGTATGGGGGGTTGTGTGTGCCAGGCTATGAACCAGACGGCAGTCTGACACACTGTTACCTGCACATGAATAGGCCCTGATGCTTTGTGCTGTGCCAACAACCTGGAGGTGTGTGTATCTGTGGTGCCTTGGGATACCACCCCCCTGTCCATGTGTGTTACATGTGTAGGGGACGACAGGCATGGTATGAGGCATAACCTGGCAGTGATGGGTTGCACCTGTGAGCCATGAATCAGGACTCTGGTACTGCACAGACATTGAAGTTCACCGTGCTGAGGACAGTGTCCAGTGCATGCATCTTGCGGTGTACACTGCTGGTGTTGTGTAGCAACACTGTTAGTGTACTAACCTGCATGATACCAGCGGAGGTGGCTATGTAATCCATGTCCTGCAGCATAAGGCAGTATGTGTGTATCAAGGAGCTTCGCCAATATACATTGGGCCATGGGTGTCACGTGCAAGCTGCCCCTTGCACATCATTGTGGCTTCCCTAGCATGTAAGCATACGTTAACAGCCAGCAGACACCCTATGAATGACATTGGAGACTGAGCAGAATGTAGACATACAACACCCTTCCTACATATAGTGGTAGCATACCTGGTGAGGGTATGATGGCAACCAAGATCAGGCTCATACTGGCCCATGCCACATGCTGAGAGATCCCTTCTATGTTCTCTATCATGTAGTCCAGGGAGGTATGTCTCAGGTCATCCATAGTGGCATGGTCAATGACTGAGTCATATGTGTCCATGCCTCTGACTGACCTGTATGCATGTGTTTTGTGGTGGACCATAGTGCCCCTGAGGCATATAACTGTGACTTTCACCATGTACAGCCTGTTGAGCGGGACCCCACTGCAGCGGCCAAGACAGGTACCTGACACATCTGTAGCAGGTGTGTTGTGTAGCCCTACAGGCTGTGAGTGTGTGGCACACGGGATGTGTGTGCCATGTGTGGCACATGCTCTGTTCCGACGTAACATATGCCTGTGTGCCAGCTGCAGAGGTGTGTGATGCTCAGGCAGGATGCTATTCTGAGTCCCCACGTATGCCCCAGTGTGTTCAGCTTGCTGTCAGTGCATGTCTATGTCTGACTGGTATTGTAGTCACTGTAGTATGACATGCCACCTGACAGGGCATGGCATTACTGGGTTCAGAGTGCTCAGTCCCCAGATTGGCTATGTGGTGGCATCCCACACATGTGTTGTACGTTCTTGGCCAAGGGTGATGGTTGACTGCATACATGTGGCAGCTGTGACATTGCCACATGACTCACATAAACCACAACTGGACCATAGAGGTGATTCACAGGTTACCTTTGCACATGCTACCCTAGTAGTGTGATTGCCATGGTGAGTACCAACACATAGGGCCAATGGGGAACAACATACTGAAGGTGTGTATGTGTGGGTGTACTGCTACTGTTCCATATCACTGGCATATATGACTGCACACGTGGGTAAATGCCAGGTAAGACATGTGCAATGTGTCACAGGCAACGTCCATGCGAACAGGACAGATAGTGACGTTCTGTCATGTGTAAACTTGACATACGTGTACGCTATGCAGATGTCACTAGGAGTCCACAGAAGCACTGTAACTCTGCATTGCAGGTGGAAGCAGTGTTCCAGGGAACCCCAAGTGAACATGCATGCAAACAAAGCTACAGTAAGCAGGGCTGGAAGTAGTCCATTGTACAACAAAGAAGGGGTAACACTAACAGTAGGTAACAGTGCAAATATGTAGGCACTATCAACATGTACCCAGGAATGCACAGCGCAGATGCCCATGGTAGAACTGATATTATGTCATAGTTAATTGTGATTTTGATTACATTGGTACTGCACACATATCAACATGCGCAAATAATCCGCATTGCATAGTCGTTGTGGGCAACTTGACACCATTACTGTACATGTCCATCATTGCATATCACTACTTGCATTAGCTTCCCCCCTGTGCTACGCATGTATGTGGCTATCTGTTGACATCCTTACCACCGGCATGCAATAATGTGCAGCTGTTACACTTTGGTACGTACTATGGGTGCAGATAACAATTCAGGACAGTTGTACGGTTACTGCATCAGGCATGCTGGGATATACACACAGTCATATCAGCACACTGTACTGTTACCAACATGATACTACTAATACACTTCTATGTAGTCACCCTGTGCATCAACAACATGTTTACCTGTTCCCGCAATGATGTTGGAGATTGCAGGAGGTGGCACAGTGTCATCATATGCACAGGGTGTGAATTAGGTATGCCTGAGTCTGCCACTGATACCACCAATTGACATGTGTGTGTATGTGTGTTGGTGAGGGACAGCAGTACAGGGTGGGGCACTGTTGGTGCAGTGTGTGCGTGTATGTGGTAGCCCTAGGTGTTAACATTTTGCATGTGTGTATGCACGCACACAGTTCCACCTCATGGCTGCCATATACAGGGGTTTGTGGACAGCCACAGACTGCACCTGGCAGGTCATACAGATCAGTGTCTGTGGGCACGGACACGGTACCTGTGCCTGGCAGGGGTGCTACGGACCATATCCAGTACTAAACCAGACTGGGTACTGTCATCAGAGCGGGAGTGTGTTGACTGGACACAGGTCCCTGTTGGGACTGTCCAGAGCCACGTGCACGTGGTCTCCTGGGGCGTTCCGATGACAGCACAGACCCAGCATTGCAGGGGTTGCTGCTGTCACTATGGGGGCGTGCACGGGCCTGTTGTCATCCACGCCGACTGCCAGCTGCTGCTGTTGCTGGCATATGGCCACGTCGATGCCGCAACCACCCACCATTGCCCTGGCTCATGGACATTTGGTTGTGGAACTGCTGTAATATGTCCCCACAAGGTCTGTCTATGACATCGGTGAAATTATGGATAGCATCCGCGATGTCACGCATACTGTCAGTTATGGCTGTACGACATGCTCTCAGCTCCCTCAGACCCTGTCTGGTGTACCTTTCCATATGCGACTGTGCCTGCATGACAGTCCAAAACATAGCTGAGGTTGACAGACCTCTTTGGGTACGTCTGCCAGAGGCAGTACGCCCACGGATGCTCCCACGAGAACCCATGGGCAACTGTCTGTGTGGTACCATCGCAGGACCCTGCCCATGGCTGCTGTGTGGGGAAGCATGTGCCACAGATACCGCATTACCCTGGTCAATGCCCACTGTATCCTGTCCATCACCTAGGGACAATGGTGACAAAGGATGTACTGGCAGGATGACTGTGCGCAATGATGGGGTTGACAGCTGTGTACTGTCAATTGGCTGATCAATGGCGGACCCTGACACACCTTCCTGTACCATTACACAGATATCATCATTACCAGTACCTGTGGCACCAGATTCAGGTTCCCTGCTGCAGGACACCAGAGCAGCACCAGAACCTGTGGGAGGAAGACAGGAAACACAGTTTACAGTGTCCACACAATGTTACCAGTGATGCACTTATGCACACATGCACACGTGGACACAGGCACACATGCACACATGCACATGTGGACACATGCACACATGCACACATGCACACGTGCACACGTGCACACAGGCACACATGCGCACGTGGACATGTGTACACATGCACACATGCACACATGCACACGTGGACACATGCACACATGCACACGTGGACACAGGCACACATGCACACATGCACACGTGGACACAGGCACACATGCACACATGCACACATGCACACGTGGACACAGGCACACCTGCACACATGCACACTCTGCAGTATACACACAGAGCACTACTGAGTTACACTAGTATTACTAGCACTATCAGGACTATTATAGGTATTGTTAAACACACTCACCAGCATGGATGGCCTGCCTTGCTGTAACCCCGGAGGGACCTGCAGAAATGAGGAGATTAATGCCAGTGGGCACAACTGTGCCATTGATACTACATATGATACAGTGCAGTAGTACACCAGTTGCCTTTCACACGTCAGCTGCTGATATTGCCAATATCACACATGCACAATTACATACTATGTTGACAGCTACATACCACGGACACACCTTACACATGCATAAACTAACAGTGTACAGAACAGTCAAGTGTACATATGGCATATTAACTGCACGCTCCATGTCGTGCTGCTGTGTGGATCCAGCCTCCATCATGATGCAGGTGTATTGCTGTTGCTGTTCTGGGGCTGGAGCCACAACACTTAGGAGTAGCCCCTCCAGTCTGGTGAGGGGGGGATGTGTGGCCACCCCACCTCCTGTGGCAACCTGTTGCCTGTGGATCTCCGACACACGCTGACGGACATTTCTGATTAAATCACTGCAGTGATGTCGTACCTGCTCATATGTCCTATTATGCGTGCCAATGTCATTTACCCTACGGACAAGGTCTTGCCACAGTGCAGCCCTCTCCTGCTGATTCTGGCTGGTGCGGGAAAACAGTATGTCATACTCCTGCACCAGGCTCTGGTGTATCTCCTCATCTTCCACTGCAGAGTAGGCAGGATTACGCTGATGCGCCATCTCCCTGGAAGAGAACACAAACAGGATATCAGCAGACTATGTCAGCAATATACGGCACGCATACTATACATGATACTCAAGTGTAGTGATATACTACTACTCCCATATGTTGATTGTGTGTGTCTCGTGGTGGATACACAAGTACATGGCCAGATATCAGTGCTCAGCCAACACCTGTGCAACAATACCTGCCACATTCCATACAACATAGTAGCATGCCCCATCGGTCAGCACACTGTGACAGGTCCAATGCACAACCTCACTCTGGGGGTTCATACCAAGGTACTGTATGTGGAACGCCATCCACTAGTGTGATGTGGACACAAGTTACTCGGCCTGGATATACATATCCCACCACCACCACCAGCATAGTAGACTACTTTGATATGTATGTGATTAGACAGTTATTCACTTGTTAGGACTGAGATGGTATCCATGCAGCACACTGGGCCAGTGGAAGCCACAACCCACACTGCTGACCCCTTTGCGAATGCTTACCACGGACATCCCACAGATTGCATGGAACTTGCACACACATTTCTAACCCAGACCCTATGCACAAAGGTTAGGCATCCTGTCTGGTGGACCCCAGCCAGAGGCAGATTGTATAACAATAGCAGGAGACTACTGCAGGACAGAGCAGATTCACATTAAGGGAAGGCATCTGTGGTCAGCACTGGTAATATGCTACGGTCTCTCATAACAACGGCCACGGCCTACTCTGGGAGGGAAATGGCCACAAACACTGTAGATAACCACAAGGCCTTCTTCAGTTATGTTACACATATGGACCAAATGCCTCAGATATGCTCTGAGTTAATACACACCTACTTAACATTCACCGAACACACAGATATTGGCAACATTCTTGCAGACAGGTTCGGTGCACGTATCCCCCCTCCTTCTCCCCCACAAGTTGAAATACTTATCACAGCTGAATGTAACCTCCCTATCATCTCACATGTCCAGGTGAGGGCCACCCTCAGCAAAGCAGAACACACAGCATCACTGTGACCTGATGGTATCTCTGGATGTGTGCTATGTGCACTTCAAGAGGACATACAAACGCATATAAGACTGATATTTAACCTTGGCCGTACTACAGGATATGTACCTGGACACTGGCATACAGCAACAGTGGTCCCACACCACTAAGGGGGCACCTCTACTGACCCTGGGAACTACCACATGATAAGCATAACCGGCCTGGTCTGCTAAGCTATGGAATTATTCAGTATGGGACGCATATACAGCGATATTGGGTACCTGCAGACACTTGTTCCCGGCCAGTTTGCCTTTGTGATGGACTGATCCTGCCTTTTGAACCTGGCTGACCTTTCAAAACAGTCACTACAGCCATTGATGAGGGCAACGCACAGACAACTGCTGCCAGGATCATGGCCTGACACTGACTGACATGTAATGTATAGTCATCCCCTTTTGGTGGAACTACGTACACACAACATATCACATGGACATACCTATAGATACAGACCTATGACACATTTGTAGGGTTCACAGTATGCAGACTATTAACCTGCTACTTTACATTACCTGTGTTTGTCGCAGCTGGTTGCATTACCACTACTTCTGCTTCCTGCTGCTGCTGGCACGGCTTGCTACTGTCACTGCTGACAGCTTAGACTCAGTGTGTAGCATGTGTACTTTTTTTTTCTCACTCTCTGTCTCTGTCTCTGTCTGTCTCTCTCCCTCTGTCCTCTTCCAGACAGTGCAATGAACGTATTGCATGTGTGGAGTGTTAGTACAGGATGCTTTTGTAGGTATCTGCATAGGTCCATGTGATGGCCTCTGCACCAACTGTAAGCCAGCATTTGCTAATTGCATGTAGCCAGTTGTGTACTGATTGCAGTTCTCACTGTGATTTCAGGACAGTGCTATAAAAGGGTATGTGAGATAGGTGTTGCCCTTTCAGATTGTAAGGGCGGGGACCATGCTGGTATGCTGTGGACACTGTTCTGTGAGTGTAAAGGTTAGTATCTCTCTCATGATTCAGGCTGTGTTGTAAATTCACATTTCTCCATTCCTCTCTCCTGTTCCCTGTAGTAAGTGTGTATGCACATTGACACCTACAACTATATATATATATATATATATATATATATATATATATATATATAAATATACATACATTTATATATGTACATTAACTGAAATTATTACCTACTAGCTACCAAATAGCATGGCTGTTTCTGTTCACACACTACTATTATGGAAATCCACTAGTTTTGACAGTAATTCTAAATGACATGCTTTGTGTACTACACATCCTATATTCCCTTTACATTCATTCCTACTATTACATGATATATTTATTTTAGCACAATGTTCTTGTATGAGAGTCATGGCTTAGTGGTAGGTTATGCAGACTACTGTTTCCTGGGTTTGGGACTGACAGTGGGATTTTATTTTGCTTTTGAAATGACTAGAGGACCTGTCAATCAGAGTGACTAAGGCACTTTTAAGCAGTTGTAACCGGGTTAGCGCTGGTTTGCACGGAGCTCATGCATGCGCACTGGCGTTCAGCTCCGCGCACACATGCGCACACCCGCTTACAACCACTAAACAGTGCTTACTCTGGCGCACACCCGCGCTATTTTCTTTGAAAGAAATGAAAATGGGGAGACAGGAAAGTGGTGAAAAAGGGGTCACAATGAGGGTAAGACAGTAGGGAAACAAGCTTGGGATTTGCAGGAGGGATGTAGGTAAGGCCCATAGCTGCCCATTTCTTCATCAGCAACAGCTGTGCATATGTATGTAATTTGGTGTGACATTTGAAACCTTCCACCCCTGAGAGAGGTGTCAGGACAACAATAATACTTGTTGTACAGCCAATTGTAATTGATAGTTTCCATGTCCAGCAGACATGTGTGCGGAATGGGCAGCTATGTATGGGGCGTAATTTTTTTGTGGGTACAGAGTGCCCTTTTTTTTTTTTTTCAGGTGAGAGTGGTATGTCAGGTGAAGGAAGTTGGTATAGCTGGGGAGGTAGGTTGGGTAGGTCAACAGACAAGACAAACAAGACACATACAGGGGCGGTGTATGACACATGTGGGGGGGTTACACAATTGACGGGGACGGAGGTTTGGATATCCAGAGCCCATGAGCCCACAGATGGCAACAGTGGAACTGATATCCCCACCCATGGGCAGTTGCCACTGTTCCTTCACTGCCCAGGATGGGGCTGTGCTGGGGGCTGTGTAGGCCGGGCAACAGGCATGCCCGTAAGTTGTGCCACCTGTGCCTCAAGCTGGCGTAGGGGCCCAAGAACAGAGTCCTGGATCTCCCTACGCACCACAGTCCGGACGCTATGGAGGGTGAGTGGTGGTTCTCCTCCGGTCACACTTGCAGAGGGGGGACAGCCCCATCCCCTGCAGCGCTTCCACCTGCAGGTGGCACAGGGCCACCAGAGGAGGGTCCAGACTGGGCACTAGTGCCAGGTGCACTCGCCAGCTGAGGTGGGAGAGGTGGGTCCACTGGAACCCACCTTCCCTGTCGTCCTATGTTTTGCATTATGTCATGACAGTTTGGGTTAGTGACATATAATACCATTCACAATTAGTTGTAACAGCATGCATTAGTATTCCCATTAACCAAACACCCAGATATTCACACCATTGAACAGCGAGCATAACACATGCATAATTTGAACAGCAATACACAGTCCAACAACATGCAGAGTTGATTGATGGCAACAGGCCATCAGGTTTGGATGTATGAACAGGGCAGATGCATCAACGGACATGCAAATATTTATGATCCAACAGGACAATTGTCCAGGGGTGTTAATTGTGATTGCACATACCATTTTCACGTGGAATGGGTTATATGTGGTTATAGGGTGGGGTGAAGAAAATAATATTAACACCTTCGAATACCAATACATATGCTGTACATTTCTAATAGCTGCACATATATACACACTACTGTTCTAACTACAGTTTCCTATATGATAACTACTTCAACTTGGTGATAGGACTGTTACTGCTACATCAATATACATTTTATTGTTTTTCATACACATTCATATCTAGCTTTGTTCAGCTACATCATCCTGCTACATTTTCTTTATATAGCTATAGACAACTGTGGATGTTTGGTATGTCAGACAATCATACTATCTGCATATTGCAGACTGTGAGCAACATATCCAGATTTTGGGATACACATTCCAGCTGCAGCAACACTTTGAACTGATTTTGCTGTTTGGTTTTGCTTCTCACATGCATTTCATTCTGTACTGACTGCAGTATACTTTATTCAGGGGTTATTACTACTTTATTGTTGGATTCATGACACTTTCTCACACTCTCTCACTTGTTTTCATTTTACTATTCAGGATGGTACTTACTTCTAGGCTTTATTGAAATGTTTTACCTGAAGTTATTACAATCCTTTCCAGCAGTCTCACTTATGTCATGTTTCAGTATTTCAACAGAGGTATATTTCACACATGTGATTTGCTCATCTTCTGCAGCTGTACTTTTCAGCCTGCTGCAGGTTGTGTACTATTATATTACAGGTGGGGCATCTTTATTTCAGACTTTATTTCAGACATTTTAATTTTTCTGTTTGGATTACAGACTGCAACACACTTTTGTAATCAAGCAATACTTGCAAACACTCTTCCACTTGTTACTTGCACATTCTATTACTTAGTGACTACACTGCACTCATTTGCTAACTGTCATACTTTTATATTTCTTTACAGTTACTGGGAGAGGATTATTGACCTGCCTGGTGGCGCAACCGCACCAGCCTATCGCTATAGGCTCTGCAGTTCGCAGAACGGACATCTGCAGCTGTAATATAAATGAAGTAATATTGGAATACACATCTCCATAATATCAGCTAGTTTAATTTCTTACATACATAATTACATGTAACTTACTCAGTAGTGGGGCGTTGGGCATTTGCCAGGCCTCCTGGATCCAAAGGTTCAATTGGTCCTGCTTGCGTCTCTTCAGGTCTGCATGGTGGTGACGAACCTGCTCACCAGTCCTTGGAATCCCTGTGGCACTGGTGAGATCATGAGCCAACCGGTCCCATGCCTCAGCCCTATATGCTCCCCACAGGACCTGGCCCTGCATGAGTTGGGCCTCATGATTGTGGACTAGGAGTCAGACCATGTATCTGGACTCCTCAACGCCCCACCTCTGTGCTCGAAAGCAACTACCCTCACCTACTCCTGTCTTTCTGGCTGCAAGTCAGTTCTACAATCGTTTATGCTGTGTATTCCTGCCTATGGGGCTTATATAGGCCATTTTTCCCGCACATATCTGTGATTGGCCATTTTGGAATTGTATCAACTTCACAAAACCTGCTTTGTCATGCTCCACTTTGTATTCCTTCCTATATATTTGCTATTACTGCATTTAGAGGCACTGCTGTCATGGCTTAGTGGTTCAGTACCTTGACTATGGTGTATAGTATCCTGGGTTTGAACCTGGCCACTGCTTTTTATTTTTTATGACTGTCTAGACAGGCTGAGGGGTGTGTCTGTGTAAAGGCAGTTTTGATACAGCTTGCTCAACGTTGCCCGTCGGTTAGCGTGTTGGCGAGGTGCGCAGCTCCGCGCAAACGGGGTATGCTGGTTTACGGCTCATATGGCTATCAGCACACATATTACGCTCAGCTCAGCTAGGGGCACACAGTTTCAGCATGTTAAAACACTGCTCACCTATGGGCACTCATTTTGCACCTGTTAAACCACTGCTCCCCTATGGGCAGATGCACTCACCTTGTTAAACTGTAGCTCAGCTATAGGCACATCTGGCATCTTTTATTATTTTGTTATCTCACATTTCTTCAAAATAAATGGACTATTTCATTACATTATACATGAACTATGATTTTATATGTGTACATGTTTGTCAGGGACTTGTTTCGTGCTTATTTTACTAGATATAAAAATTGGTGTTGTGGGGGCTCAAACTATGAATGCCTGCTCTTCAGCCGACATCTCTACCGCTACGCTATTGCATCTTGGCTTACTTTGCTTATTTAGTTCTTATATCCTTTTCCACTGACTGCTAACTGTGGCTAAGCTACAGGCACACCTGCGCAAACGAGCGCACTCACGGGCAAACATCTTTACGATTAAAAAAAATATATAACATGTTCATTTATATATTTTATGTTCATAGTCTGTGGGGGCATGTGTTGTGTTGTGTTTATTCACATTTCCATGGCCTCTGTCATGGGTGTTTACTTTGGGCAATTTTACTCTTCTGGGGGCGTGTCTGCTTGCAGGGCTCGGCCTATGGACACGCCCCCTTACTGTCTTCCATGGACCGTGTTAGCCTTAGGTGTGATTCAGCATGCTCTCATGAATATGCAGAGCATGCTGACATCACCCTCCGTGTAAGAGTTATAACTCTTACACGGAGGCTTTGTGAATCCTGCCTGTTACCTTTGCACATTTATCAAGACTAAATGTCATTCTTATACCATCTGAGAAAGTTTTAACCACTTGCAGATTTGCTGTCAAGTCCTCATCTGATGAACTATACAGTTTTAATTCATCCACAAAAAATAGATGAGAAATATAGCAAGGTTGTTTTCTGAGAGCCAAACTGTAGCCAAGACCTAATCTGTTAAGTTAACAGCTTAATGGGTTAAAGGCAAGACAAAACAAAAGCAGTGACAAGGAGTCACCCTGGAATATCCCCATTTGAATTTTTATCCCTGGGACTAACTGTGTGACTCTGAGCAAGTCACTTAACCAGACACCACTCCCGGGCTGAGTCTGAAAAATATCCATGGAGATCAGTGCTCTACTCCAGAAAACAAATAAAATAAAATAAATAATTTGCCCTTTGTCATGATTTAATTGCAAAGTGGTTTGCTACTGTTTGATGGTCACTGTTAATAGATATTGTATGAAAATAAAGCTGTTTCCCTCATAGTAACAGCATGATAGTTTTAGAAATAATGTGTGATACAAAACCTGCAAAGTATGCAGAAAAAATATGCAGCAAACAAGTGTGATTAGCCTAGCAAAAATATGTGTTTGCAGGACAGCAAGATATGCTGTGCTCTTAAAACATTACTAACAGATGGCTATGATAATACAAGCTTGCTGAAATAGCATGACAAGCTAAATATATACAAAGACTAAATTAGCAGAATGGATCTAACAAAGAGAAATGGCTAACAGTGCAAAACGAAATGGCTATCTTGTCACAAGAGTACACCCTGGTCTTCTCAGAAACTGATAAGGAAACAGAAAACTACTGAGGTCTACAATATTCCCAGAAATTACTTAGACTGTATAAATGACTAAAAACAACTGGTTGGGAGGGCATTTTGATCATGAACTGAGAGTCGTTTGAGGAAGTGCAGTGTATCTGCCAGTTCTCCATGTTATAAAGAAAATGTTAATATCTCAACAGTAGAGTTTGGTGGGTCATATTAATAAATATTATATGAAGTACGAATACACTTGTACAGTGTCTTGGTATGTTGTCTGCTATTTTAACAGTGGTGAGCCAGACTAGATTTGAATCTTTTATAATATATTCGTACTAGTCCACTACAACAAACACTTGGTTATCCCATTGATGCCAACATCAATACAGTCGGTATTGACCAGCTTAGCAGTATCTATTACTTCCAAATTTTGGTGAAGCTGAGATTTCATCTCCTCATCTGCTCCAAGATGTTTCACCATCATTTTTAACAGAGAGAGAAATTCCAGCTTTTGGTTTCATTCAACAGCCTGATCAGCTGTTAACCATTTCTGAAATATGGTAAGCCTCTTTCTGAAATAACATGGATGCCATCATGGACTTAAGAGTAAAATGCCCACATACCGTGGCAATAGACTTAAATCAAACACCAGATAAAGTCTGGACATTACTATGCCATTGGTCTGAACAAACCAGCAGTGACATTAAAAGTAACAAAGCATTATTTGGTACTAGCAAACATTATAAAGTTTACCTTTGTAAATGTATACAGTGTTATGATCAATATTTGCAAAAATATAGAACACTTGCTGAATGTATAAACTGTGAGAAAAAATATCATTGATTCTGTATAACATGTCATAAAACTGTATTGCAAAAGAGCAAAATTTATACAGGGCATGTTAAATATGGTATGTGAAACAAAAGGTCATTTTGTTATACTGAGCTTCACTTTTTATAGGGAATTTCAGTAATTTTTAGATAAAAACAAAAATTTAGAGTTTGGGAAGATGACAGAAATGTTTAAGACTTAGGCTAGGATTCAATAAAGGAAAATCTCCATGTCAGAATAGTGTAGCAGCTTCTGCACAGAATATGGTAACTGTGTGATTCAGTAAACAAGGCTGGGGGGGCGTGCATTAGCCTGCCAGCACTATTCTGAAATAGACACCACTAAATAATGCTAATTACCTAATTTTCTGGTGATTTAGTAAGTAGGCAGGCATCTGAGTCAGAGCAGTGTCCATTGCAGAAATGTATTCAGTTACTGTGTACAGTTTTTGCAAAAATTAAAATGGGAGCATGACAGCTCAAAGTAAAGCATGTATTATGATTATTAGGCATGCCAATTGCCAAAAAATTCTCTTGGCATAGAAAACAGTTGCAAAATTATGAAAATCAAAGTTTTTTTTTTTGGCCAATTTTGGCCATTTAAGCATAGCGCAGCGGTGCACAAACGAGATTATTTAGAAAACATGAAAAAAATGTAAAAAGACAATTTTAAGTGAAACCTGCATTTTGCCATTATAGTGGGTAGCATGCAGAACCAAAACAATAAAAGGTAACACAGGCTGCTAAGGAGATAGGCTCCAGTGTAGTGGTGTAACAAGGGACTAAGGTAGGGTATATATTATAAAGTCAAAAGTTTACTTACCCAAATACCTAAACGTTGACACATATTCTGCGAACTGCATATACACCAAATGCCCTAAACCACGAAATTCAAAAAGTTGAACTGTCATATTTGTCCCACCCCACTACCCGCTACATACTACCTACACAAACAAACTAAATATACCACATACATACACTAACCAAAACCCTACTTCTAACCTTAAACTAAACCCTACTTCAACCCTATACTAAATCTTACATATACACCACCATGTATGCACTTAACTTAACCCGCACCCTAACCCTAAGGTCCGTAACTATCGCACACTTACCTTAAAAAGCTAAACACAAACAAACTAAATAATCCACACACATACACTTAACAAAACCCTACACTAAATCTAACATACATTACCATCTATACACTTACCTTAACTCGCACCCTAACCCTATGGTCCGTAACTATCGCACACTTACCTTATGGAGCTATACCGCAGAAGGCCAACCATGACAATTCGATGTTTCTGCTTTCGTGCTTCTGGACGATCGATGTTTTCACGGTTCGATGAAGACGGGCCGACATTTAGGCGTTCGGATAAGTAAACGTTCGTCTTTTTAATATAGACCCCCTAAGGCAGTGGGGTATGCAAATGAGCTAAATTTATTGAATAGCAAAATGGGAGACCATATCCACCTGCACTTAACTGTGTAGGAGCTATAATGCTGCAGTGTAAGCAGGAGAAGCAGCTGATATGAAAAGGGGGTGTGTCATGCTTGGTGTAAGCACATTGGAGCTCTGCTGCCTCTATTTGTGCTTACATAAGCACAACTAAGCAAGAGGGTTTGTCTGAGCTAGTTCATGAAATGCTGAGCATATTCACATCCTTGGGAGGGTCCTTTCTGCACAAAACTGTTTACTATAGCTGCAGGGGTTTGTGAGGCATGCTGCGGGGCTTAAACACAAGGGAAAAAAAAACAACAAAAACCAGTAGAAGTGTTTACATTTGAGCACTGGGTGTGCATGGTGCGGGGCTTAGAAAGGCGGAAATGGGAAGAGAAATAAGGAAAAATAGCAGAATAAAGGCACTCAAGTACAAATAATATAGCTGGAAGGTGGAATGTATCATAGTCAGCCAATCACACAGGCAGCATCTGCAGCACAACTGTATAAACTATGCAAACACCTTTCAGTCTAGTTTTTCCCTCAAACTCTGCACCATTGGTGTACACACAAGGGGGAATTTTAACTGACAACATGTTAGGGGCTGCTGTTGCTTTGATAAATCGTTATGTGCTAGAGGCTGAGGATGGTGAGGAAGATAATGCTGACAACTGCCCCAGAATGAGGAGGAGGAGATGAGTGTTCAGACCCAGGGTAACCTACCAGGGGCTACATGATCTGGAGATAGCAGAGAGCTACAGGGTGGACAGGGACATACTTCAGCAACTCATTGAGCTGTGCTGACCTCACCTCAGACCCAGTGCCAACAGAGGAGAACCCATACCAGTGGATACCAAGGTATGTGCAGCCTTAAGAATACTAGCTACAGGTACTTTCCAAAGACCTACTTGGAACATCATGGGGGTCTCACAGGCATCTGCATCCAGGGTACTCAACCAGTTCCTGGATGCCATGCTACCACATGTCACTCAGCATATTTACTTTCCCAGCACCCCTGAGGAGAGGACCAGCAATATACCCCTCTTCCACAGTGTAGCAGGCTACCCAAAGGTACTGGGTGCCATAGACTGCACACACATCCACATCAAAGCACCACCTGGTGAACAGGGTAGGGTCTATGTAAACCTCAAGGGCTTTCACTCCATCAACTGCCAGGTTGTGTGCAATGCCAATGGCATTGTCATTAATGTGTGTGCTGGCAGCCCTGGAAGCTATCACGGCTCCCTCATCTGGCATTCCTCACAGCTGTACCAGGGATTTGCCAGGGGGGACATCCCGTGTGGCCATCTGGTGGGGGATGCTGGCTATGCACTAGAGCCATGGATGATGACACCCATCAGAAATACACACACATGTACTCAAAAACCCCATAATGAGGCACACACACAAACCAGGATCATTACAGAGGATGTGTTTGGGATGCTGAAGTCATAGTTCCACTGCCTTGACATATCTGGTGAAGCCCTGCAGTACTCTCCAGCCACATGTGCACACATATTCATAGTATGTACCATGCTACACAATACTATCCTGCGGAAACAGCTGCAGCAGAAACAGCATGGGAAAGGGCCACACAGCACCCCAACACTGCTAAGGCACAGAGGCACTCAGAGGGGGAACCCCCTGAGCCTGCTCTTGTAGAGAGATGGAAGCATGCCTAGTATGCCCTGGCCTTGGCAAAGAGGCAATACATAGGGCACAAACTGAAACTGTAGGGACCCAGGGGCTGGCACCTCTCTCCAACTCACACACATAGTAAAATGGATGCCACACACATCACGCTACCTGTACCTTACCATGTATAGGCAGTGTACTGCATGCATCCGACATAGGCAGCCCTCAAGCACCATCCTCACAACTGCTGCAGGCACAAGGTAAGTCAGTCTTCTTAACAATAAAAGAATGGAGTAGTATGTTCTGGTAGCATATCTATGGTATCACTGCATGCATGCAAGTGAATGGGGTGCCCTACTGGGATAGCAGCAGACAACTGACAGCTATTTGGGACACCAGGAAATGTTTGCCCAATACTGGCTTCCCCACACTATGCAGTAGTATCCAAGGTGACAAATCCCACTGCAGTATATGTGGAGGGCCAACTAACTGGGGGTGGGTCATAGGTCACATGCATGGATGTCAATATGGGGGCACCATACTCAACCCTCAACCTCACCCAGCAAGTCAGTCATAGAAAAGCATAAAGAAATGTTTGGCAAAGGCCCAGAAATGGAGACAATGATAAAATACCCCCTACAGACTTACACAGTGATAGTACAGCAGGTCTTGCAATTGTAGTAAGGCTCTGAAGGGTAAGAATTCTGAAACTCAAATGTATACCATTACAATCTGATCTGTGGTCTTTAGTGATATGCCTCTACTCTCCAAGACAGGGCATAATACTATGCTAAATGGAACCAAAATGTAAAGCAAATATCAACACAGTTGAAGGGTGTGCCCCCCACACCCATATTCCCACAGAAATGCAGTAACATGCATGTTTGTAGGGAAATAGCAGCAGACCACACATTGCCAGGGCTGTCCCAATCAACATAACTTGTTGCATGTCCACAATATGCAGGGGTCAATGACCTATGTATATGTGTGATTAAAACTGTCAGGATGTGGCCAGCACTTACTCTCGGCTGTTGCTTCTTAGTGGCCTAGGTACAGTATTGTGGTTGACAGGGTCATATTCCATGAACTGCAGTGCCAACTATTTTGCATATCAACTACACCTATGGTAGGAGTTGTACACACTGTCCAGATGTCAATATCTGTTACTGCAGGAAAGCTGGACAGGTCATGGACAGGGGGCCACACATATGGAAAGTACACAGGTTGGAGTAACCTAGACAGTGCCTAACATACCTCTCAACTGTACAGACCTATTGCAGAATGTCCAGAGGTTTGCATCATATTTGTGGTCTGTATATCATGAAATAGTGGTTGTCTGGCAATTCACTGGCAAATCACGTAAGACTAAGGTCAGAAAATAATGACAGATTGTAGTGTCAGACTTCATACCCTATAGAAAAATACATGCTAATGCAAAACCTGTTATTGTATCATCTTTCTAGGTTTGTAAGGTCAATATTTAAAAATGGTCCCTATACTTAGGCTTTTGTCCCCCAATTACTTATGGCTTTGTCCAGATGTCTGGCTCTCGGAAGTTGAGAGGTATGGTGCCTACTAGGACAGCAGGTACCTGAAGGTCAGTGTACTGCCATTTTATAAAAGGCTGCCACCTTTCTGTGTCAGCACTGACAACATGTCACTGGCCAACAGCCATACCTCTGGAATGACAGAGGTTGTGACAGAAGGAGCACAAGTATGCCTTGTATATCTGTTCTGCTTGTGCTAACATTGCATTCACCTACCAACTATTTATAAAACAAAAAAGCTCATGTCAAAACACCAGTGGCAGACAGTGGAGAAGCAGACGTCATACCCATAACAGAAAGCAAGCAAAAAACAAACTGGTCCCCCAGCTGTCTATGTTTGGCAGAACAGTATTAACACCCTGTTCCCATATGTGGGCCTTTGTCTGACTGTCATATATGGGCCTGTCCAGATGTCAGAGTCTGTGAAGGTTTGACAGCTAGGCCAACATGTAGCTGCATAATAACATAGTAACACAAACTGTCTGAGGACCACAGCAGATGTAGTAGTGCAATGATGGACAACCTGATATATAGGTATGATCAGTGGTGTGAAGTCCATAACCTTGTGTGTGATGTTATGACATTTACCCCACTCACACCAGAATTATAAATACATAACAGCAGCCACCGTGGGCAAAGCCTGTGACTGGACTACAGAAGGACAAAGAGACATACATAAGGGGAAGGGGAACCACTGGACAGACAAATGGAGAATGTGCACACCAGAGCAAATATTGCAGTAACATAGGTGTCCTGCAGTGTAAGGAGTCAGTAAACATCACCTGCAAATACACAACACACACACACATTAGTGGAAGTCTGCAAAAAATCAAAACCCCAAGCGAAGGACACCTCAGAGGCAAAAACACATGAGAATTCCACAAACCCACACACCACAGACCACACATAGTCCACCCACCAGGGTCTTGAAAACACTAAGGCCTTACCATACACCCAACATATTACTCATGGAAGACTCCACTGTGAAACACACAGATGTGCCACACACCAGGCCGGATAAGGAGAATGTCACGGTTACTTGTTTTTCAGGTGCCATAATCTGCCGTATCACACATGCACTCAAGTCACCACACAACAGGTACAGGTATCACTTTCGCCTGGCCGATGGCAGTGTGAATGATGTCAGATGTACTTTCCCAACTATAGGAAGACAGACATGATTCAGCTTGCTGAATATGTGTCCCATACAGGTATGTCCCTAGCCTTAAACAGCATCCTGCCATCACCGGAGTGATGGCTCAATACTAAACTAAAAGCGATTGTCAGTAACACTTGTCTTGCTTACAGGTGGTGTCATCCCAGAGGGATCCAATAGCCTGGCAGCCTGGAAACATATGATCCAACAGAACCTGCTGTCTTGCTACAGATGGCCTGTATCTGTCTCACCTGGCCTACAGACCTCTGTCAAATGCCCACACATCACCCATAGTGCCCTTGTAGTGATGACATGGGGTCCATACTACCCAACATAATACAGTCAACAAATGCAAATGAAAGGTCATACGTGAAATGCTAGGAGCATACCTATCAACCTCATAGAACAAAGAAATCTCGGACAAAGCCATAAATAATAGGGGGATAAAAGCCTGGGAATATATGGGGACACTTTCTTAATATTGCTCTTATAATGTCAGAAAAGTTTGATAGAACTAACAGGGTTTGTATTAGCATGGATTTTCTGAAGAGGTATGAAGTCTGAAATTCAAATATACTCTGTCCTTATTTCCTGACATCAACCCTGAGTGATTTGCAATAACTTGCTTGAAAACCACAGATTTATGGGAAACTGACCAGATATATGAGGCATGAATCTGGACATTCTGTGAAAATCTGTTACAGTTGAGAGGTTATGGCTAGGAGTCTAAACAGGGAAATGCACTCATTGCAGGCTGTCATAACACTGGAAGATGGGTGACTATGTCTGCACCTCACAGAAATTTGGTCCCACAGCCATGCGAGAGAAACTTTCATCCATACCTGATCACTCATCCTCTCACACAGCCCAGACCCCAAAATGTGGGCAGCAAAGCCAAAAGCAGGTGGAGTATAAATATATGTTAGACCAGACACACACTCTAGGCTGTTCCAAACTGTCTGACACGACGAGATACTCCAAGTGCAGTCAACTGTTGACCAAGACCCCTGTGTACAAATTATAGGTAGCTACAGGTCAACATATCTGACTCAGGACACCCACCCCACATATCTAGCCCTCTACAAATCTACAACAGGTTTCACTTGTCACCCTGATCCTAGCTGACTTATATTACCCAACCACGGACTGGAAATCCAACCATGCCAGAACAGAAATGCACAGATATTCTCCCATTCTAGCAATGCTACATCATTAGGACAGCCATTTCATCCCCCCACAAGATGTGATACCTATTTTGGACTTGGCAGTAACCAACATGATCCAACCACTGCAGCACCCCTATGGTATAATCCTCCCTGGCAAGATCCGACAGAAAAGTGGTCACATGTCATATCACTATTCACCCCTGACCACCCCCTCCCCCTCTAGCCATGGTAAAAGAAGATGTCCCACAAGCTGATCACAACCACCAGCCCCCAACCCCTACTCAGATGAATCTGGCACCCAGCTTACAAATGTACACAAAACAACTATGCCAGCATATATATATATATATATATATATATATATATATATATAGAGAGAGAGAGAGAGAGAGATGCATAGGAAATCAGGGCGCCTTAAACAACAGGATAACATCACCATCTGCAAAGGGGGGAGTAAACCCTGTCCTCACAAACATCTGCAATAATGGAACTATATAACACAAGGGGATCACACTGCTGAACAGGACCAAGAAGGAGCAAGTGCACAATTGGAAGTAATCACCCCTTAGCCTGAACAAGTGAAGAAGAGCACCAGTGAAATCCACTCAAAAGGCAAATCTGAGTCCAAATTGTTCCACATCTAAGACAAAAGAATCATAAGGCCTTTCACATATGTCTGCATTCCCAAAGGAAGCTCCAGATCTGTGCAGAACTGGTGGTCAAAGACACCACACAGACAAAATGCCATAAATTATAGCCAATCCACTGTCTGACCAATTCAGTGGAAATGTCTTACCTCTGCCCCTATCATGGAAGCAGTGACATCCCCAGTACCTGAACATCCAACCCCTATCACTAGGGAACATTGGTTATCACTGCCCTGTCAAAGTCAAGAAGACAGCCTCCATGGAACCTGAAGACATCCCAGAGCTGCAACCCACAGGAACTGGGGCATGAACTGGCAGCATCATTATGCACCCTCACACACCCAAACCCTAAGTATTGTCTTTGTCACAGCTGAGTGGCAGACAGCCACTGTCAATATTCCTTCACACACCAAAAGTGGACTGTTCACCAATCCAGGAAATGAATGACCCATCAGCCTAACTAGCCTGATCTGCAAGGCCATGCAATGTATTATAGTAGGGTCTCATTAACAGGGACATTGGCAAAATCCAAAATACGTTACTCCCACAGTCGGCCATTTGCAAGGGAGGTATGTCAGTGAACTCTGGATGACTTCAAGTGCTCGGCCAACAAAGTGGCATGGATGAGGGAAAGATGATGCACTCTGTTGACTGTGACCTGGCCAAAAGCCTTACACACTATTCCCCCACTTGGCCATAGTACATGAATTCTATAAACTAGGCAGCAACCCATATGTTTGCCAGATGAGTAGCAAAGGGGCAGCATGGCTGAAACAGTACAGCCATACTGCTGTTGCATACCCCAGGGATCATTCTTGGGCCCCTGGCATATGGGATATATATGTCCTGAGGTGCAGGCCAAAAACACTGGCCTATGGCTGACCAAGTAGGCAGATGACTGCTAAGCTGGAAATGAAGACATCAATACCCAAAGTGATGTGGATGTTCTACAAAAGGGTCTCACCAAAACAAATGACCGATGCCAGAAACATCTCCCTGCAAGTTGAATGTCTGCAGATGCATCCAATTATCCCCTTCAGCCCCACATAGTATCACATTAACAACAATGTCCTACATACGTAATTAGTAGTGAGGATTTGAAGCCCAGTGTTGATAGCAACCTGAAGTCTGAAACACCATGTTGCTTCTGTTGTACAGAAAACTTCATAGATTGGAGAACTCAAACATAAGGCTTTTTCTATCCAGGAACAAAAGAGGTCATAAAGATCCATGTATGCTAATCTTATAAGGCCAATTATTTTGTTCAACACCCCTTCAGCATGTGTACCTCCGGCATATGCAGCAGTCAGAGAGACAACAAGAGGTTCCTCACCGGCGAGGAGAATGCAGGACCACAAACACCTGCTCCTACACAGATAGGCTAACAGCACTGTCCTCTACTCAGTTCCATACAGACTCCACAGAGGTGATCCCTGTCTGGCATACAGAGCAATCCAGACCCAGCCTTGGTGGAGACTGTTGCACATCTGGAAGTCAAGGCCCACTCAATCTACCTGTAGGCACAGCATCAACCTGGTCTGTGATATCAATAGGGCTTGTTGGTGTGACAGATACATGTCCAACACACTTCCCTCCCATCTGTGGGAATACACTCCTGTCAACATCAAGCCAAGTGCCTCAATACCCTAGTGAAATGCTCCTGTATAAGTGCATGGGAAACAGAAAATTCAGTCCTGTGATTCCACTTGTGTCCCTGTGCGACAGGGTTCTGGAGTGCTGATATGTCTTAATATGGGCTAAGCACCTCATCTGTGAGGGATTATAAAGGCTTCAGGCCAATAGCCTTCTAATCTCATATCAATCTATCTGACCTATACACACAGATGTTTGTCAGTGGTTCACCACATTACATCTCTCTCTGCCACTGACATAGGCCTGGAAATCACAGTGGTATGTGGAATATACCACACATATAATAGACACCTCTGCTTGATGAGAATGCACTCTGTACCACTTCATGCCTCTCCAACCTCTTACAGCAAGACATCTGACACAAGGTCATAAATAAAAGTGGGACAAAGACCCAATGATAGGCTTGTGTTTTAAATATTGCCCGCCTACAAACTTAGAGAAAGTTGGTAGGAATAACAAGTTTTGCATTAGCATGAATTGGCTGAAGGTTATGAGTCTGAAAACACACACTTGGATTCGGCCTATTAAACCTCTGTCTATGGGTATTGGTATTCCAATTTCTTTTCCTTCCATCATTATATGTCCATTTTTTTCCATTTCCACTGGTTTCCCATCTATATGCTGTACCCTTTGCATATTGCTCCAAATCCCTGTTAAATTTCTTACATTTTCTGTCAAATATTTTATCCACTTGATTCTGCACCCATATGTACTGTGTGTCCATACTGTGTTCATATTCATCATACATTAAATCATTAACTATATTTTCATTTAATTCCTCTAATTCATTCATTAATACACATATTTTTTTTGTCATTACAGCCTATAATAAACCGCATAAACGAAAATCCAAATTCATCAAATAATTTTGTACATTGCATAGTAGTTTCATCGTCCAATTCTATCCCCATAGGGTGTTTGAAAAATCTTAACCCCATAGGCACAATATTAGTGTCCAAACATTTTTTCAAATAGCCATTCTCAACTTGCAAACTTTTGCAGACTTTCAATTTTTTTCCAAACCTATAAATTAAATCCTTCAATGAATTGCTATCATTTTGCGACTCATTGTTGTCCCTTTTATCATTATTTTTATTATTTGTACATCTACGATCAAAATCATAGTTGTTGGCTACAAAATTATTAAAATTGAATTTATTGCAGCCAGCATTAATACCGATAACATCGGTATTGCAGTCTGTAACAACAGTACCTGGGTGTTTGGTGTTTTGCACCATAGTGTATGTCCTTTTAGGCGGGATATTATTACAACATATTACTCATGGAAGACTCCACTGTGAAACACACAGATGTGCCACACACCAGGCCGGATAAGGAGAATGTCACAGTTACTTGTTTTTCAGGTGCCATAATCTGCCGTATCACACATGCACTCAAGTCACCATACAACAGGTACAGGTATCACTTTGGCCTGGCGATGGCAGTGTGAATGATGTCAGATGTACTTTCCCAACTATAGGAAGACAGACATGATTCAGCTTGCTGAATATGTGTCCCATACAGGTATGTCCCTAGCCTTAAACAGCATCCTGCCATCACCCGGAGTGATGGCTCAATACAAACTGAAAGCGATTGTCAGTAACACTTGTCTTACTTACAGGTGTCATCCCAGAGGGATCCACAGCCTGGCAGCCTGGAAACATATGATCAACAGAACCTGCTGTCTTGCTACAGATGGCCTGTATCTGTCTCACCTGGCCTACAGACCTCTGTCAAATGCCCACACATCACCCATAGTGCCTTTGTAGTGATGACATGGGGTCCATACTACCAACATAATACAGTCAACAAAATGCAAATGAAAGGTCATGCCGTGAAATGCTAGGAGCATACCTATCAACCTCATAGAACAAGAAATCTGGACAAAGCCATAAATAATGGGGGGATAAAAGCCCAAATATAGGGACACTTTCTTAATATTGCTCTTATAATGTCAGAAAGTTGATAGACTAACAGGGTTTGTATTAGCATGGATTTTCTGAAGGGTATGAAGTCTGAAATTCAAATGTCTCTGTCCTTATTTCCTGACATCAACCCTGAGTGATTTGCAATAAACTTGCTTGAAAACCACAGATTTATGGGAAACTGACCAGATATATGAGGCATGAATCTGGACATTCTGTGAAAATCTGTACAGTTGAGAGGTATGGCTAGGAGTCTAAACAGGGAAATGCACTCATTGCAGGCTGTCATAACACTGGAAGATGGTGACATGTCTGCACTCACAGAAATTTGGTCCACAGCCATGGAGAGAAACTCATCCATACCTGATCACTCATCCTCTCACACAGCCAGACCCCAAAATGTGGGCAGCAAAGCCAAAAGAGGTGGAGTATAAATATATGTTAGACTGACACACACCTCTAGGCTGTTCAAACTGTCTGACACACGAGATACTCCAAGTGCAGTCAACTGTTGACAAGACCCCTGTGCAAATTATAGGTAGCTACAGGTCAACATATCTGACTCAGGACACCCACCCCACATATCTAGCCCTCTACAAATCTAACAGGATTTCACTTGTCACCCTGATCCTGGCTGACTTATATTACCCAACCATGGACCGGAAATCCAACCATGCCAGAACAGAAATGCACAGAGATTCCCCCATCTTAGCAATGCTGCATCCTTAGGACAGCCACTTGATACCCCCACAAGATGTGATACCTATGTTGGACTTGGCAGTAACCAACAAGATCAACCACTGCAGCACCCCTATGGTATAATCCTCCCTGGCAAGATCCGACAGAAAAGTGGTCACATGTCATATCACTATTCACCCCTGACCACCCCCTCCCCCTCTAGCCATGGTAAAAAGAAGATGTCCCACAAGCTGATCACAACCACCAGCCCCCAACCCCACTAGATGAACTGGCACCAGCTTACAAATGTACACAAAACAACTATGCCAGCATATATATATATATATATATATATATATATATATATATATATAGAGAGAGAGAGAGAGAGAGATGCATGAAATCAGGAACGCCTAACAGGATAACATCACCATCTGCAAGGGGGAGTAAACCTGTCCACAAACATCTGCAATAATGGAACTATATAACACAAGGATCACACTGCTGAACAGGACCAAGAAGGAGCAAGTGCACAATTGGAAGTAATCACCCCTTAGCCTGAACAAGTGAAGAAGAGCACCAGTGAAATCCACTAAAGGCAAATCTGAGTCCAAATTGTTCACATCTAAGACAAAGAATCATAAGGCCTTTCTCACATATGTCTGCATTCCCAAAGGAAGCTCCCAGATCTGTGCAGAACTGGTGGTCAAAGACACCACATAGACAAATGCCATAGGTATAGCCAATCCACTGTCTGACAAATTCAGTGGAAATATCTTACCTCTGCCCCTATCATGGAAGCAGGACATCCCCAGTACCTGAACATCCAACTCCTATCACTAGGGAACATGGTATCACTGCCCTGTCAAAGTCAAGAAGACAGCCTCCATGGAACCTGAAGACATCCCAGGCTGCAACCTACAGGAACTGAGGCATGAACTGGCAGCATCATTATGCACCCTACACACCCAAACCCTAAGTATTGTCTTTGTCACAGCTGAGTGGCAGACAGCCACTGTCATTCCTTCACACCAAAGTGGACTGTTCACCAATCCAGGAAATGAATGACCCATCAGCCTAACTAGCCTGATCTGCAAGGCCATGCAATGTATTATCGTGGGTCTCATTAACAGGGACATTGGCAAAATCCAAATACGTTACCCTACACAGTCGGCCATTTGCAAGGGAGGTATGTCAGTGAACTCTGGATGACTTCCCTGCGGCAGCCAACAAAGGCATGGATGAGGGAAAGATGATGCACTCTGTTGACTGTGACCTGGCCAAAGCCTTACACACTATTCCCCACTTGGCCATAGTACATGAATTCTATAAACTAGGCAGCAACCCATATGTTACCAGATGAGTAGCAAAGGGGCAGCAAACTGAAACAGTACAGCCATACTGTGTTGCATACCCCAGGGATCATTCTTAGGGCCCCTGGCATATGGGATATATGTCCCTGAGGTGCAGGCCAAAAACACTGGCCTATGGCTGACCAAGTAGGCAGATGACTGCAAGCTGGAAATAGACATCAGTACCCAAAGTGATGTGGATGTTCTACAAAAGGGTCTCACCAAAACAAATGACCGATGCCAGAAACATCTCCTCAAGTTGAATGTCTGCAGATGCATCAGTATCCCCTTCAGCCCCACATAGTATCACATTAACAACAATGTCCTACATACGCAATTAGTAGTGAGGGATTTGGAAACCCAGGTTGATAGCAACCTGAAGTCTGAGCACCATGTTGCTTCTGTTGTACAGAAAACTTCATAGATTGGAGAACTCAAACATAAGGCTTTTTCATCCAGGAACAAAGAGGTCATAAGATCCATGTATGCTAATCTTATAAGGCCAATTATTTTGTTCAACACCCCCTTCAGCATGTACCTCACAAAGCATATGCAGCAGTCAGAGAGACAACAGAGGTTCCTCACCGAGAGAATGCAGGACCACAAACACCTGCCCTACACAGATAGGCTAACAGCACTGTCCCTCTACTCAGTTCCATACAGACTCCACAGAGGTGATCCCTGTCTGGCATACAGAGCAATCCAGACCCAGCCTTGGTGGAACTGTTGCACATCTGGAAGTCAAGGCCCACTCAATCTACCTGTAGGCACAGCATCAACCTGGTCTGTGATATCAATAGGGCTTGTTGGTGTGACAGATACATGTCCAACACACTTCCCCATCTGTGGAATACACTCCCTGTCAACATCAAGCCAAGTGCTTCAATACCCCTAGTGAAATGCTCCCTGTATAAGTGCATGGGAAACAGAAAATTCAGTCCTGTGATTCCACTTGTGTCCCTGCTGGACAGGGGTTCTGGGTGCTGATATGTCTTAATATGGGCTACACTCTCATCTGTGAGGGTTATAAAGGCTTCAGGGCCAATAGCCTTCTAATCTCATATCAATCTATCAGCCTATACACAGATGTTTGTCAGTGGTTCACCACATTACTCTCTACTCTGCCACTGACATACCTGGAAATCACAGTGGTATGTGGAATATACCACACATATAATAGACACCTCTGCCAGTAGAATGCACTCTGTACCCACGCCCATACCTCTCAACCTCTTACAGCAAGACATCTGGACAAGGTCATAAATAAAAGTGGGACAAAGACCCAATGATAGGCTTGTGTTTTAAATATTGCCCTTACAAACTTAGAAAGTTGGTAGAATAACAAGTTTTGCATTAGCATGAATTGGCTGAAGGTTATGAAGTCTGAAACACACATGTTCTGTCATTATTGTTCCAGATTCTCAGTCTTTAAGTATATGCTAGCAGCTTGCCAGAAAACCACAAGTTTATGACAAATGGACAAAAAATAGACAAACATCTGGACAATCTGAAAAAAACTGTACAGTTGAGAGATATGCCCACACCAGGGTATGACATTTCAGGTAAGAAGAATACTACACAAGCAGAAAATCCCCAGCCAGTATATCACCACGGTGCTGGACTGTTTACACAGCTTCATCAGTCAACTGGTTGTAGGCACACCTCTAAACTGGCCGGATTGTGCAAGAATGTCTAGCATTTCGGTCATAATATTGGCCTGTGCATCATCCATCTTGTATTTCTCTGGTAAATCACTGTGATGATCTGAGGATTTCTGTCAGTAGGTAATGACACAATACATTACAGTGTCAAATGTCATATATATTAGAAAATATCTGCTAAAAATACCCTGTAACTCTAGCAACTCATACATTAATAAGATAAATCGTTACAGTATCTCCCTATGTTTGGCCCATTGTCACCCCATTTTGGCAGGCTATCTCTATATATCTTGCACTAACAGGTTGAGGGGTATGGCTGTAGCACAAAAAACCCAGGACTGGAGTACAACAATCTATGGAATGGAATCCTACACTTACTATAGAAGGTCATACTGGGCATGTTCCTACACTTAGAAAAGTAAAGCCCATATTGGAAACCACATCGGACTATATATCTGTATTGTACAGATGTCTTTGCATACACACAGCTATGCACAACTATGTGCACCTTAACTGTCTCCATACATATGCATCAGACAGGATTACTCACAGCCAGCTTCAGGTGACACATATGTGGTATATCTGCATCTGTTGTGTGTGATACACACACACGCACACATATATATGGGCAACATATTATAATATGTCAAGCATACACACACATAGACATGGGGAAGAGAGAGACAGACAGTGATAGAGAGAGAGACACAGGGAGACACACACAGAGAGAGTGAGTCATACACAGTGATACCCTGAATGGTATGGAGTAATGTCCTGCTACAGACAGTTGCATGCCAGTTGTAACCAGTTGCACATGCCAGCATGAAGGTGAGATCCATTGAGTGACAGTAATGCAGTGGTGGTTGCAATATCACATCACCTGCCTTTGTGTGTGTGTGTGTGTGTGTGTGTGTGTGTGTGTGTGTGTGTGTGTGTGTGTGTGTGTGTGTGTGTGTGTGTGTGTGTGTGTGTGTGTGTGCATGTCTGTAGGTGTAAGTATTAAGAGGCCTTTCCCACCCAATACACTTCCCATTGGCCTACTTTACAAGATCTGTTGGTGTAATTCATCATAGAAGTACCTATGGAGAGGCTGCAGTCCTATAAGCTCTATAGCGAGTGTGATAACTGTGTAATACTATAGTACAAAAAACTAGATCGGTAGGGGTTCTAAGCTTAATCCCAGCATATGTAAGTGTGGGTGTGTAAGAAGAAAAGTTTTGGCCTTTCCCATCCAGTACACTTCCCATTGCCCTACTTTACAAGATCTGCTGATGTCATTCACCTTAGAAGTACCTTTGCACTGGCCTCAGTCCTATAAGCTCTGTGGTGCATGTGATAACTGCATAACACTATAGTACAAATAACTAGATAGGCAGGGGTTCTACTCTCAGTACTAGCAAATGTGTGTGTGTATGTTTGTAAGATAAAGTGTTTTGCATACCTTCTCATCCACATGTCCCACTGCCCTACTTTGCAAGGGTTGTTGATGTCATTCACTTTAAAAGTACTGTTAGACAACCTTCAGATCTATAAGCTCTATGCCACATACAATAACCCCATAACAGTATACTACAAATAACTAGATAAATAGGACTTCTAATCTCAGTCCTGGCAAATGTAAGTGTGTGCGTGTGTGTTAGTGCTTGTAAGTGTGTATATTTGTAGGATACATTATTTTGAGACCTTTCTCTCCCAGTACACTTCCCCATTGCCATACTTTACAATGTCTGTTAATGTCATTCACCTTAAAAGTAATGTTGGTCAACCCTTAGCACTATGAGCTCTATGACAAATGCAATAACTACATAAAAGTATAGTACAAATAACTAGATAGGTAGGAGTTCTAGTCTCAGTCCATGCAAATGTAAAAGTGTGTGTGTTTGTAAGTGTGTATATTAGTAGGACACAGTATTTTGAGGCCTTTATCTCCCAGTACACTTCCCCATTGCCATACTTTACAAGGGCTGTTGATGTTATTCACCTTAAAAGTTCTGTTGGACAGCCCTCAGCCCTATAAGCTCTATGGTGCATGCAATAACCATGTAATGTATAGTACAAATAAATAGATAGGTAGGAGTTCTCATCTCAGTCCTAGCAAATGTAACAGTGTGTGTATGTTTGTAAGTGTGTATATTTTTAGGATACAGTATTTTGGGGGCTTTCTCTCCTAGTACACTTCCCCATTGCCATACTTTACAAGGGCTGGTGATGTTACTCACCTTAGAAGAACTTTGGGACACTCTTCAACCCTATAAGCTTTATGACACGTGCAATAGCAGCATAACACTGTAGTACCAATAACTAGATAGGTAGGGGTTCTAAACTTAATACTGTCAACTATGATACTATGTGTGTGTCTGAGAAGCATATTCCCTGTGGCTGCTGTGTGTGTTAGTTATACCATTTTAAGGGCTGTTGACTCCCTCACCATGTCATTACTTTGCAGAGCCAGTTAATTTCATCTGCTATACATGCAATATGTTAAACTGTACAGGACATACCAGCCATCTGTACATATGTAAATGGAATATCTAGATGTTTACAACCAATATGTTTTCTGTGACACTTAACAATGGGCATTTATGAGACACATTGCCAAGCTGTCACAGTCACTGTAGTGACAGACGTGGCAGAAACAGACCTCATACCTGTCTGAAATATAATGCTGATAGTCTGTAATGCTATCACTGTATCACATCACCTTGCAGCAGTCTACAGACAGACATCAGGTGAAGGCCATACATGAAGCTGGGTCAAGCAGCAAATATTGGGTGCACCCATCACATATTGCTGTGACACACACATGACAAATGGATAACGGAACAGGTCATGCAATTGAATGCAGAGGTCAGAGGTATGGCCACCATCTGTACCCATACCTCTAAAGCTGTTGGAGCAAGGAATATTTACAAAGCCATATATAATGGGGTGACAAAGGGCACATAATAGGGACACCTGTCAAATATTGCTCCTACAAACATATAACGGTGATAGCATAACAGGGTTTGCATTAGCATAGATGGTCTGAATGGTATGAAGTGTGCAATTCATAATGTCAGCCATTATTTTATGAGTTTAGCCCACAATGGTTTGGCAACAATTTGCCAGACAGACACTGGTGTATGAGAAAATGGACTACTGATATGTGGCATGCATCAGGGCAGCCTGTGTGAACTGTACAGTTGAGAGGTATGTCTGCAGGTTGCAGTCCATGTTTGGGAAGGTGTAACCTGTGATGACAACTGAAACAGTTAAAAGAGGTCCCAGAACTGTGGGACTGTAGGACAAGAAACATGTCATACACTTCTGTACTGATTGCACAGAGAAGAGTTTGTACATCAGAAGCACCATAATGTCACGAGAAATACTGTAAGCAAAGGTAATGTCACATAAAGAAGGCATCATACTAGCATACCAGAGGACATCCTGTGTGTTGCACTTGCTGTGGGCATGCTATGTGCTGCCAACTGTCATATTACTGCAACTTGTGTCCCACAGTCCACAATTGATAATGTCACACACACACATTGCATGTTGCCTATGTGTATGCAACATGTCGACATAAGAAGGCCTTATGACTACTGTGTGCCCACAAGATAGATGCATCTGTTGGGGTTAAGGTCATGTCTAGGCTTGTGAGAGACCTAGTGTCAGTACTCCAGTAACCTCCTCTGTATGTATGAGCTTGTGGTGCTATAGAACACTGAGGTGACATGTATGAAGGGTTGCTGTCTGTGGCAAGGGATATATATATGCAAGGTCACACTGTCTGCCAACAGTGTCCCTCACACACTGTTGCATGCATACACACCTAGTAAACATGTATGTTTCTGCTCTGACATACTCCCTGTTGGCAATGTTTGCAGGGCCACAGCCTGCAGACACACAGACACCTGGAATGCAAACAGAATACAATATGTCAGACTACATTCAGTCAGTGGTAATAACACCAGTAATGCATAATGCCTAATAAGGTACATATACTTTGAGGTGTACCTATATCAAATGCAAGCAGACAGCACCTTACACAGCATTACATATCTACACTGCACCATATGCACCCTGTGCATCAGACCCATATTAGCATGTCCCTGCATCGATGGTAATGGATGACAGTGATGTGGCACAGGTATCATTATATGCACAGGGTGTGGAGTGCATTTGCCAGAGGTCTAGGCTGGGCCATATGGTTGACATGATGTGTGTGTGTTTGGAGGGGTGTTCTATAAATGGGCTGTGCAGAGGTGCAGTGTGTGTCTCGAGGTGACCTGCCTGTGATAGAGATGTGTGTATGTTTTTATGCACACAGTCACACCATGTGGCTGCCCTACACAGCAGCATGTTGGACAACTGTGGACTGTACATGGCAGGGTGCACAGTTCACCATCTCCACCCATGGACACAGAAACTGGTCCTGCCAGGGGTCTCACTGGCACCACCAGGCCCAAGGCCAGATGAAATACTACTCCCTGATGGTGACTGCTGTCTGCTGGATCCATGTCCCTGATGGGACCAACCAGGACTATGTACCATGGCCTGCTCCATTGTGGTGTGGACAGCACCCCCCCTTCTTTAGTGCTGGTGGTACTGCCACTACAGGAGTGTGAATGTGCACATAGACCCTCAGCTGATCTTGGTGGTGACCTACATCCACATGGCTGATGCCCATCTCCCACCATACGCTCTAGCACAGACATTCTATGGTCGAGGATTGTAAACGTCTCACCCCACTGTCTATCCATGACCTCACTATTGTGACGTGTGGCCTCAGCAAGGGCATGTAGGTTGTCATGCATGCTAGGAAGAGTTGCATCCAAGACCATGAGTATCTGTCCGGTGTTGTGATCAGTACATGCCTGTGCCTCCATGATAGTCCAAAACATGCATCTTGTGACACCTACTGTGGCACTTGTGACAGGGGCTTGATTTGAAGAAGTCCTCCTTCAGACATCCCTGTGCATCCACCTGTGTGGGACCTCAGCTGCTCTCTGGCTATGGCTAGTGGCTACACACATCACTTGCCATAGTCACCACACTAGCCTGTTCAATGCCACCACCCAACAACTGCTCATTATCTGTGGCTGCTGGGGACGGGGTATGTGTGAGCATTGTGACTGTGTGCAAGTACATTGTGGTTGACAGTGGGATGCCAACTGATGGCACAGATTCAGCCCCTGACAACCCCACATGTGCCTCAATATGACCACCATCATTGTCAGAGTCTGCAGAGACACTGACATCAGGTTCTAAGGGGGAGGGACCATGACCCCCATGTCCACCTGTGAGGGGAAGACAACATATGGAAATTAATACCTGCACTATAAGGTTTGCTGGTACACAGACACACACACACACACACACACACACACACACACACACACACACACACACACACACACACACACACACACACACACATGCATGCACACATGGGCACACACAGACACATACAGGTGAGGTGGCACAAAGGCGATACACAGACCTCACAATATCCGAATGGTGACATGCACGACACACAGTCAGACTACAACATACACACTCTGGACAGGCATTCAACATCATGCAGTGCAGCCATTTCCACTTAATGTTACTACTAATAAATACTTCTGGGATATGTGAGTAGTGTTAGTAGGTGATGGACCTTTACCTAGCACACACTGCAACCATGTACACAGTATTGCTGCTCAACTGTATAGCACAGTGGCACCTCCTACAGAACATACCTCTTAACTGTACAGATTTTCTCAGAATGTCTAGATGTCTGGCTTATATTGGTCTGTTCCTCATAAATCCTGTGTTTATCTCACACATTACATGGATGGGCATCCGGTTTATGAGCCAGTGTGTTTATTTTATTTTATCTTATCATCGTATATTTTATTAAAGTTTTCAAGTTTTAAGTGTTTTTAAGTGGAATTGGTGGCAGAACCATTTGTTTTTGGAAGAACATTACATGGATGATCTGAGGATTGACGTCACTAATTAATGACATACATTTGAGTTTCTGACTTCAAAACCTGCAGTAAATGTATGTTAAAACAAATCCTGTTACTCTAGCAACTTTCTAAGTTATATTTAAAATATGTCCCTATTTTTGGGCCTATGTCATAGGTTCGTAGTTAGGTACTAGGCTATCGGCCCTAGGGCCTATACAAGCCCAGCCAAAAAGGTACCCTGGCTTTTGCCACCCACCATTTTGTCAGTCTTTGTCCAGATTTCTTGCACTGACAGGTTGTGAGGTATGCTACAGAAATGTTACATCTCATGCAGATAGACCCCTGTGATGACCACTGTGATGCAATGCAGTTAACCCCACCACAAGTGAACATGCACACATCGCAATATGGCTAAGAGTAACAGTTGTGTGCATGGTAAAATGTTTGCCCTTAACATGCCTGGGGTATTGGTGATCCACAACAGGACAATTCCATACTCACTGGCTTCAGGCTGCTATTCCACATCTAGTCCAGAGGGACCTATGTAGTTGTGGGAGAGAGGTATTGTCAGCAGACTCACATGTGGCATTGGTACAAGATGAATGTTGTTTTTCTGCACATGAGCAGTACAAGCTCCGAAACTACACAAATTGCTGTCGTTCATCATAGATGTGGACTTCTGTGCATTATAAAACCCACCCACAACTGTGTTTTGACCTGACATATGGGCCTCAGTAGTATAAGTGGGGCCTGCATAGCAGAACCCACTACCTGTGGCTGTATGGTCCCTGGCCATGGCAGCAGCCCTTTGCTGAGCATGATGGATGAGGTCAGTTGCATGATGCCTGACCTGATCATATGTGCATGCATGCTGGCCCATGCCATTTACCTTGTTGATGAAGTTGCCCCACAGGGCAGTCCGCTCCCACAGATGCTGTTGGCTTTGGCCTAACATGACCCCATGGTACTGTATGATTGTGTTAGTAATATATGTTGTCTCCCCTTCAGTGTAGGGTGGTTGTCTAGCATGCTGCATTCCACCTGGAAGACATAAACAGGGAAACACATCACAGGACCTCATACATTGGTCAACGTTATTTACAGAGCCTGCACATCAACATTGACTAGCACTAGCCACCACTTACGACCACATCATACCCCTGTCATCTATCAGCACAATATGAGCTTGCATTGCACTCCTGGTCCTCATGTGTCATGTTCCCCACAATGAGGACCAGTAAATTGCATAATCCTCCATTCATCATTCATTCAATTTTGTGTAGAGGGATGACAGTGACCATCTTCCATGCAGATGGGATGTCACTAGTGCTCAGGCTTTGTTTGACTACAGTGTGTAATGGAGCTGAGAGCACATGCCTGAGTTCATGTAAGATGCAGACAGGGATTTTATCAGGTCCCATGGAGACTTAATTTTGTTGCCTTTGAGTAAGCATCACGGACCTGCTCCCTGATGATGAGGGGAGGGGGCGGGTGCTGTGCATATCCACCTATACTGATGGGGGGGGCGGTGTGATGTTTTCACTTAACCTGTCTGCAGCAGGTTGGCTATAGCTATGGCATGTGTGTATGTGGTGTGACTGACCACCAGTACAGGGTGGGTTGGGTTTTTGCCTTTGATACTGAAGACATGTGAAGATGGCCTTGTGATTGGCCTTAGTGGATGTGTCCAATTTGTACTCATAGTTAGCCTTACAGTGATTCACCTGTGACCTCATATGCTTGTTCAGACAAAGGTGGACCTGCTTTCAAGTTGGTGCCTGCTCCCATTTGGCCCTGTACAGCCAATATAGTGACCTATTATGTGGTTTGTGTATAGCTGCTGTCCACTAAAGAGGATTATTCTATTTTGGTGTAGACAGGTTTTATGAGTCAGGCATTGCTGAGTCCATACACCTATGTAGGTTCTCATATGGATGTTTGTAGTAGGCATGGACATGAGGTCATAACACAGTTGGACACTTCTCCAATTTCAACCTGATAATCATGGTTATTCTAGTACCCATTTCTGTGTCAGGGCAACACAACAAACAGTAGCTGTAGACATTTATGTCTGCTGGATGCAGTGAAACTAAGATTACACATGTGTACAATATGTACAGCTTATTCACCTGACATTTTGAAACTCATGTCTGTTGTTCTGAGGCCTCCAGCTACACATATTCATACATGCATGCGTACAGGTAATACCTGATATACATGTCTGTTCTATGTCAGTATGGCACATTGTATTTACACTCTTGCTGCTCAGTTATACTTCTCAACCTGTTAGAGCAGGAGATCTGGATGACAGCACACATAAATGGGGGGGGGGGGCAATAGCCCAAAATTAGTGACACTTTATTAATATTGCTGTAACACACTTAAGTCAGTTGATAGCACAGTAGGCTTTGCCTTCACAGAAATACCCTGGAGGATGTCTGACATTCATATATATGCTATTATGTTCTGATGTCAGTCTTCACAAATTTGCCAATAATTTGCCAGACATAACACAACTCTATGAGTAAATGACTACAAATATAAGGTACATGTGTGGTCATTGTGCAGAACGCTGGACAGTTGAATGGTATGAGCTCAGTATATCACCTGCAGTTCAACACACACATCTGCAACTGTAGTTTACTATATACATACCCTATATAGGTCTCTTAGATTTGTAAGACAAGCATGTGTGTCATAGTGATATTCACAAGTGACATATGTATATTTACAACATCCTAGCAGCTGTCCTGGCAATGTCACAGTCAGTATTGTTCAACAGACACCCCAGTAGTAGTCATATGTGAGCTGACCTTTCCTGGGGTGACTCAGTGGGCAGAGCTGTGATCTATGTCACTGCAGACAGAGCCAGATGTGATAGCCATAGGTGCTGATCAGCAATATATCCGTACAGCAAGTCTTGCTGAGACATATTTGTTTAACTTCCTATTTCCCATTACTGCATACCCCCTTCTGCATTCCATTACATGCTTACTTGTTTGACATATCTGTTTTTTTTTCAAGTATTCTTGAAGTCTCTCTCTCTCTCTCTAACCATGTAGAGGAATATACCTGTTTTGCATAGGCAGCAGCTTGCCTTTTGTAGGTAATGCTCATGAGCAGGCAATGGCCTGTGCACCAATTGGTGTCCTGACGTTGCTAATTGCATGCAGAACAGCTATGTTATTATTCCAATAGCCAATGGCATGGCAACACACTCCTATAATTGAGTATTTCATGTGGGTGTTGCCCCTTTTCCTTGCCTGTGAGAGGACATCACGGAGGTGGGTGAGCTACATCATCACAGAGGGTAGGTTGAAATACCTCTTACAACTAGACATATAGAGACAGCCCAACAAAATGGGGGAGGAGGTTCCAGACATAGGGACAGAATGTAATTATTGCTGTTATACAGTTGGAATAATGCTAATTTAATAGGGTTTGCCTGGACATGCATTTTTTGCGTGATTTCAAGTCTGACAGTGTTATGTAGATACCAAAAGACTTCCTCCTGCGCGTAGGTCAATGCACGGCTCCCAAATGAAATCCACAGCACAAAAAAACGGAGCCAGCAAATGGTGACTAAAATGATTATATTTGGCAGAATAACATCCCAGCAAGTAAAAACATACCGGTTTCGGCTGGTAACATACACAGCCTTCTTCAGTGTATATGTATGTAGTTCATTACAAGCTGTTTAAATAGACAAAATCTGAATCCTATTGGTTTATTCCTCATGAATATTCATTAAGACCAGGGTGAAAAAGACCACCTAATATAATTATCCACTTCTTTTCTTTACTGTTTAATATATTATGCCAACCACTTTTATTCTTGCGATCCCCTTGTATTAAATCAATTACAGTGAACATAAATTTTGCTGTTGGATGGACCAACTGATGTTTATAAAGGGCATTAGTTACTTTTTGGTGTTTTATATTGCTGTAGTGTTCAGAGATGCATAATCTAATGCACCTGGAGGTTTGCCCAATGTAGAAAGCCCTGCAGTTACATGTGGCCATGTAAATAGCCCAATTGCTGCTACAGTTCACAAAACTATTGATGTCAAAAACTCTGGGGCAATTTCTACTGGAAAACTCATTGGTTGTTGACATATATTTGCAATTAATGCAGTGGCCACAAGGAAAACACCCACGCAAAATATGACCTGATAAGGTACGCTGTGTCTTGGTGATGTATTTGGTATCCCTCATTTTATAATGATTAAAATAAGATTGAAGCTTCTTGCCATTCCTATAAGAAAACATACATTGATCAGGAATAATGTGTGCAACCTCAGGGTCACATTTCAAAATATTCCAATGTTTTCTAACACTCCCCAATAGGCAGTTAGTGTTGCGACCATAGGTAGTGACAAGTCTTAATGGTTGGGATGATTGAACCGGTCGTTCCCTGTATTGCAATAAATCCTGGCGTTGCATATTGTTAACCTGACATTTGGCAATAGCAATAGTACCAGCATTATAACCCCTTTGTTTAAATCTATAGGTAAGATCAGTTTGATTAACACAAAATGTAGAATGTTCAGAGCAAATACGTTTTGCTCTGATAAATTGAGATTTAGGTATGTTCCTCGCTATATGTGGAGCATGGTAACTAGAGGCATGTAATAGGGGGTTGTATTGTGGGAACTTCCTGTACATTTCAGTTTCCAATGTACCATCAGGTTGTTTCCGCAGAAGTACATCCAGGAATATAATCTTGTTATTATCATGTTGTTCAGTAAAACACAACCCCCATTCATTATTATTCAAATACTGAATAAACTCAGTAAGTCGAGATTCGGTGCCCCTCCAAACCAACCATATATCATCCAGGTAACGTCTCCATATGTCCATATCTGTAAGAAAAATATTCCTTATAAAATTGTAGATCATCTCATTCTCTACATAGGCCATGAAAAGATCAGCATATATGGGGGCAAAAGATGCCCCCATAGCCGTACCTTTAATCTGCCAAAAACATATGTCTTTATAATAAAAGACGTTACAAGTAAGGACATACCTGGCCATATCTACCAAAAAGGAGTTAAAAGTGGAACTATACAGTTTGGAATATTCAAGCCAATATGCTAAAGCCTTGAGTCCTGCCTGATGTGGAATATTGGTATAAAGTGCACTCACATCAAGCGTGCACAAAAACCAGTCTGCTTCCAATTTTGTATCCGATACAATCTGCAAAAAATTGGTGGTGTCTTTAAGCCTGGAATGAATGGATGTTAGCAAAGGTTTCAGATATTTGGTCAAGAACAAAGATAAGGGCTCAGTCAAATAGTTTCTGCCAGAAACTACTGGTCTTCCTGGGGGATTCTTAACATCTTTGTGGATCTTAGGTAGAAAATAAATGTACTGAGCACTTGGATCTTTGATAGTCACTTGTTGTACTGTATCCTTGCATATGATCCCTCTATCATGTGCATCTTGTAGAAAACATCCAATGCATTTAGCAAATCTACCCATAGGATCCACCCCCATCTGTGTATAGTATCTTACATCAAGCAATTGCCTACGAGCTTCCTTATCATAATCAGACCAATTTAAAACCACTACAGCTCCACCTTTGTCAGCATTTATTATGACAAATGCAATACAGGGAACGACCGGTTCAATCATCCCAACCATTAAGACTTGTCACTACCTATGGTCGCAACACTAACTGCCTATTGGGGAGTGTTAGAAAACATTGGAATATTTTGAAATGTGACCCTGAGGTTGCACACATTATTCCTGATCAATGTATGTTTTCTTATAGGAATGGTAAGAAGCTCCAATCTTATTTCAATCATTATAAAATGAGGGATACCAAATACATCACCAAGACACAGCGTACCTTATCAGGTCATATTTTGCGTGGGTGTTTTCCTTGTGGCCACTGCATTAATTGCAAATATATGTCAACAACCAATGAGTTTTCCAGTAGAAATTGCCCCAGAGTTTTTGACATCAATAGTTTTGTGAACTGTAGCAGCGATTGGGCTATTTACATGGCCACATGTAACTGCGGGGCTTTCTACATTGGGCAAACCTCCAGGTGCATTAGATTACGCATCTCTGAACACTACAGCAATATAAAACACCAAAAAGTAACTAATGCCCTTTATAAACATCAGTTGGTCCATCCAACAGCAAAATTTATGTTCACTGTAATTGATTTAATACAAGGGGATCGCAAGAATAAAAGTGGTTGGCATAATATATTAAACAGTAAAGAAAAGAAGTGGATAATTATATTAGGTGGTCTTTTTCACCCTGGTCTTAATGAATATTCATGAGGAATAAACCAATAGGATTCAGATTTTGTCTATTTAAACAGCTTGTAATGAACTACATACATATACACTGAAGAAGGCTGTGTATGTTACCAGCCGAAACCGGTATGTTTTTACTTGCTGGGATGTTATTCTGCCAAATATAATCATTTTAGTCACCATTTGCTGGCTCCCTTTTTTTGTGCAGTGTTATGTAGATGACATAACTCTCAACTGTAGGACTATCCGCAGAATGGCCAGAGGTTTGCCTCTTATGTTTGGTCTGTTCCACAGACAGTTTTTGTTCTTGGCAAATCAATAGGATACACTGGGGATTGCAGTCAGTAACTGCTAACATCCATTTGTGTTTCTGACTTCATATCCCTCAGAAAAGATATGTTACACAAACCCTGTAACACCAGCAACTTTCTCAGTTTATAACAGCAATATTTTAAATATGCCCCTGTTTTTGGGCCTCTGTCCCCCAATTATGTCAGGCTTTGTCCAGATGTCATGCACTAAGAGGTTGATAGGTATGGTATATCATTATTTAGTGCCTTCATTCCTGATATCATCCCAGTGATGTCGCAGAATCCCAGACATGTTATGAGGAAGAGGCCATATACATGAGGCCAAAGCCTGGACATACTGTGGAAATCTGTACAGTTGAGAGGTCTGTGTATGTCTGGCCATTGTTAACACACTGTCAGGATTGTTTAGCAGTATAGTGTGTAAATGTTAGTTGGGCTGTGTAGGGAGAGGGGTAGATGTGAGTGTCATGGGTCCTTTTCTATCTGACTGTGAATGCTGCTCCAGTTTCTGATGGTCTATTGGCTGTATATGTTTGTAGGGGCAGACTGAGACAGGTCATGTACCACCTCAGGATTCCTAGTACATTGTGACCTGAGGCAGCATATGTAGTAGTAGTGTGTGAGTGGCAAACAAGATATTTTTGTTCACACAGTCGTTATACTCTAGTGTTCAGTTGGCTTACCGATATATTGCTGTGACTGTGGTGCAATTGGTTGTGGGTATGCACTTTCACACTGGTGTCTGTTTTTCACTAATCTTACATCCCTGTAGTGCCTGATATATTTGCAAATGCATGTGCAATTCCCCAGAGCTGATTTGGGGTAGTGTTGTGGCAGTCTGACTGTAGTTTGGATAGTGCTTTGTGACATGCTTGGCAGCTCAGTGTAGTTTCCTAAATATTATACCCAGATATTCATAGGATGTCCAGTTGTTTGGCTCATATCTTTGGTCTGGTCCCCATAACTGTTGTGTATTTCTGACAAATCAGTGAGATGATGTGAGGATTTAAGTCACTAACTAATGAGAAGCAATTGAGTCTCAGACTTGAGGTATTTCAGTCAATATATGTTAGAACAGATGGTGTTACTGCAGTTACAGCTTATCTACTCAAGTATTTCAGATATGTCCCTGTTTTCGTGCCTTTGTCCTCCCACTTTGTCAGGCTTGGTCCAGATTCATTGCAATAAGGGTGCACTGCATGTTTTACACACACATACATATATATATATATATATATATATATATATATATATATATATATATATATATATATATATATATATATATATATATATATATATATATATATATATATATATATATATATATATATATATATATATATATATATATATATATATATATATATATATATATATATAATATATATATATATATATATTTATATATATTGTGTATATATACCATGTTTATTCATAAATAAGACCTAACCAAAGCATAAAGCCTAGCATGGCTTTCCAGGGTGGTCATGATATAAGCCCTATCCCAAAAAATAAGCCCCAGTTAAGATCATCAGCAACACATGACGGATGTGTTGAATTATAAAATCATATTATTGACACCCATTGACTGAGGTTATCGTACTCTGCTCACCATTTTCTGACCATTCAGACACCGAACTTCTTCCCTTTGCAGAAAGTCGTATGATTCTTTCCGTGGGAGTCCTGTATGATTCCTACTATAACCCTAATCATCACTCACACTTGATAGTTGATATCCTTGGCCCATAAACACTGGCAGGTGTACTTTGATTGGTCAAAGTACAGACAACATGTGTAAAGTGCGTGTACTTGATAATGAACATCTGTGGTTGTGTCTTCTTAACTGTCGCTTTTTTGTGTTGCCACTTCGGTCTCGTAAGTCTTCAATTAACCCCCCCAGACAAGAGGAGTGCAAAAAGAAAGAGCTATTCCATCGAGTACAAGAAAGGAATTGTAGAGGACTCTCAGGGAAAGAATCTGATGGCTTTCTGCAAAGAGAAGTTAGATCACCAAATGGTCCAGAAATGGAGTGTAGCATACGATAACCTCAGTCAACAGGCTGACGAGGGAAATGCTAAGAAGTGCAAGTGTGGATCAGGTCGGTAACCATTATTTCCTGCACTAGAAGACATCATCTGTGAATGGATTGCTAACAGGAGAGCAAAGGCTTGGGTTGTGCGTAGGGCTAATATTCAAGCATTTTCCCTTGCAATGGCACCACAGTTAGAAATATCCCCAGAAGAATTCAAGGCATTACAACATTGGCTGGATGGCTTCCTTCAGTGATATGAACTGTCTCTAAGATCAACAACACTGTTCAAGCTGGAAGATAATGAAGTTATTAAACGTGCACTTGCTTTCAAGTCCTTTGCTGATGGCATTGACTTTTCTAAATACCAACTCTCCAACATGATTGCTATGGATGAAACTGCAGTGTTTATGGGCCAAGGATCTCAAACAACAACTGATCAGATGGGTGCCTCATCAATCTAAATTCCCTCCACTGGTTACGAGAGTGCACGTGTTACCTGCAGTTTGGCAATTCATCTAGATGGAAAGAAAAGCCCACCACTAATCATTAGGAAGGGCAAAAAAAATAAGATTGAACGTGTTTCAGGCATATACATTCTTGAAACCAAAAAAGCCTGGTGCACACAAGCAGTTATAAGGAAGTGGGTCAATGTAATGCTGCCACTTGTTTTGTGAGGTGCTGAAAGAGGTCTGCTAGTCTGGGATTCAGCCAGCACTCACCACTCGAAAGACATGAAGAAATTCCTTGCACGGAGAAGAATAGATCAAATAATGATTCCCGCAGGAATGACTCCCTATCTCCAGACTCTTGATATTGCAATAAGCAAGTCATTCAAGGACCATTTGTGCATGGAACTCAATGACTACATGGAAAATAGAATGGAGAGAAATCAGCATGGAAACTTTGTAGAGCCTAACCTGCAAGAGGTCGTGACTTGGGTGAAAAATTCATGGGATAAAATCACTGACAGCTGTGTTGCCAATCCACTATGAGCAGGCTACTTGGACAAGCAGTGCTCATTTAAGGAGAGCTCTATTGCTAGGCATGACAGATTGGGGCCAAGGGGGCTACAGGAAATGGAGTCACAAGAAATTCAGGCCGGAATTCAGGGGTTGCAGACTTATGACAATGTTCCAGAAGAAGATGACATGACTGTATTTGAATAACTTTTCTATTATCGGGGCAACAGAATGGATTTCTTCTGTTTTCAGTTTTATTCCCCTCCTCCAGTACACATGTACTGAGATTTTTCTGCACTTTCTGTTAAGCATGAAATATTGCACTGTGAAAGCCAAGGTGTAGGTATTCTGAAGTTGAAATGTTTGTTGCACTGTTTATGTAAAATTCTCACACAACTGTTAAAACGTTACTTAGAACTGTTGTCCAATAACATAAAAGTACCAAATAAATGTCAATTTGTGTACATGAATAAATGTTGATTTTTGTACCTGAATAAATGTCGATTGGTATACATGAATAAATGTCGATTTTTGTAAATGAATAAATGTAGATTGTTGTACGGGGGGTAAATAAGGCATATCCTGATAATAAGCTCTAATGCGTATTTCGGTGAGGGAAAGAGTGTAAGACCTGGTCTTATTTTCGGGGAAATATGGTATATATATATATATATATATATATATATATATATATATATATATATATATATATACACATTATATATATATTTATTCATATATATGTATCTCCATACATATATATATATATATATATATATATATATATATATATATATGTGTGTGTGTATTTATAGATACAAAACATGACTGATTCCACAGAGTTTTATCTCTATGGTTGAATGACTCTACTGCATGATATATTTCAAAAAGCATCAGAAATTCCTATAGCTCAAATGGTGTAGTGGCACATTGTTCTGACTATAGTGTACAGGGTCCTGAGTTCATGTTCTGCCACCTATTTTTTGCTGGGCAGAACAGGGTCTGGTGGAGACAGAGTGATTAAAGCAGTTTTAAGTGGCTTTAAGTGAGTATGCATGGTTTCCACAAAGCTAAGCGATGCTAAGAGACATTTAAGTCCTCTTGGCTTTGCTTAGCGGTGCTTATTCCTGCTTAAGCTTGTGCTAATTTTAATTAAAGAAAATAAAAAAGGGTGTTAGGAAAGTGGTGAAACAGGGGCAAGCAGGTGATGAAACATTAGGAAAACCAGCTAGGGATGTGCAGGAAGGGTGTAGGAAAGGACCATAGCTCTACATTTCATCTGCAGGAACAGCTATGAATAATGTTTAGAATTTGAAATTTACAGCCTCACACCCCACAGGGAGGGGTGTTGGTGACAGACATTTGTAGAATAATTTGTGGGTAGATCAATTCATTTCACCCTACATGGGGGCGAAATGTAGAGCTATGTATGGGGCAATGATTTTTTTGTGGGACAGATGCCATTTTTTTTAAAGTGAGAGTGGTATGTTGGTGAAGGGCTGTAGGTATGTTTGGGGGTAGGTTGGGTAGGATAAGTTGCATTTGCAGACAAACAAGGCAGACAAGAGAGCAGACCGGCAGTATATGACACATGAGGGGCAAATACCTTTGACGGGTAGGGTGGTTGGGAATCCAAAGCCCATCAGCCCCAAAATGGATACAGTGGGACTGAGGTCCCCACCCATGGACAGTCACCACTGCACCTTCATGGCCCCAAAGTTGACTGTGCTGGGGGATGGACAGGAGGGGCAGACTGCCCCTCAAGGTGCACCAGGCGGCCCTCCATCTGGGGCAGCTGTCCATCCAACTCCATGCGGATGACACTGTGCACCATACTCTGGAACTGGTGGCAGGTGATGGGCTCCTCTCCACACCCTCACCCGGGGGGGGCAGGCCCTCTCCCCTGAGGCAGTTCCACCTCAAGGTGGTGCAGGACCAGTGGGGAAGGGAGTTCCAGGTTGGGTCGCAGACATGCCGCGGCCTGGTGCCATCGTCAGATGAGGCGGGACAGGTGGATCCGTTGAGATCTGCCTTCCTAAACATGTTATGATGTTGAGGTTTTACAAAATATATTAGTTAATCATGGACAAAACATTTCAAAATTAGTTATAACAGCATGCATGGGTGTTCCAATTAACCCCATACAACAGATTTGAAACAGTTGCATGGCAAACAGAACCCATGCATAAATGGAACAACAGTATGCATTGTAACAGCATGCCAGTAACACTAACAGCAACAAGCCACCAACAATGGTATTTGAACAAGGTAGTTAACATGCAACCAGTCAAATATATGAACAATAATAGAACACAAGTCCCAACATTAGGTTTTGAGAACAATATACCTGTAGTATATGAATGATAATTATTATTGCAGATAAGGGGTGGGGGGAGAGACAGAAATTCCATTAACAACTGTTTAGGCTTCTAATTTTCACAACAGTACTGCTCAGTACTCTGTGGGTCTGCCCTCACTTTACATCTACCTATGGCCCATAGCTTTTGTAGTATAAACATACCTGTTAAACTGTCAACCTGGAATGGTATGGGGCAAACTGTGACAACTCTGGGTACATGATTAGAGGGGGCTCATAAATGTCAGGGTTACATATCTGGAACAGAATGGGTACCCTGCACTACTGTTATGTGAGTGCACTACTGGCATACTTCACCTGGTTTCCTATCTGTGTCCAGGGTTATTGGCAGCAGTGACCACTAGCCCTGACAGCATGACACTTGAGAAACATGTATCAGGAAGAGTGCATGTTGAATGTATCGATCCTGCTGTCATTTGCAGGCATGGGGTTGGACAGTGGAACAGTTTTACATGGTTTATTAGTATACCCTTCATACAGCTACTACCAGCATTTCTTTACCTGTAAAACCTGTGGAAAAAATATCTAACACTATCTGTTTCTACATTTACTCCTGATTCCTTGTGTGTAAATATGCACACATCTTACTAACACTCCCTGGATTCAAACCGTGTGTGGGTGTGCAAAATTAACAACTAAGCTATTTCTCATCACACTGAGCTACTGGGGAACTGTTGTTTTTTTTTTTTTTTTGACTGGTTTCGGCCTAATACCTTCTTAGTTAGATAGTCTGATCTTGTAATCCTGAGATGCATGCATGACAGATAGTGTGCTGTGCATTAATCCTTTGAAATAATACAATCTGGAAAGCAAAGGATAACACACAACAATGCTGCATGGGAACACTGTGATATATTACATATTACTATTCAGGGTTCAGAGCTTGGTACAGTATATATTTCATATTTCATTTACAACTTGTTTTACAGCTCCACAATCTACAGTTTTCCTTAACAGTTGGTTCTCAGAACAACCTCAGTTAATGCATGCTGTCAAAGCCATATTTACTGTGGAGAACCTGTATATATTCTATTTCTAAAAAACATATCAGAGTAAACACAACAGTTTCTGGTACAGATCTTTATTACAGTAACATGACACTGTGCTTTAGTACTACATATCCTGTAGATCAATATTAGTCGGACAAACTTTATTCGGTTAACACTGTAACAGTATACCTACTGGCAGTAAACCATGTACTCCTCCATAGTTATTTGCACTATATACTGCAAGATAGATTTCTACTCACCAGCCTGTTGATGCAGCCTTAACAGTCTGTCGGCATGGGGTTTAATGTTGCTAATCCTCTCTGCTACAGCTGTAGTGGAGAAAAAACAAACATTATGCATTCCTGTTAGTTTAAATGTTTTCTGTATTTATGTGACACTGTCCTGCAATGTTGTTTTAAAATATTACCTGTGATTCTGAACTCTGTTGTCACTGTGTTGAGTTATTGAATATTGTCTTGTTCTTTTATTATTTACTATTAAATATATTTAAACCTTTTAATTGTGGCTGGTTTGTTTAGAGATATTTAAGCTCTGAGAGTACTTGCATATGTATTTGGTGACACTGTATAGGCCACTCCTAAATAGCCTTAAATGTTTTGATCACACTTACCATTTAGATAATAGTAACATTACACAGTAGAATTGGTTACCCTTTGGTAAGAGCCTTATGGTAGCTGATAAGTAAGAGTGGTTTGTGGCAGTGATTACTACCTTATAGTCTGGGCAGAAGGGGGCATTGCCAGCCTTCCCCAGGAGTGTCTGTATGTTCGTATATAAATCAAATCTCAAAGTGTGTGTTTGTGTGCACGCGTGTCAGCTACTTGGGCAGGGACACAAAGTACTGGTTGGACAGAGAGGGTGCTGGAGGTTTTGGCTTGATCACTGGGCTGAGATGTTAACTCTATAGCTGTGCCAGTGGGTAGTCGTATTAGGAATCTGGAGAAAGAGGGAGAAACCAGCCTCAGACTGACTGTCATCTCTGTGTGCTTTTAAGGGAAATTGTACTTTACTGCATGTGTACTTCTCACCCTCCCAATGTGCACATCCCTCACTGCTGCTAGTGGTGAGGATTGAGGCTCCTTTATTATTGGGCCAGTGTAGGGGCATTACAGATATTATGAACAAGTTGGGAATAGTAATGGATTTTTCTAACCTCACTTTGTGGAAAACAAAATATGAAAATGAAGTTGGCAGTGACTATAAGTGCATGACAGTACAAGATAACTTGATAGAGAGTAAATGAAACAGGGAGGTGCCCTTGCCAGATGAAAAGAAGGATATATGAGACACCATAAAGCAAGAATTTCAGACTATATGGGCAAAATCGAAAACAGATTGTAGAAGTCATGGTAGGAAGCTTGAGAGACATCCTCTCTCCTTCCCAAAAGCAGTGTCCAATTCTGGCTGAAGCGGCAGCAGATATGAATAAATGCATTTTAGAATGGGAACAAGCAGGCATAATCTAAAAGGGACATAGTCCAACAAATTTTCCAATTTGGCCAGTTAAAAAGAAAGATAGAAGTTACCGATTGGTAATAGATCCCTGAAAGGTAAATCAGTACACACAACTAAGAGTGCACCTGATACTGGGAGTCCTGGAATTAGCAGCTCAAAATAAAACCTGGAAGTCAGTGGTTCACTGTGATAGACCTGGCAAATGGATTTTTCACAGTACCACTTCAGAAAAGGGATTGGCCTTGGTTTGCCTTCACCTTTGAAAATCAACAATATATCATGACCAGATTAACCACAGGGTTTTAAAAACAGCCCTATCATTTTCCATCAGATAAAGGGGACAATCTTACAAGATGTGAGCAAGAATGACAAGGCTATACTTTACATTGACGGTATTTTGATACAGTTAGATACAGTAGAACAATAAATATGACAGTTAAGAAAGGTTCTAAAGGAACTGCAAGAGGCAGGGTTTAAAGTAAACAAAGACAAAATACAGTTCTTATCACAAAAAGTCAAAATTTTAGGAACTATTATCAGACCAAAAGGGAGGACTCCTTGTAAAGAAAGGGTGTGAGGAATTTTGGTGCTGCCAAAACATTTGAAAAGTCCAGATTTACACAACTTTGTAGATATTATGAACTACAACAGGGAATTTATAGAGGATTATGCAGTGGCTGAGCTCCCCTCTATAAAATGCTGTCAGAACAAAAAGATAAATTGACTGTAAAGTGGAGTCGCACTGAAGAATAGGCACTAAAAATGATAAAGCATAAGCTAGCACAGGCAATGGAGCTGATAGCTCCCACAAATAAATAGCCTTTTATTTTACAATCATCAACAGAAAAAGAGACACTTTTGGTAGTGTTATTGCAGTCATGGCCTCATGGGATATCTTCAGGAATGGAGAGACAGTTGAGACTGAGTACCTTTTGCAGCTGTAAAATGACTCCACTGGAAAAAGGCTATTATCCCTGCATTCAGCAACTTTTGGCTATATACTAGGGAATAAAACAGACAGAATACTTGACAATGTTTTCAGGGGTCATAGTACAAACTCCACATCAGACAATAAAAACTGCTAAGTAACATCAAAATGAACAAAATAACTGAGGGGGTTAATCAGACTGTTTTTTTCCAAAATGGCTGGCTACATTCAGTACTAGAGATGTGCACATAAAGGCAGGGAACAAGTATTACCTATCCAATTTTATTGGATATGAAGGAAAGCCACATGATTGCATGGCAGATCTGGAAAAGCCATATAAGTCACCACTAAAAGCAGATCATGTCCACCACATTCCGACTGTGTATGTGGATGGTGCCTGATTCTGAAAGGATGGGAAATATTATACTGGATTTGCAGTACTGACTCTGAAGAAGGGAGGCAAACTGATTCTAGTGAAATTACCAGGCAACATGTCGGCACAGATGGCAGAACTGGAAGCTGTAAAGTATGTTCTGCAGCATTTCAATACGGTGAATATTTACAGTGACAGTGCCTATATGGTAAATTCATTGAAACTACATATGGCAATGTGGGCAAGGAGAGGATTCCTTGATGGGGTAGGAAAACCTTTAAAGCACACTCCTGTTTTACAGGACATATGGAAATTGAAATGAAAATATCAATTGCAAGGACAATTCAGTATTTTAAAACTCAGACCCCATCAAAGGACAAACAATGAAGATGCAAGAGGGAAAATGCTGAAAAGGGAGAGCTTTTATACTCTGAAGAAACTGAAGGAGAACTCCAGTTCTCTGAGGTATGGTCACTAGAGGAACGGGAACAAATATATGTGGATTTGGAAAAACTCTAGAAGGAAAGGGGAATACCAGAAGAATTGGAAAAATGTGAGTTAGAAAGCAATGGGGTAAATAGGCATTTCTACATTTTTCATACACAAATTGGGCTATAATTACCATACATTTTATATCAACTAGCAAAACAGCTAGTAAGGTTTAATCACCAGATTTTGGGACATATAGGGACAGAAACATTATGGCCAGTAGTGAAAGAAAAGTATTGGAATTCAAATCTGAAAAAAAAACTGTGTAAATTACTGCAGGATGAATGTCTGATATGTCTTCAGACAAATGCAAAGTGTAAAAAGCCACAGTTGCAGAGGGTACCTAAGGCAGATGGACCATGGTATGCAATATAAATTGACTATGGAGGAGCTCTGCCCCCAGCAAAGTGCAGATATCACTATTTGCTGGTGGTAGTAGATGTATTTTCAAAAGAGGTGGAAGCAATTCTGACCAAAGGAATGACAACCAAAGTGACAGCAGAAGTACCATTGAAAAGCATATTTTATCACTGGGGGTGGCCCAGAGTTATAGAATCATACAATGGACCATAGTTTGTCAGAACAATGATGAAAGAATTATGTGAAATATTGGAAATTCAACAGATATTCCATGTATCATGTGACATCCCTTCTCTGTGACAGTGATCAAGGAGCCTCAATCCTCACCACTGACACTGGTGGGAAATGTTCACTTAGAACAAAGATACATAAAAAGATACACACCATATTTTCAGATGCAGCTTTCTGCACCAAGCATAATTTCACCTTAAGAGCACACTCCAGTCCTGGGGTTGGGTTTTCCTCTGCAAGCCCTAAATAAGACTCCACCTTTATCTCTGCAGAAATCAGTGCTCTGTGTCCCTGTTCCAAGTAGCTGACATGCACACACTTTGAGATTTGATTTTCACACACACACACACACACACACACACACACACACACACACACACACACACACACACACACACACACACACACACCTGAGAAAGGCTGGCACAGATTTACCCGCTGTACCACCTCCACCCAGACTATAAGGTAGATTCACTGCCACCAGCCAGCTGCTTTAAGGCTCTTAACAGGGTACTCAGTTACCCTTAGTAAACTTTATACTTATACCACAGTAGTGCTAACCAATCAGCAAGACTTTCAGGAGCATGAATCCACAGTGCTACCAAATTAACACAACTACTCTCAATGGTTAAAACATTTTCTAAAAGGCCAGCCACACTGAAAGGTATAAATACATTTAATAATAAATATTAAAATGGAAAACATGAAAATGCTGAATATCTATTTACAATAAATACCAGAGTTTCAATTCACAGGAAATATAAAAACAGCATGTATGGAAATATTCAAATACAGAAAAACAATATTTAGATAGTCTCACTATATTTTCCTAACTGACTGAAGAATTGCTGCTCCCAGTTACTTACTAAAGCAAGGCAAGATGAACTGGGTGAATGTCTGTTGTCAGTAACAACAGAGTGCTGAGAGTTGCTGCCATGTATCTCAGTAATATTAAAATACAATTTCAGTGGTGGTTACAGAATGATATCACATCTGGTCATCTGATTCTGTGGTTCCCACACTACCCACTTGACTAGAAGCTGAGCTAGTATCTAGCACTGATGTGTCACAATACACACCTAGGCTTTGCTAAGACTTATTCCAGCAAAAGGAGACGGTATAACAATTCTAGCCCTTTCTTCCTTTCTGCAGAGATGAAACGGGCATTCACTGGTACCCCAGGGTAGCAATTAGTTCACATTAAGGAAAATAAGAGCAGGATCTCAGCCCAAACATTATTGTCTCTGGCTGCGCTCAGGCCTGTGAGATAAAATCATTATGGCCTAAACCATGCCATTTAATTACAGGTTTTTTTTCTTAAAGTTGGCTAGGCTGAGCTTAACCCCCTTCCCTTCCAGCATCCTCTGTCAGCATATATACATTTCATCAGTTACAATACAGTCTGACATATGTGTATATTTCTTTTCTGTCCAACAGGACTCACTATTGATTTGTTTATAACACAAACAGCTTTACAAATGCATTTTTAACACAAACATCTGTACAAATCAGTTTGGTATTCAAATGACATAAAATTCTTTACAAAGTTCCAGCTAGTTATACTGGCATATGTTACACCTGCACTGCCGAACTCCATCCGGCATAGCTGACACTATTTCACATCATCACATTTCTCCCCCCTTTAAAGACTCATGCTAGTTTTTCATGTCACCCTGGAGAAACTCTTGAGAGAAATAAGCCTATTTGGGAATACATTAACCCATACCCTGTCTTGTGATCCCACTGCAATGGCATTGCTGACCCGACTATGGTGCTGCACCAGGTGGGTGCTCTCAGGTTTCCCAGTGAACATGTCCCCAGACTCTTGTAACACTGCTCAAATTTCTGGAACCTGGGTAGGGGATAGCCGCTGGGACATTGCTACCCCTTCAACTGAGTTATCAGACCAAGCCTCACTGAGGAGATCAGTCACCAGATACCTCTCAGACTCCAGGGCCTCCCTCTCATGGTAAGGCTTCATCATGAACATGTTACAGTTTGTGCCCCTGCGTCTTGCCTATCAGTTCTACCATGTGGTTAACATCACTGAAATTCCTTGCCACTTTGAAGGGTTCTTTCCAAGCTGCCTGCAGCTTATTGTGTCTAACAGGAATGAGCACCATAACCTGCTGTACCACAGCATACTTTTGGGTTTGAGCATTCCTGTCATACCAGACCTTTTTCTGCTGTTGGGCTCCTGCCAGATTCTCCTGGGCCAAGGCAATGAGCTCCCTAAGCCTTGTCTTGAGGTTTAGGACATATGCCACAATAGACTTCTTATGGGATTCACACTCACCCTCCCACTCATCATGAATCAAATACAAGGGACCCTCAAACTATGCCCATACAGCAACTCAAAGGGTGAAAAACCTGTGGATTCCTGGGGTACCTCTCTGTATGCAAACAGCAGGTGGGGCAAATATTTGACCCACACTCTCTTAAAATGGCCTGAAAATGCCCTTAGCATGGTCTTATAGTGTAGAGATTAACCTCTCCACAAGAACACTAGTCTAGGAGGGGTAGGGGGTACTCTTTAGGTGCTTCATCTCACAATGCTCCCATAGACAAGCCAGCAAATCTGACATGAAATTGATACCTCTGTCAGTCAGTATTTCTCATGGGAAACATACTTTGCTGAAAATCTCTAACAGAGCATTTGCCACCTTCTCTTCCTCAATGGAAGACAGAGCCACCACCTTAGAGTATCTAGTAGTGTAATCTACCACAAGGATATATTTCTACTCTGTGGAACTTGGGGTATTCAGAGGCCCCACATTATCCATAGCTACCCTCTGAAATGGCTCTTCAATTACAGGCAAATGCATCAAAGGAGATTTGACCTTGTCTCCTGCCTTCTCCATTTTTGTCACTGGTTATAGGTCCTGCAGTACCCTGCTACATCCCTTACAATCTGAGGCCAATACAAGTTCTGCATAATACATCTCCTGGTATGCTGTATGCTCATATGACCTGCAAAAGGAATGTCATGGGTTATGACTAGAAGTGCCAGATGGTAGGCTCTAGGCACTACCAGCTGTTGTATTACCTCATCTGCTAGCCCTCCCTCAGGGTCCTATCTCTGTACAGTAGCCCTTTGTTCCAGTATACATACTCCCCTTTTACTTGAGAATCAGGTGCCTCCTCAGCTACCAGCCTCATAGTGTAGGGTCTAAGAACTGAGCCTGTCTCAACTCTACCTTATGACCCTTTCCAGCTCCCCTTCCACAGGAAGTCTGGTATCTTCTGACAGCAATGCCTCTCTTTCAGCCTGGGTACTACCACTCATCTCTGCCCTTGGAATCACCCTGTACAAGGAAACATTAATACCTATCAGCAGCTCTGGCTCACCTTCAGGCTCACTGCTACAGGATAGCTCCCTCCCTGAAATAGTCACATCACCAGCCCCAGCTTCAGTTGTGGAGTCTGTCTGGATCTCCCCTAGGCTACCAGACCCACATGCCTCCCTCCAAGCTTGACTGTGAGTAACTGCATGCTCGCAAGGTACTGCATTATCAAAATCATTCCCAATCAAGGCATCTGCAGGGATATCCTTAAACACACCTACTTGCTTGCTTTCTTTTCCACCCTCACAATCAAGGTGATCCCTAGCCAATGGTATTTGGAATGGGGACCTGTTTAAGCTCTGACTGGTGTGTACTGCCCAAGCAAGTACAGCTCCTATTTAACCAGTACAGGCTGAATAGTTAAGTTACAAACTGTGCCTCTCTTAGCAGTGGCCTGTTTCCCACCCACTAAGATAAGATACAAACTCCAGTGATAGTTTGGTACCCATTTTGTCTCCAGGCAACTTTCCACTTGCATACTGTTATTCCCACTTGCTGGCTCCCCCAACTTTTGTTCCCTCCCTTGCTTCCATGAATATCTGTATGTTACATGACCACTCTGGTTACATTAAAACATCTAAACCTAGACCCTGGCCATGTATCTGAATTAGTGGCTTCCCCTGTTTTGGGTGGACTCTGTTGGAGTGGTTTAGGCCATCCAACATGGGTTCCCTTATATCCCTGTGCAGCAATAAGTATCTCTTCTTGTGCAGTGGTGCCCTTCTTGCTAAGTAGAGATCCCCTGTCTCCACAGCTCATCTGCAGAGTTACACTCCTAGTCTGCCAACCAGATTCTCATTTCCTCAGGCAAAGTGCTAAGGGCTTGTTCCCTCAACAACAGGCCTGCCAGCTTTTCAAAAATGGTGACCTGACACCCACTCACCCACCTATGAAAATAAGTGCTTAGCTCAGCAATATAATCACATACACTTTCATCTGCCTTATGTCTATGCTCACAAAACTTTTTTCTGTAAGCTTCAGGTGTTAACTTAAAACATTCCAATAAACATTGTTTATCATTGTCATAATTAAAAAAAATCATTATCAGACAATTTAGAAACAGAAGTTACAGCTTTACCATAGACTAAGGGTGTCAGGAACTATACCCAGAGCCCTTGGTCAACATTATATTGTCTACATACTCTTTCAAATATATGAATAAAACTATCAAACTTATCACATTCTTTATACTGTGGAAGAAATATAATGACCTTTGTTGCTTCTGGGATTTGATTATTATCTTCCCATTACCTCTATGTTCCTGTCAAAGAATTAGCATGTCCCTCTCATGATGACACTGCTTCTCATTTTCTTCAGCCTCCAAATGCCACAGCCTCTCATTTTCTTGGACCTCCAAACACCGCAGTCTCTCTGTCAATTATAACTCCATGTGTTTTGCCACCAGTGCAAGTCTCATTAACTCCAGACAGGTTTTTAAATCCTCTGAAGAAAAGCTGAACTGTCCTGTTTCTGAAGGTTGCACATCCACATCATCAGACTGCTTGTCCTCCTGGTTGCTGGTCTGTGCTGCAGCTGCAATTAATGCTGAAATCATTCCTCCTTAGCCAGGTTGGCATGCACTGGTCCTTTGTATTAGCACACCATAGCCGACTGGTTCTCTGTCAACTTGCCATAATCCTCTGTTGACATCTTTGCCTGCTTTCCATGACTAAACTAAGCTAACAAAAATAAATAAAACTGTTGTGAAAAATGAAACTCTGAATGTTTACCTTGTGGCTGCTGAGAGTATACACAACTTTAGTGACAACTGCTTACAGGCTTCAGACGTTCAGTTAATATCCTCACCACTGCTCACCAATATGTGATGTCCCTCTTCTGGGCCAGTGATCAAGGACCCTCAATCCTCACCACTGACACTGGTGGGGAATGTTCACTTAAAACAAAAATAGATATGCATAGTATTTTAAGATGCAGCTCTCTTAACCAAACACAGTTTCCCTTAAGACCACACAGACAACTCACAAAGAGCACACTCCAATCCTGCATCTGGATTTTCCTCTCTAGGCTCCAAATAAGACTCCACCTTTCTCTCTGCAGAAATCAGTGCTCAGCATCCCTGTTCCAAGTAGCTGACACACACACACACACACACACACACACACACACACACACACACACACACACACACACACACACACACACACACACACACACACACACACACACACACAAACACACACATACACCTGGGAAAGGCTTTCACAGATTTAGCTGCTATAGCACTTACACCCAGACTAAATGTAAATTCTCTGCCACCATCCAGCAACCTTAAGGCTCTTATCAGGGTTTCCAATTATTCTTAGTAAAATTAATATTTATACAAATGGTAGTGCTAACCAATCAGCAAGACTTTCAGGTGCATGAAGCCACAGTGCCACCAATAAATGTAATTACTCTCAAGGGTTAAAATATTTTGTAAAAGACCAGCCACAATGAAAGGTATAGACATATTTAATAATAATAAAATAGAAAACATGAAAATACTAAATATCTATTTACAATAAACATCTGAGTTTCTATTCACAGGAAATATAAAAACAACACAGATTGAAAGATTTATATATATATATATATATATATATATATATATATATATATATATATATATAAAACAATATCTAGCTAGTCTCATTATATTTTCCTAACTGACTGAAGAATTACTGTTCCCTGGTTACTTACTAAAGCAAGGCAAGATGAACTGGGTGAGTGCCGTTGTTGTCAGCTCCAACAACAGAGTACTGAGAGTCATTCCCACATCTCTCACTAATATCTAAATACAATTTCAGTGCTGGCTACAGAATGACATCACATCTGGTCACCGGATTCTGTGCTTCCCACACTACCCCTTGACTAGAAGCTGAGCTAGGATCTAGCACAGATGTGTCACAATACACACCCATACTTTGCTAAGACTTATTCCAGCATCTGGAGACTATAAAACAATTCCAGCCCTTTCATCCTTTCTGCAGAAATTAACCAACCATTCACTGGCATCCCTGGGGAGCAATTATTTCACCGCTAAAGACAACAAGAGCAGGATCCCAGCTCAGAAATTGTGTCTCTGGCTGCATTCAGTTCTGTGAGATAAAATCTTTATGGCCTAAACCACATCATGTAATTACAGGCTATTTTTCTTAATGTTAGCTGGGCTGAGCTTAACCCCTTCACTTCCAGAATTCTCTGTTAACCTATATACATTTCATCAGTTACAGTACAGTCTAACATACATGTTTATTTCTTTTCTGTCCAGCAGGACCCACTGCTGATACATTATTAACACAAGCATCTGTACAAATCAGTTTGATATTCAAATGACATAAAATTCTTTACAAAACTCTAACTAGTTATGCTAGCATATGTTAAATATGCACTGCCCTATCTCTAGTATAGTTGGTGCTTTCTCACATCATCACATACCATACCATCCACAATCAAATGGGATAGCGGAAAGAAAGAGCATAACATTAAAGGATATGTTAAAAAAGACGTGCATTGAAGAAAGCAATGATTGGATAAAACATTTACCTAACATTCTGATGGGAATCAAATCAACACCCAATAGTGAAATGGGCATTTCCTCATCAAAGGTGATGACAGGCAGGAAGATGGCCCTATAGTTCCTTTTTGATCTTGAGTTCTAGAGCAAGGGGCCCTGCTGGAGGTAGCAAAGCATCAACAATGGATGGAAGACCTGCAAGAAATATGCCAAGGCATAACCAGAGAGCAAGCATTCCATTTATGTAAGAAAGGTCCCAGTATTGACAGAAAAATAGAACATTCAAACTGCAAGTAAAGTTATGATAAAAAATTTCAATAAAACTGTTCCGTGGGACAGTAACAGGCAAGGAGCTTTTGAAGTAAAGGAATTAATTGGACATTTGGTCTTAAAAGTAAAACACGTAAAAAAATAAGAAAACATTGCTGGTACATAGAGATTGGTGCAAAATAATTAAACAAGGAAAGCAGAGTAAGGCAGATGTTTAATAATCTATGTATCTGCTTTACATATGCCGATTTAGTGGTTTGGAAGAACGAGAATGCCAGATCAAGAAGGGAAGAAACTCTTGTTGATAAAATCCCAAAGAAAAATACATGGAAAGAAAAGTTCATACAGTTAGTTATAAAAATTTGAGTAACAGGTTTGGTGCAAGGGATGGCAATGCAGTCAGTACTAAATGAGAAAAAAAAAACAAAAAGAGAAAGCCTCAGAATGGATGTCTGATTTTAATATGTTTACAGTAATGCAAATTGCATATGCAAAAGTAAACAATGCAAGCAAGTGCTGGGTATGCACACCAGTACTTACAGCAAGGAATAGGGTAGCCCTTACAGCAGTCCCTATATCAGAAGAGACATTGCAAATGCGTAACAGGAGTAGGTTTTGTGGGAAAATAGGTAATGCAGAAGTTCCAACACTACAGGTATGGACAGTTCCAAAAGAAGCATATGTATACAGCAAAGAGGGACAAAAACAGTAGGAAATAGCAGTTGTAAAATAACATTGCCATACAAGCTGTTTATAGACCACTATAATCAAACTTGCCAAACATGCTTAACTCTAATTAATTTGGGCCCCCATTGCCTTAATAAATGTTTACAGCTATTATTGTATATGTTATGTGAATTTCCAGTGTTGTAAGTTAATAAGTGCAATACAATCACATGCTATTATATGGTACCTGTAGTGGTGCTTTTGAGGAATCAAGGGGTGTGGACACCAGACACCCTGTTCAGCACTGGGATGGAAAATACACATCAACACGTGTGGGGCTGGTTGGATCAGAATTTGGAGGACATCAGCATCTGATTCAATGTAGTGTGCAGACAACTACAATCATGCATCCTGACTATGATAGATACCCAGCTTTACACACTGTGAGGCGTACCCAGAATCATGCAATGAGACATGGACTGTTGTTGGTGTTGTAATGATGAAAAAGCTTTCATACATGTCACACAGAGAATGCCTTTGAATAGAAGGGAATGGCTTTCAGTGCTAAGGGGAATTACTAGCGTACACAACAACATAACATGGTATACCTTCTTCTGCTTAGCATTGTTTACTGATGTTGCACATCACACACCACCATGCAATGATTCTTTAAAGAAAAGAAATGGGGAAAGATAGGAAAGTTTTGAAATGGGGAGAAAGCAGGGGGGAGCAAAAATGAAAGTAAGGCAGTAATGTGCAGGAAGTGTGTAAGGAAGAACCATACCTATGCATTTCTTCAACAGTAACAAGGGCACATGTACAGTTTATTAGCCAAATGTGGACTCTCACCACCACAGAGAGGGGTGACAACAACATAATTGCATTGTGGAGCCAATAAGACCAAATTAAAAGTGTGTCAAGTAGACATGTGTGTGAAACAGAGAGCTATGTATGGGACAAACTTTTTTTGGAGACAGGTGCCCATTTTTTTAGGAGAGAGTGGAATGTTGGGGAAGGAACATGGGCAAGTCTGGGGCAGGCAAGTTGGGAAAGTGAAGAAGCCTTTGCATACAGACAAGCCATGCAAGACAAGAAGCAGGGTTAGTGAAGGACACAAGGGGGGTGGATGGGGTGGGGGAGGGTGAGCCCCAAACCTATGGACATCATGTTTAGTGACAGTGAGAATTGAGTCCTCACCCACTGGATTGTCATCACTGTCACCTCATTGGCCTCAAAGTCTGATGTCTGTGTGTCTGGTATTATTCAGGACAATGATGAAGAGCAGTGTCTCCACTCGGCATAGGCATGCACCAATTGTGTGGTGCACAATCCTTTGCATGGCAGTTCAGCTTGGGTGATAAAATCACCCCTTTGCCTCTGCTCCCAGAAGGAACCACAGGCCTAGCCTCTGGGGAAGAACAACCTGAGTGTCCAGGTAGGGCAGGGACAGCAGGAGGGGGTGCAACCAGGCTGCAGCCCAGAAGTGTTGGGCCTTGGTACCATAGCCAGTGGAGAGAGTGTAGGCAGTCCAAATGGAACCAGCCTACTCTGCTGTGCTGTAGTATTAACATAAATACAATGAAAAATCCATAACAAAATAAAACATAACACAAAATAATGGACATAATAACATTAAATAAAATGTAAGTATGTAATAATAAAGCAATACAAAAATAATAAATAATAGAATTACAAACACAATGAAAAATAACATGAAATGAAAAGGTATTTAACAGGAAAACAAGAGAACGTTATACATAATAAACATACCAGGTAATAAAAAAAAAGAATTATGATAGTGAAAGATATGATTATATACATCATATAATAGTAACAATTCAACTAATAATAACAAATATGAATAACATAAAAACACACAGAGAAGGGGTGGGGTGAAAGAAAAAAATAAATAACATTAGTAACCATACAGATAAAATACAAAAATATATGAACATAATGTATAAAATTCTGATACATTTTATGTACAATAATACAAAATTCTAATAACTAATTTTGCTACTTTGAATACTACCCTGTTGCTAATGCAGTCACAATATAGTTCAGATCATATCGCATCCAACAATCATTCTTGGGGGCATATATTACAGATATGCATGTGCGATGTACACTGATTACATTTGACCAGGCCATACAAGCCACAGCTATAGGGGTCTGCACTTCTAATGCTATCAATATGAATAAATACCAGTACTCTATTTTTATTGAAGTTATCCTAAATAGTGTTCTAAACAGCTTTCTTAAATATGGGGATTGTGGTATTTGAACCTACAAGCAGTGTTTATTGTAATACTGTACCTTTCCTTTGTAATACAAAATAATGCAAGCTCTCTTTCCTTTTACACTTTATAGATAGAGGTTCAATGTTATAATGATAACAATATTCAGCATGCTGTTGTTGTCCCTGGTATATAGGTCATACTTTACATTGCAATATTTATGTCAACTTAAAGGAGTACTGTCTACTTTGGATGAGGGGTTTTCTAAATTACCAGCTCTGTTTACTCTGTAATCCTGGACTGTTGTTCTAAGTAACATACTAATGCATGCATGATTTTGCTTTACAATAGAAAAATGCATGCTCAGTGTGATACAAGATTTTACTACAATAAGCTGCATTTACTCATATAATGCATTAATAACAGTACTGTTTGAAAGCATACATACCATTTGTGTTTCTCATCCTTCTCATACTTTCTTCATAGGTCTGCACATTCAGAGCCCTGACAGCATTAGCTGTGGGAAAAACAGAACACAACAGAATCCATTAGGAACACCAATAATGAACATATGCTGCTGCTATTGCCTACAAGTAGTGCCTATAAGTGATACTTACACATCTGTAGGGTGCCATCATTCCTGCATTCCTCAATCCAATGGTCAAGGGTATCCCTTTTCCTCATCCTAAGGTCTTGGTAGTGATTCCTACACTGTTTGCCAGTGCAGGGGATACCGGTAACACTGGACAGATCTTGGGCCAAACTATTCCATGTATCTGATTTGTAATCTTATCCATGATAGTGTTCCTGCAACAGTTGGGGACCATAATCATTAACTAGGAATTCAACAAACATTTTGGACTCCTGCATACCCCACCTTTGAGACAGAAACCTGAGAATCTCTCCCTAACCAAACTTTCCAATGCAGATGAGCACCAATGTATAATGAATTTTTTTCTGCCAATTCCAGTTATAACAGATACTGACAATGCTAACTATTGGACTTTGCAACATTTGAAAATGGTGCATGCTGCTTAACATCTTGCAAGCACTTTGCTCATGTTTGGGTGATGAGAAGCAATAAAATGAAGTTCATTAACACAGTTATCACATCATTACACAACTGACAATATTAACGTGTCATGCATCAGGAAAATACTTAGTATATGAGAAATACTAGGCAACTGCTATAACTCAGTGTGTCTATAATGTGATGAGGAACACCACTGAAAAAATAGAGATGTCTGCTGTAGTAGAACCATGGACCTTATATATGGTAGTCCTACACTCACAGCTGTTGCCTGGAGAAGGATTAAAGAATACATGTGTATGTTTAATTACATTGCAGTGTAGTGCAAGAACACATTAGTAAAATACAAGTTGCAATCCTTATATCAGAACCCAGGACCATGTGAACTGCAGGTCAACACTTAACATCCATAACCACAGGAGAGTCACATGAAGATCTACTACATTAATATTTATCCTGAACTTCTCACTGTTAAACTCAGTGCAACAGCTCTTAGCTCATTTGCACTATACAGACTGACATTAGGTGAATGCATCCCATATGTATTTTTAGATGTCTGGTTCCTTTCTGTTACCTGGGTGGTCCACATCTACAGCTTGTGCACTGCTGCTGTGCATGCAAACCAACCTTGCATAGCTGATGCCATTTGTGCTACAAAGCACCACGCAAACTCCAAATATTGAGATAAAAAGAAATGATAGGAAGAATATAAAGTAAGTGTTTCACGTACACTACTAGACTATGCAACTACACAGGAAACATCTCCATATTGATCTACAAGCCAATTCACCATTTCATGCACATGTCAAACACAGAATGGGTGCCTTAACCCTGTGTTACATACATACACCTTTGTAGAAAACAACAATAGGCATCCAGCACCATACCTCTCAACCTCTTACAGCAAGGAATCTGGACAAAGGCACAATTAATGGGGAGACAAAGGCCTATAAATAGCGACAATCTTTAAGTATTGCTTGTACATACTTAGGAAGTGGACAGAATAACATGTTATACATTGCCATGACTGTTTTAATGGATATGAAGTCTGAAACTCAGATGTGTGCCATCAGTCCCTGACCTCAGTCCTCAATGATTTACCAGTGATATGACAGACTACCACAAAGGTATGAGACACAGACCAGATATATGAGTCCAAAATGTGAACTTTCAATGCAGATCTGTAGAGTTGAAAGTGATTTTCAGCACATTATCAAATTGAAAATAATGTACAGTCATAAAAATATTGGAAGGTACATGTACATTTTGTGACATGTTTCACTTTTACAGTACTGGAGTAACTGATTACACACATCATTATAATGTCTGCTTTGAAATATAAAGCACTATTCTACAAGTCTGTGTTTCTTGGTCAGTCATCAGTTATCTATCCACTAGTCTGGGACATACAGTGTGTACACCATTCAATATTATTGCATTTACAATGTCAAAGGATATTATGTAGGACAAATATGATATGTGGCTGCCAACTTAGGAAAGATAGGTTGGCTATCACAAACAAGCATTGACTGTTCTTTTGGGAGTGTTTAAATGAATATTTGTGCTTGTTATGCCACTAACAAGACTGTGTTTGTCTGGCTACCCTACATGTCTGGCATTCTACCTGTCATATTATTTAGCTATGGTTGAGAACTTTCATCTGTAATGCAACCCTAGTACAGATGTAGAGTTCTGTTGAAGGATGGTTTTTAGCCTCCTAGGTGTTGAGTCAGTGTGCTATGGCTTGTCACATAACCAATGCAGGGACTTACTGAGCATGGCTATGTCTGCCCATGACTGCTCCTGCTGCTGGTTCCTCCCCTGGGTCATCATTTGCCTGTGGCTGTGGTGACCTTGGCATTGTCGGTAGGATGTGTTCCCCATCCCATTCATTATCCTGCTGCAGCTGCTTCCACTACATTAACTTGGGTAGCATAACATATACTATCAGCATTGAGGAACATGTCAGTGGATTGTAATGGTGCCCTCAGCCAGAAGTATGTAGGCACTGGCACTGTGAGTGCAGTAGCTGAAATATATGCTCTATGGCATTACTGATTGGATTGTGTGTCTCATTAAACTGTTCCTCTGTGTGTGTGCATCTATGATGGGTTTTCTCCGCCATGAGTCTAGTGCATAGCATGCATCTACACCTAAGCGAGCCTTGGAGATATCCCCCATAGTGCACATCTGGTGCAGTTGGTGAATGTGCACATATGGAAGTCATGCCAACTGCAAGGGTTGCTAGCACACACATACCACATGATTACCATTACATTACACATGACGTGCCAGTTGTTCCAGTGGTAGACCTTATAGTTAATGTAGACCCTACCCTGTCTCCCAGGTGTTGTTTGCTTGTGTACATAAATGTGATGTATGGCACACATTACTGGAAAGTAGTGCGATATATGTTACAATTGTCGCATACCTGTGATCCTTACCACTGAACCTGTGTTAAAATATATGTTCCCTCTGCCATGTTGTAGCATAGCATGCAATAATACTTGGAAGATCCTGGATGCTGATGCCTATGAAACACCAAGCATGTCACCTGGTAGTCTGTTAAGGGTACCTGTGAATAACATACTAAGTTAAACACATACCTTATATTCCACTGGGAATTGATCCATACCTTTGGCTCTGCATCTGACTCATGGCTGCCAGAGGTCCCACAGTTACTCTACTGTGTTGTTGGCCTGCAAAGTATTCACCCTCTGTGTCTATGGCTATTGGCAGCAGCATCAGCTTTGGACTGTAGCATACACAAATACATGTAAATTGTAGCTTGCATTAAGAATCTGTCAGTGGTTGCATTGTATTTGTACTCCACTATTTCTTCAGTGCACATTGTCTACATTGATGCCTTATATTTTGTTGACTAGCTTCATGGGATTGGTTGATTGGCATGCACTTCAGCTGCGCATACTGCAATTAATATCTTTGAGGCACACACTAGGTCAGATCCAATCAATTACTTTCGTACACCATTATAAACAGGCAAATGTGTAGCTAGGCAAACCAATGTGGATGAGAGTTGTTTCAAACTCAATGACATGTTTATTTTGGGAAAGTATATCTCGACAGAGGAGTATTGCACTCCATCAGATATGTATCCATTTTGTTGACTAAAGAATGCATATGTTGGAATGTATGTTGGAATGATGTGAAGTAAATCAGTAAGCATTAGTTAGAATTGTACTCATGACATGGCCTTGTTTCCAAGCCATTTGAGAGATACAGAGGATGTACAGTACACTGAATATCTAATGCTGTGTGATAACTATAAACACGTTTCATGGATTGTTCCTTTGAGAGTACTTTTGAATTTACACTGTTGTTTGGTTAGCACATCTGTCCTTTAGCCTGTTATATCTTTTATGAGGGGGGAGAGGAGTTGCTGCTATGGTACAAGTCCAAATGGACTGTTATGTTGGGTGTCTGAGCATAACTGAGTATCTGTTACGGAACAAACAAGGGTATATTTGTCATGCTACTCTCTTTATTTTTTAGCTCCTGTGTTATTTGTTGACCACTGCTGAATTTTTAAATTGTAGTAAGTGGTGAATACTGACGGCCTTCATGTGCTACCTTATCTGCATACAGTTTATTTGTACTTATGTGAGCCTTATATGTGTTATCATTATTTTTCCTTCCAGTCAACAATATGCCAGCTCTGTGTAGGCCCCTATTTTCTGAGGCAGAGAATGATATCATCATTAAAGTGTTAAGACAACATCATGGGGTCCTGATGTTCAGGAGGTGGGTCAATATGTCATAACGTGCCCTGTGGGATGAATTGTCCGAAATGTAAATGTTACTGGCCGTCAAAGCTGTAGATCTGCTCTGAGCTACAACAGAATGGTATTAAATATACTGATCCCAAGGATATTGCCAATATTCTGGCAGATCAATTCAGTGCCAACTTTACCCCCCTCTCACCCCCTAAATGGCCCATCTCAATAATAGATGATTGCCAAATTCCAGTAATAATGGCCACACATGTAAAAAACGCACTCTCCAAAGTTAAGAATACAGCATTCATGGGACCAGATGACATCCCAGGCTGTGTACTACATGAACTACAAAATGAACTGGCACCTCACCTAAGTATCATGTTTAATCATAGCTTCACCTCAGGCTTCATGCCTACTGAGTGGCGCACAGCTACAGTTATCCCACTCCACAAGGGGGGATCCACCTCGGATCCAGGGAACTACCACTCCATCAGTCTGACGAGCCTGATCTGCAAGGCCATGGAACATATTATCATGGAACTTATAAACAAAGACATTGGCAACCTTTAAACACTGGACCCCACGCAGTTTGGGTTCATGAAGGGCCGATCTTGTCTCCTGAAACTGATTGACTTCTTCGAATCAATCTCCAGAGCCATGGACAAGGGTAAGATGGTCCACACAGCCTATCTAGAGCTCGCCAAGGCCTTCGACACCACCCCCCACTCTGGAATCATAGATAAACTTACTAAGGTGGGCATTAATACCTACATCATTTGATGGGTTGCCAACTGGCTTACTGACAGAACCCACATTGTAAAAGTAGCCAACTCCAAATCCAGCTCCAGACAAGTGACAAGTGGAGTACCTCAGGGTTCAGTCCTGGGACCGCTATTGTTTGACATCTACTTCTTTGAAGTACAGGCCAACACTGGGACTCTGGCTAACAAAATTTGCAGATAACTGCAAACTGGGAGCCATTATTGAATCCCCAAATTATGTGGATATTCTACAAAATGGCCTTACAGAAACAGATGATTGGTGCCATGGGCTGAAGCTCAATGCCAAGAAATATATAGTTATCCCCTTTGGGAAAAAAAACATGCACCCGTGAATCACCACGCAGGTGGCAGTACACTAAACACCGAAAGTGTGATAAGAGACTTAGGGACACAGGTGGACAGTGGTCTCACCTTCGATAACCACAACACTCAGGAAATCCTTCTATGTGGTACACCTCATCACTAAGGGCTTTTCATCCAGAAAAAGAGGTCATTGTCCCACTGTACTCATCCCTCATTAGGCCCATTATAGAATACAATTCCCCATTTGGTATGTACCTCTCAAGATATCTGCAACAACTGGAAAGGCTGCAGAAATACCTCACTAAAAGAATCACAGGCCTAAATCAGATGCCCTATGCTGACCATCTAAAAAAACTCCACCTATACTCTGTCGCATATTGTCTACTCAGAGGTGATCTCTGCTTAACATACAAGGCCACATCAAACCCAGATCTGTTGGATATGCTACACTTAAAGAAATCTCAATCCCTCAGAGACACACACTCCAGGGATCTAAACCTTGTCATCATAATGAACAAAACATGCTGGAGGGATTAGTTCCTGACCCAGAGACTCCCCAGACTCTGGAATAGACTGCCTATACATGTCAAGCAGAGCGCCTCTTTGGCCCTCTTCAAAAAAGAACCTTGATGATTGGATGGGAGACAGAAAATTCAACCAGGGGATCATGTCAGTTGCCTGCTAGACAGGGGTCCAGGGAAGTAAATAGTGTGGTAAGAAATAGCCAGGGAATTGTTATAACTAGGCATGTATAGACCCTAGGGCCGATAGCCTTGTACCAACCTATGAGCCTATGAGCCTATAAGGTATGAGCAGGTGCAATATAGAGCCTTGGGGATGACTCATGCTGCAAGAAGGCATGATGCTGAAGTGGCATGTGATCATTAGGTCAACAGTGGTGGACCTGCAGCAGAACAGCCCCTCACTGCCACCAAGGAACTCCTGGCAAACATTGCCACACAAAGCTCCCAGCAGTCCATCAGCCAGTATGTTTTGGACATGGGTGCCACTCCTGCATCTCAGGAGGACCTTCCATGTAGGGTTTGTTAGATCATTGGCAGAATACTGATGCATTCATTCTGTAATAGTGTTTATAGTCTTAATGTGTGTTCGGTTGCTTTTTTTGGTGGGGGTCTGTAAGATAGCTGTAGTTTTAAGGCCATTTAGAGATTGCCAGCAACATTCTTGTTCATAGGTTCATAGATTAGTACTAGGCTAACTGCTCTTGTGAGCCATTTTAAACCTAGACAATTATCCCTTGTGAGACTCAAACCCTGTACCTTGTGGTTGTAAGGCAAACACCTTAACCATTAGGCCACCCTCCCGTTAACATTGCAGTTACTGTAGATATAGATCATTAAAAGTTTTACCCCTTGATATACTGTTATATGTGGTGCTGTTGCAATTACCTCTCCCTTTGCCTTTTTCAGGACAGGGTCAGCAATCTAAAGAACTAGGGCTCCTGCAGTAGGTAATCAGGCTACATTTATGTCATTAATGTAAAAATATCCCAACATATCTGCTAAAATGTCATCTCAGGCCTGCTGTATGAATTGCTGTACTGTCTGCATACTTGTGAACTGTACAGATGTATAGAGAATGTCCAGATGTGTGACTCATATGTCTGGCCTGAGTTTAAAATCATAATAATTGAGTTACAAACTGTTGACAGGTCATTAAAGATTGGAGACATAGCATAATGACAAATCTCACATGCAGACCGTATACCCATCATAAATATAATGGTGAAGCCATACCTGTTAGTCTATCACCTTTCTAGGTTAGTAAGGTAATGTGTCACAATGGTACATATTTTTGGGCCTTCGTCCACACATTATTCATTGCATTGTCCACATTCCTTACTCTAAGAGGTTATGAGGAATGAATGTCTATAATAGTGGCAGCTGTGTAAATTGCTTAAAATATATTGCAGCATAGTACTTCTTTCCTTCCATTTCTCACATGTGAACATGGAAGTGGTTCTGTGTCCCCTATGCCACCTGATGTCAGTTTGTCGCCAGACTCTAATGATGATGGTGGCCAAAGTGAAGCACAGTTGAGGTTACAGAGGCTGATTCTGACACAGAGGTTGACATTGAGTGACACCTCCCCATTATCACCAGACAGAGCCAGTAGGCCTATGCATACCCAGTCCACTGAGGCCATAGATATTGAACAGTTGCAGGGTGGGAACATTGAGTAGGGAAGTGTGGCTACTACTGCAGCTTCAGTGACTGTTGACACTGGCTATAGCCATAGCCAAACAGTTGGTGAGGTGCTAAACAGGCAGATTCATAAGGGTGTTTGGAGGAGGCCTGCTGTCCCTCCCCAACCTGTTGCAGCTGTCTCATCACATGTCACACTACATATGTTTAGGGGCATCTTGGAGGCACAGGCATGTTCAGATAGGAACTACAGGAGAATGCCCAGGGTTATAGATGCAGCATAGTCTGACAACCATGACTGCCTCCTCCGTGTTGATGATCCCATGGATTGTTTGCATGACATGTTGGAACGGGATGTGTCTGTGAGGGAGCACAGTGTATCTGTCATGCAGCACACATTATCTGTGCTGGAACATCTGCTGAGAGGGGAGAATCAGTCTTATGGGCATAGGTCAGCAACAACATCTGCTGAGAGCCAGTGTGGCCATGCCCAATCACGATCCCAGAGTGGCAGTACATAAACTCCTCCAGCAGGGAGTGTGCTGTCCACACCCAGACATAGCAGGCCATAGGATCGTGGTCTTGGGTATTCCCATGAAGGGAACATGTCCATCAGTCACTGGTCAACTTCAGGTAGTAGCACAGCATCTGACTTTGGGCGTGGAGGTGCCAGTGCAATTCCTGGCAGAGCCAGTTCACGTGTTCAGGGGTAGAGACAATGAACTGTCAGCTGCACCATGCACATTTCACAGCTGTCTGACATACAGGCACATAGAGCTAGCATTGAACTCGGCTGTGTTTATGCAGACACTCACACGCCAATGTCGCATTGAGGACAACTACAGAAACACATGCAACATTTACATGATCCATCTTGCCTCCTTCCATTGCTTACACACACACACACACACACACACACACACACACACACACACACACACACACACACACACACACTCACCAGCCTTTTGTGTTAGCCTGGGCATCCTGCATAACCCACACAACACCCTATGCAAGTGAGAATAACTGTGCCACATCCCTGTCATCTATCTTTTGGATTCAGAGACACTAAAGGTATGTAAAATAATAATAAAAAGGAAGGCTCTATAGCGGTACATTTTAATCAGATGCATAAAGGGAGTAGTGAGGGATTAAGAGGTTCAGTGTTAGAAAAAAATAATGTGTGTATATGGATTCTAACTAAAACTCCACAAACACAACCACACCAACATCAACCACACCAAACACAACACAGCAAAAACATGCACGACAACACGATCCATCACCATAACCACACACACAACAAACAAACCAAACAAACACACACACACACAACAAACAACACCAACAAGCAACAAAAAAAACACACAAAACCAACAACAAAACACACACAACAACAACTACCTACAACCACAAACACACAACCCTAACCAACTACCTACCCCCTTACTCAACCCACTACCCAACCTTAACCTGCCCTAACTCAACACCCACTTCACTAACCCTACTACTACTAACTCCGCCAGTCACACTAGCCACTTAACTCCCTAACACTCACCTAACCTTACCTCACCACACCACAACTCATCGACACTAGCCAACCCACCTACTAGCCAGCACTAACCCTAACAACTCTAACCCCCCCAACCCACAAACTATCACACTTAACACTATCCACCTAACCACCCCCTAACTCACTTAACCTAACCCCACTAACAAAAACAGCTATCGCACCACACACACTTACCTTTACTCTAACGTCGTCACTACCGCATACATACACAGCCCACGGTCTTCTCCGCTTTCGATCTTCTGGGTGTTCTCGCTGTCGGCGTTCTGACTTGTCGACGTAGTCAGATAGACCCGTGTATATACATATATACATATATATATATATATATATATATATATATATATATATATATATGTATAAAATGACAATTATATAAAAAATAAATTGCTGCTTAAGGAATCCGTGCATAATTTAAAACATAATACCTTGATCCCTAATGGGTTAAATGCAGAACTCAGTGATTTTTTATTTAATTGATTTTCTAATTTTTTTATTTAATTGATTTTTCTAATTGTTTTATTGTTTAATTGTTATGGGTGGGCAGGTGGTGATTTTTGTAATGCTATACTCCTTGAAGGCTTGTGTTGCCGAGACGTCAGAGGAATAAACTTGTGGATCTTCAGCCTTGTGGTCTTTATTCTTTTTTGCTGTTTTTTCTGCTGTGGTTTACTGATACTAAAGGTATGTGTCTGATGCACAGGGTGACTGTCTATATTAATATGATGTTAGTACCTCCATTTGACTGTTCAACTGATAATCGTAACTCTCATTTAGATTATACGTAGCCATGTAGACAGTTGCTTCCATAGTAGTTTATCTACTGTATAGTGGATGCTTTTGTAAGGGCTGTGCAGTCAGACAATTACATGTGTCTCGTTAATATATTTAACTTTCTCATTAAGGATTGTTTTGTACAAACATATGGGTGCACATCCAAAGTCAACCCATCAGATTCAGAGCTCAGAATTGTATGACAGCAATGAGGACAATTTTCATCAGAACAGTAGTAATTTATGATGTTCCTTTTTGCATGTACATCGCCATAGGTTCCAAGGTTCACTGGATGTGACTACGGTATGGACCGGATGGTGTTTAGAAGCATAGAGGTTACTTCCCAATATATTATTCAAAGGTAGATGCAATGCTTGGCTACGGTTTTTTCTAGCAAGGACAGCACATATCCAGAGAAGCAGCAGCAGTGACCCATGCCATATAACGTTTTCACATCAAGTCATCCAGCCTACCCTTCAACAGAGTAATGGAGTTGCTCTGCTTGACATGGATTTGAAGCCTACTGCAGAGGAGTAACATCATATGAGAGATGTATCAGTCTCTAAAGCATGTCCCATGTATGCCATAGTGTACATTGAGGTCCCTGGAACAGGTAACTGGTATCCCACATTATTTACACATGTGCAGCATTGTCATACCATTTTGGCCACAGATAGTCCTGTAAGGCATACATGATCTACCACAAAGCTATCTATATGATACTTCACACAGTGTCAGCTACATCAGTCTGCCCACAAAAGACATGTGTAAGAGTCTCTACAATGTTTTATTACTCAGACATGTCTGAAGTCTGTCAAATTGTGCAGGTGTCTGGTAAAATACATATCAAGGGGAGGATTATATTAATTGCTATGACCTATGAAGAATGGATGTAGGGGATCGCTTACATATATTGCTGTTCATGTAACACCATTGCTAATCAGATGTAGGATGTAGAATGTCTACCTACCCACAGTAGTCCCAGGTTGCAGTTGACATATACCAAGGTCTAGCAATACAGACGTGAGGAATACTGTACTCATGGTTACTTTATAATAAGCAGGTAAATTTATTATTAACACAGGGTATGCTGATTCATTCCTGTGCAGTTCATGTAACTCCCATGGCTTTGTCAGAAGTCATCAGTGTCACAGACCTCTGCTTTGTTCTGGACTTCTGAGACATATAGTCGAACATGAGTGGTCATAATACTGACACGTCTGTTAACACACAGGTGTCTGCTGCTTGAGGTGACATCTCGCACTGTGATTGACTCTTGTTGGTCTGTGATCCCATTTGCAAACTAACTGATAACATAGGATTTGATATTCACCTTGGTTAGTTTCCCACTGAGCCCAAATGTTGGATTGTGATGAAGGTCTTGGACAAGTTACAATAGGATCTGTGTACATCTCTGATGTTTTCTATGTGGTCACAGTCTTGAATTGCAGCCAGAAGATACCCTTGTGAACAACTAACTGGAACACATCTAGTGTTTAGAGGTCACCTATTTCACTATGTCTGAGATGCATACAAAATGTATCCATTGCCTTATGGCAGAGGTTACATAAAGTTATGGTTCCATAATCACACTTGCTCTTTGCCAATCATGCCTTGTGTGGTTTGAAAATGATCACTGTATTCCATTCATTGTGGACAACAACAGTATTCAGACTGTGATTGAACATGGTGCCTAGGGGAATAGCTCACTGTTGAAGCACATGATGAATACAGGCCAGAATGCCATCTGATCCCATGGTGACTGTGCTCCTAGCCTTGGAGAGGGCAGTGATAAGATTGTCATTGTAGATACCACAGCTCGTAGGTGATGTTGCACACATGGTTTGTAGTAGGTGTGGTGGTGACAAGGGGGACACTGTTCAGTGAAAAGTGTCTACTAGCAGGTTTGGAAGTTATACTAGGTCAGTGTTTGTGTGCTAACATACAAAATTTGATCCAAATACATTTGAGTTATATCATTTTGCAGATGTACATGAAGAAAGCCCTGTGAGTATCCCTGGATATGTTGTTGTGTAAAGTCTTAGCATGGTTGCTCTTGTGTGGGTTCTTGAGGTTATCTTATTTGCATGTTTATGCTGAGGGGTGTGACCTTCCATACCTGGTTTCTCAATGTTGTAATTGTAAACAGCAACTTCTTTCACTTACTGTATAATGTAGTAATGACAAACATACACTGGTATAGTTTGAATTTTCCATTGGATCTTTGTTTGAGCCTATCAGGCATGGCTGTGTGTATACTTTTGTGTAGATGTGTAGACAGGGCTTCATTGAGTAAGGCACCATAGCTGTCAATGACCTTTGTGGAGACTGTGTTTTAGAAGTATTTTAAACTGTCCCATAGGAGTGTGTGGTTACCTTGGATGATGATTGTGAACCTGACTCCACCTTTGAGGGGCTCAGTAGCTATAGCTACTTCAAAACATAGTGCCTTTTGGTTGGATTAACAGTACAGGCACTACACATGTGCCATTACATTGTTCACTCATATTACTGAGGTACAAGTCTGGAATATAAGATAACCTTGTGGGGTTCTTCCATAGTATTTCAGTTCACAAACTCTACGTAATATTGTGCAGGTGAGTTTCTTGTCCTATATTTATCCCAATCTCACCCAAGGCTGGGGTTTTTTTCTCTACTTTAATTGTCCAATGTAGTAATATATAGGCTGTGTGCAATTCTGTATTTCTGGATGGTCACCTATTAATGGCAATAATAGGAAGGTGTTTCCTACAGTAGGTTGGAAATAGAATAACCCCATATAGTTAGCTTCTGTAAACAATGTTGAGGAGTACTAATATTTAATGTAAATAGATACAATACCTCCTGTGGTACACTCAATTTGCATCTCCTGTGTGGATGTTTGGAAGGCATTGTAGCCTTGCAAGGGCAAAGTAAATGCAGCTAGCTTGATCAAGGTTTCTGTGCCTACACATACATCAACATGTTCACTGCAAAGAGTGCTTACAGAGAGTGAGGCTTCAGATGTGGACTCCTAGGATTTAGCAGCATGGCCCTCACTTTGTTGGGGGTGTACATTTCACATTGGTTAATCTGCTGTTGCCACCTTGCCTAATAAGGGGACTGTGGTGCAGTCAAGTGGCCTATGACTGGCAAAAAAAGTGTGCTCTATCTACTATCTCATCACACACTGACAGGTACTATATCACCAGGCTATGACATCAGGCACTTAGGCAAGTTCAATAAATCTGTTGTTCTTTAGATAGTGTATCATCTTAGGTGAGGATATAATACTGCTCAGATATAGGGACATACCTGGTAGGGGCCCAATTTTAGATAGTTCAATCATGTCTGTGTGCATATATTTCATATAGTCACATCTCAAGTTGTGCATGACAAATGAGGTATGATGGAATAAGAGTGGGACTTGAGAGACCTGATTCCATGTGTGCTGTGATGACTATGTCTGCCACATAGCTGACACAAAACATATCCTTATTTAAGCTGTTGAGTGGTGCATCTGTACATCCCATTGTACAGTCAACTATTATAAGAACATTTGGGATACATGCCCATTGCCTTGAGTACTTTTATGTGGTGATGATATGTCTGATATGTATTGTTTGCTTGTAGCCTGATTGTGTTTAGGGTGTGTGTGTGCTGTTTATGTTGGTTTGTGGGGAGTATCTCTGCACATGATGATTTGTATTGGGTGCATTTTATGAGTAGGAATTTGAGGTGTGGGAGCAGACAACCTTTCTAGCGTTACCCTTCTGGAAGTTAGAGAATACTGAATCCAGATCCCTACTATACGCAGATCTGTTATTTATTTATTGCGTTTGTTGACTGGGAAAGTCCACTGGGCCTAAGAGGAGCCCATTTTCAGTGGAGACCCAGGGAGAAAAGCTTCACAGTATACATAGCAAAACAAAATTGTATGCAATAGACAATAAAATGCAAATGAACTATATTGATACATAGAAAATATTTACAAAGCAAGTGTCAACAGCATATGTGTAACAGAGATTATGCACATGAACTATTAGCATATTAACTTCTATCAAGGGTGTTAGTGTGTTAGAGAGAAAGGAAGTGCATAGGATGCATGTAAGGTGGGAGGTAAATATGTGGAAAGTGGAGAAAGTAGAAATGTACCGTGTGATGATGAGGCAGTAGATATGGCAAAGTATAGTAGTGAGCAGGAAAGGAAGATGAGGAAGGTTATGGGATATGTGCAGGATAGGGGTATATAGTAGTATGAGGTTAGCGGCACAGGGGTGTAGATATACAAGTACCTAGCAGGAGGAAAGCATTGAGATGGAAGTGTGAAATAGGTGGGAGAAAGAAGCAGGAAGGAAATAGAAGGGAACTGGTGGAAATATTTACTGAGGTAGGGATAGGAACCTAGAGTGGGAGATCAGGTGTTTGGTAGGGAACAGGAGCATATCCATTGAGAGAAGAGATGTAATTTTAAGGATTTTTTGAAGAAAGCAGGATTGCTGATCATTCTGAGAGGGGGAGGAAGAGAGTTCCATAGCTTGGAGACAGCATAAGAATATAGCATTTTGCCAGCTGAGAGTTTGGGTTTCACTACAGACAGCAACAGTTTGTTTTCTGACCTGAGGTGGCGAGTGAGATGGTATGTGGTCAGTAAGGATGACAGGGAAGGGCAGCTTTCTGGTTGGAAGATTAACTTGTTGGCTGTAGTTAATTATAGGCATGTAAGGTGGTGGGGAGATTCTAGTCAGTTGAGTTGTTGCAGAGAAGAGCAGTGGTGTGTGGAGTATTTAGAGTTTGTAGCAAATTTGGTGATTTTATTGTAGCAGGAGTCAAGTTTACTTTTTACGGAGGATTGTAGGTTGGTGT